>NC_052572.1:13023732-13394565 GCF_016699485.2 Gallus gallus
CTTGGATATTCACATTCACTCTAAAAATCTCCCATCCCTTTTCAGTAGAAATGTTCAGCCATCCTTGACATCTCTCCCTGCCCCTCCCAATCCCCTGCTCTACTCTCTCCAGGACATTTTAATGTAGCAACATGTCTATGTTCCTCCTGTATCCTGTAGCTGAATGCTTATGTAAGCAGAAACATATTAGAGATCTGTGACGCCAAACTGTGATTTTGGAAATACAGAGGCCACAGGCTAAAACATGGTTTGTACATACATACAGATTTTTTTTTCCCAAATGTCAATGTGACTAAGTATTTTACCTTACAGGGGGCAGAAGGAAGATGGCACTTGCACATTCCTTACCTGTCACCAAATGAACCACTTATTTGGAATCATATATGAGGACGAATAAGAACAATAAACCTATTATTGCTCAATAAAAACAGCTCTTAAAACAGCAAACAACTACCAGAGACAAGCTGCCTTTCTGAAGTTTACTCAACAAGTTTACTCTGGGACAAATGACTGTGCTCAGAGTAGTAATAAATGAATATAAATATGACCTATTATATAAGGAAGAGAAAAATAAATGACGTAGCTCTTGTTAAAATATGTTTTTTTTTTTTGAAGTATGCAATTGGAAGAGCTGAGTTCAGAAGTCTTGCTGGGGAAAAAAACTGATAATGTCAGTAGAATCCACTGAAGTAGTCACCTTAGGCTTCCTTTAAACTCAGTGGAGATCCAGATAGCACTTCTGGTGCTTATGTCATCTCACTCTGGGCAGATGACTGAAATAGGTCAGCTGAATCACTCCACCTGCGAGTTGAGGACAGCTGTCTCAGAAGTCATAATGTTTATTGCCAGACATCTCAAATAAGTGAGATGAATTTCAGCCTTAGGGTCACAGTTCCAGCTCAGTGTCTTGCATAAACTGTTATCTGTCTGAATGGTTTCAGTTGTTCATCTGATTTGGCAAGACATGAAAGAAGCAGCTTGAGACATACAGTGCCAAACAAAATGGAGTATGTTGGGAAGCTTCATGGTATGAACAGAGTAAATGAATACAGAGCAGCGTTACCTGGATTGGAGAAAGCAGGCTTCAGCATTACTGCTTCTCTTCACGTGGTGAAGTTAAGCAGTTACTGCAGGGACTAAGGACATTTTTGGAAGCTTTATATTGATTAGGCATGGATAACTACTGATAAGTTTTGCTAGCATTTCCTTGCCTCCATGACACCTCTAGCTATGACTCTGGAGTAGGTTCTGCTAATAGTACATGGGTACAATACAGCCACTGCAGTGGCACCCTCAAGGTTGAGACTGGGTAAACAGTGGGATGGTAATGTTGCCAAATTTCTCAGGTGAGTAAGGGCTTTTCAGAGTAGAAACTTCTGCTTCGCAGTCACAAAGTCCAAACCACCTGAGGATATGCAGTGATTATGCTTTGGAGAAGTTGGAAAACTCTCTAAAACTAAGCATAACGTAGTCATTAGAAAAGTTTATTTCTGCTAAAGAAGACAAAATGTGACTGCAAAGACTGGTTTTCTGAAACATCTCTCAAAAGTGTCTACAACAGTAAACAAACCTGATATTTGCATGTAGATATGATACCATATATGATTGTATCTGCAAATTGGTATGTCTATTGTGTAACATGCCAATGAAGTGAGTCAATTGAAACTACATAATATAGAAGGTACTATTTTGAGGCAGCGGGTCAGGGGATGTCACTATTATGGGTCATAAAGCCTGACATCAGCATAATCCATGTGGAATTAGTGCTGTTAAATGTGCGATAGTGAGGATGACAAATCTGTTTATTTAAACTGGGAAATGGAAATAGTCAGTGGAAACCCTTGCAATGGGGTGGATGGATGAGTAAGCATGTTCCGCTTATATGAGCACAGATGGTGGGGACAAGTAAATTTCAGGAAGGTGAATATTTGGTGAGGTGGAAGAGTATTTCAACACACCGTGCACCCTCAGAGCTGGGTGGAATGGAGCTAATGGATGTCACACCTGGAAAACTTCTGATAACTTCTGGGTTTTAATCAATATATTCAGAGTGACATGATCAGTCACTGAGTCATCTCTGTTTATTCCCCGGCATGCTAAATTTTTTCTACTTTACATATAATATACCTATCATGGAAAACTATTTCACGTTTTGCCTTCCATTTTCCATTTTTTAAAGCCCGTTTGAGGTGTAAGCTTTTGTTGAAGTGGATTACGTGACTCTTTTATTAAGTAATGTATGAGTTACAGAGTGTTTTTCCTTTCTCCAGATACATCCTCTAATTGTTAAATCTACTTACCATTTACTCATCTACCCATTATGTTTGAGCCTTGTTTTTTTTCTTTTTTTTTTTTTTGGTTTTTTTTTTTTTAAATTCTATTTATTTATTTATTTACTTGTTTATTTATTTATGGTCTATGATCTAAGAAACTACATACATAAGTGAAGAAGTAAAGGCCACATCTAATAAAACTGAGATAAATTCTGTTTCATCTCTGTTTAAGGTGTATTTTCATGCATGTTAGTCTAAAGAGAATGGGTCTGGATGGCTGTTTAATGTTTACATTGCAAATGGAGTGCAAACAATGTATTTCTAGCTCATTAGTCACATAACATAATGTTACTTCTGATAGTTTAATAGCCAAACTGCTGTTTTCCTGGTGCCAAAGGGGTTTACTGTCATTAACAGACAATGTAAATGCCATTGTAACAAGGTTCTGAAGTGGCATTTCAGTTCTTTGAACAGATACATAAAGAAGCACTTAGAGCAGAATGCTCCATTTTAATCAGACCATATTTTTCCATGCAAGAATAGCAGCTTGAATCTGCACTTGAGCTAGTAAAAACAAGTGTCACTTCATTAGTATAAATGAATCTATGTCATGTACTTAGTCAAAATGGTGTTCTTTATCTTCATTGGTTTGCTTCATATTGATGCTTTATTCAGATACATACATACACAAATCCAGCCTCATTTTTTGACCACTCAGGACTCTTTGATAGTCCCCTTTTCTTTTTCTGGTGGTGCTACAGAGGTCAGTATGATCACACTCCAAGTCTGACTCCAATTTCTATGCATCTGGTGAGTAATATTACTAGTGGAATAAACCCATAACAGAAGCCAGAAATACAGTTAATGCTCCATCACTCAGACTCAGGTTTTTGACATAGCTAGGGTTTTGCTAGCATTCAGGAGCGAATAAGTACAGCCTGTGTAAATTAGCAGAAGATAGAGTCTTGAAATCACATATTTTGGGACAGAAATTTCCACTGAAAGTATAATATTCCTATGTAAATTTCCAGTGAAATTTAAATTGTTGCTTTAAGCACTCAACCTGTATTTTGTACTGTCAGACTGCTGAATTTCAAAGTGAAAGGTAATATGCTTTATGGAGGAAGTCCTCATTAAAAAAAAAAAAAATATATATATATATATATAAAATATATATATATATAAAGCTGTTTTAAGCTGTTATATTTGCAATGTAAGAATTTGAAAACATGGTCTAATAAATCATACTACATGGGTCATAATTTTAGAATGACTTGGGATTTTGCAATTTTGCTATAAATTTGCAATTGGAAAGAAGTATTTTATCTAATACAGTACTTTTCATGTAACTAATGTTTTAATTGGAATGTTTTTTTGGCTATTATAATTTAATAAAGTTACCAGCAGTCCAAAATAAGTAATTTTGTCTCTGAGAAAAAGTCTTCTGTGTAAGGTCAAGATTTGTCATGATAGCTTGATAACTTTTCCACAGACTGCCCTATTGTAGTTGGAACTCTATTGCTTAGTCTCATATAGTGGAAGCTCCTGAGCCTACTGACCCTTAAAAACCTCAAAATATTAGCTTCATAGTAACAGTAAATGAATTTGAAAAAGACAGTGGTAATCACAAGAAAAATGTCATTTGGTGAAAACTTCTCACTAAATTTGGTTTAATGCCTCACCTTTGTCAGGGGAGGAAGGACTTTCTGTTTTTATGTATGTATGGTTTTCATTATGTTAAAGTTCTTACAGTCATGAAGCTATGCTACAGCTAACATCAAATGTCTGCTGTTTTTCTAGGTACTTAACTGGATCTCTATCTGGAAAGTAAGGGTTATTCCTTTAATATACTCTGGTATCTTTTTGTTCTAATCAGTATAAGAATGGCAAGCCTGAGGTTTTGGTTTTGCATTCCTTTCTGGGAACAAGATAAGTAGAAGAGGCAGGCGTTATGACTGTAATACAATTACCCTGAAATGGCAGTAAGAACAATATAAAGTATATGTACTTATTTTCAATTGCATTAACAATACTTGCTAGATTTTGTTACTATGGGTCTCCAAGAGTTTACACACTGAGGTCCAACTTTGGAATGAAGGGGACTTCTCCCATTTAGCAGTAAACAGGTTTGAGGGCAGACTGTGAGTTTAAGCCAAAGAAACCAAGAATACTTCTGATGCTCACCACAAACTGTTTTACCCTACCCTAACATTTGAAGACAGCGAATCAAAGTGTGATACCTGCACAGATGAGAAGCACGGGTGTAGGTGTGGATGTTTATACAGAAACAATTTATAATATGATTAGAAAAGAGACCAACTGACCATTATATTTTTAGCCTGTGATTTCTAAGCAGATGGTTAAACAAAGGCTATCTTAATGTTGCTTTGGCATTAGCAGCAACACAAACATGATTGTGCTAAAACACTGTTGTCATCATAGTAATACTAAAATCATCCTTGGTCCTTGAGTACAAGTGAAACATAACTCTAAGTTCTGAGCAAGTAAATCATAAATATTTTAGAAGAATTTTTGGACCAGATGCTTGTTTCTCTTTAGTCTCAGGTAAGCACTTACTGAACCAAAAATTAACTGTGGCTATTAGAAATGTACCACTAAGAAAAACTGTCTGGTTTGATAGCTATTTGAGTCTTTTCATAAATGTAACCTGACACTACAGTAAAATGTAATATAGGACTAGATCATTTGACTTTTCTGATAGAATCAAGGTTAGTAAAATCTCTCTCTTCATGGCTATTCCTTTAATATCTACTCTCTATTTTTTTCTTCCTGATATGTGTATAAAGAAACTTATGACACCAGACCCCTGTTTTATTCATTTTCCACCCCAGTTAGATTTTTGTACACAGTATTAGAGAAGTCTCGCTTGAAATGACTTTTGCTTATGAAAGAGGTTTAGAAATAGTGCTCTTGTTTATAAATGCATAGTGCAGCTTTAAATACGCAGCTGACATTCACCTTCTCTATCTGTTTTTCCATTATTCATTTTAACACAATTTACAGCATCACAGCCAGCAACTATAGTAATAACAGTGCAGTGGAAAGTTTTCCATTTATCTTTGTCCAAATAAGGATTGCATCCGTATTTCCATTTCTCCAGCTATCTGTATGACATTTATGTATATTATTTACAATTAAGTCAGTGGCTTCTCACTATGTTCAACGCTGGTGCTCTAGATAATATTACATTACAAGTTTGGCCCAGTAGCTCAGAAAAACCTGCAATGCTTTTCATGAAGTTAAAAATATTTTACTCAGTAAAATGTGAGAAATCAGAAAACTATACTAAAATCTGTTATTCTCATGGTTGTTTGTAATAAATAATAAATTATTATTATTAATAATACCATATTTTATAAATCTCTAGAAATGAGGAATTAAAAATCTTATTTCTTTTTTCTAAAGTCTTGCACAAACCACATTTTTTTCTGGGACAAATCTGCAGTTAAGGTGAATACTCCTTTGCTCTACATTTCATAGTCCTATGAAATGACATAATAAATAAGAATATTCACAAATTTCCATAGAAAAAAAACTCTCAGTGATCAGTTTTATAATTATAAATGCAGTGCAGCATAGATAGCTTCAAATTTCTTTGTAACTTAAGTTTAAATGTGGCTTCAGTGATATTAATAATTTTTAAGATTGCAAATAAAGAAATTTCTGTAAAAGCACCATTTCAAATAAATAAAGATGCGATTTGATAACCTATAATGTACCTTAGGATGTAGATACGGATGATTCTCAGCTGAAGGGTGCTGGTAGTTCAGGTCACAGTCCAGATTATGAAAGTTGGCCTTGGGATGTCCCTACTTTATTTTATTCTAGTATTTTATGCTACTGGACATTGGCTCTTCCAGGAGATTATCTCACAAATAAAGGGAATTCCTTACAGTTTCTCTCCTGGAGATTGGGACAATAATAGAAATCAAAGTTTAGTAAACAGTGAGTCAGTGGGAAGCAGCCATGGGAAGAGCCATAATGTGCTTAAACCATACAATATGGGCATAGTATGGCTGTTGCCATGATGTATATCAATGTTGTAGATATGAAAACGAGAACTTAAACTTAAGCAAAAGATACTTGTGCTGGCCACTGAGAAAGAAAGTAAAGCATTTCTTGTCATCATATCTAATTATCTGGCAACATTTTTGTCCTTTTATTTATCTATCTATCTATTTATTTATTTACCTCTGTTGAATTTATATCATCAATCACCATTCCTGCCATTCCTAACTATGCTATATTTGTGGTGTATAAAGAAACTTCAATACAGGACATTGAAGCAGGTGGGATTCCATCAGTCCTGTTCTGAGCTCCTGAAGTACTCTAAATTGAGCCTTAGAACTACTACAGTCTGCTCTTGAGTTTCACTTTGACTTGGTGGCTTGTTTCTTCATTTATACCTGCCTACTGTCTCCATTTATCATGGTTTGTGGCTTGTCCATCACTACTGTTGTTCATTTTCCTGTAATTTGCCTACAACTTCTTAATTCCTAAGACACATTTCTGTTTTAAATTATACTTCCTTTGTTCTTTTATCTTTTAAACAGTAATAGTGATCTATTTGAATATATTCTATAGAGAAAACAGAAAACTTCTCAGCCAGTCCATTGCATTGAAAACTCTTATTTTTCTTTGCTTTTCTTAATCCAGTGGTTTCATAAGGTAGATTCAGAATTATTTAAGGGTATTTTGGCCCATGCAATTCCCAGAACACTTCTCTGAGTCATTCAAATCAGCTAGTTATAAACATGACAAAACAACAAGAAAAAAGTTTTTGCTGAATTTTTTAGCAGTCAGTACTTCATTTACTTCAAAACTGGCATTGTTTTTGGCAATAATAAATTAAAATGAACAATTACTTCACAGCCATCTTGCCAAGGTCAAGCTTGACCATAATATGTGTTTGTGATAATCATGCTATTAAGAGAGAAAAAATCAAATATGCTTATTCTCATTCCTCGCTGCCTACTGAAAGACCACCAGAAGAAAACGTCAAAGACAGGATTTTAAAGGATTCTCTCTTTATTAAAAGGAAATGAGCCAAAGATAATAACTTCCCTACTGTTGCTTAATAAGGCATGGTGAATTGTAATAATAATTATTATTCGGAAATGATGAAGAAATAATAGGAATGCCAGAATTAAAGTTTCCCATGGAACTGCAATTTTTCTCCTGGTGTGGATGCTACTTAATATATTAAGATCTTTCAATAAAAAGAATTCCATTGAATATTAATCAACCACACAATAAATTGATTGACAATTAATAAACTGACCATCTACAAGAGTAGTTATTGAGGATAGATACCTGATCAAAGCATTTTTGAAAACATTCTGCTTGTTTTGAGGTGAATTCTGTCAGGTTCAATCAAATATCTGAAAGAAAACATAAAAACACTGTTAAAAGGCTTCACAGATAGTTTGTTAGTATAGGCAAATGACATGTAACTACAAGCACAGAACTGTTGTATGATTCGGACTGGATAATGAAGAACCATTAAAAAAAAAAAAGCCAGTTTTTCAGAGAGCCAAATGCTCTCTGACAAACTCCTTAGCAATCTTCATAAAATCTAAGAAGAAGGTTCATAGAATCATAGAATGGCCTGGGTTGAAAAGGACCACAGTGATCATTGAGTTTCAACACCCCTGCCACGGACAGGGTCTCCAACCACCAGACCAGGCTGCCCAGAGCCACATACAGACTGGCCTTGAATGCCTCCAGGGCTGGGGCATCCACAACCTCCCTGGGCAACCTGTTCCAGTGTGTCACCACCCTCTCTGTGAAAAAATTCCTCCTAATATCTCACCTAAACCTCCCCTGTCTCAGCTTAAGACCATTCCCCCTTGTCCAATCACTATCAATCCATGTAAAGAGCTGTTTCCTCTCCTGTTTATATGCTCCCTTCAACTATTGGAAGGCCACAGTGAGGTTTCCCCACAGCCTTCTCTTCTCCAAGCTAAACAAGTCCAGTTCCCTCAACCTTTCCTCATAGGAGAAGTGCTCCAGCCCTCTGATCATCTTAGTGGCCCTCCTCTGGACCCTCTCTAAGAGCTCCATGTCCTTCCTGTACTGAGAACCCCAGGCCTGGATGCAGTACTCCAGATGGGGCCTCACAAGAGCTGAGCAGAGGGAGACAGTCATCTCCTTCTCCCTGCTGGTCACTCCTCTGTTAATGCACCTCAGAACACAGTTGGTCTTCTGGGCTGCTAGCATACACTGCTGGCTCATGTCCAGCTTCTCGTCTATCAGAACTCCCAAGTCCTTCTCCACAGGGCTGCTCTCAAGGAGATCTTCTCCCAGTTTGTATAAATACTTGGAATTGCCTAGACCCAAGTGCAGCTCCCTGCACTTGTCCTTATTGAACCTCATTAGATTTTCATGGGCCCGCTTCTCCAGCCTGTTCAGGTCCCTCTGGATGGCTTCCAGTCCTTCCAACATATCAATTGCACTGCTCAGCTTGGTGTCATCCACAAACTTGCTGAGGATACACTTGATGACATCGTCTGTGTCATTGATACAGATGTTGAAGACCACCAGTCCCAAGACCAACCCCTGAGGGACGTCACTTGTGACTGGCCTCCACCCTGACATAGAACCGTTGATCACAACCCTTTGGTTGTGTCCAGTCAGCTAATTCCTAATCCATCAAACAATCCATCCTTCAAATTCACACTTCTGCAATGGACAGAGAAGGATGTGGTGAGGGACCATGTCAAAGGCCTTGCAGAAGTCCAGGTAGATGACATCCACCATCCTTACCCTGTCCACTGAAGCCGTCACTCCATCATAGAAGGCCACCAGATTGGTCAGGCATGATCTGCCCTTGGTGAAGCCATGCTGGCTGTCTCATATCACCTCTTTATCTCATACGTGCCTTAACATAGCTTCTAAGAGGATCTGCTCTATGATCTTCCCAGGCACAGAGGTGAGGCTCTGTAGTTCCCCAGGTCTTCCTTTCTCCCTTTCTTAAAAATGGTAGTAATGTTTCCCTTTTTCTAGTCACTGGGGACTTCACCAGAAAGCCATGATTTTTCAAATATGATGGAGAGCGGCCCGGCAACCACATCAGCCATCTCTTTCAGAGCCCTAGGATGGATATCATCCGGTCCCATGGACTTATACACGTTCAATTTCCTGAGGAGGGCTCGGACTTGTTCCACCATTACAGTGGGACAGAAACCACTCCCCACATCCTCACCTAGAGGCTCGTGGTCCTGGCAGACATGGGAAGCCTGACCACCCATGAAGACTGAGGCAAAGCACTCATTGAGTACCTCAGCTTTTTCTGTGTCTGAGGAAGCCAGCTCGCCATTACCTTTCATCAGAGGAGGAACGCTCTCCTTGGCCTGTCTCCTCCTGCCTATGTACCTGTAGAATCCCTTCTTGTTATCTTTCACATCCCTCGCCAAGTTAAGCTCCATCTGCAGCTTGACTTTCCTAATCCTATCTCTACACACACAGACAACAACCCTATATTGCTCCCAGGATACACAACCCTGCTTCCACTTTCTGTACATTTCCCTCTTTTCTCTCAGTTTAAGCTGCAGGTCCTTACACAGCCATGACGGTCACCTGCCTCCCCTGCTCGACTTCTTCTGCTGGGGGATGGAGAGCCGTTGTACTTTCAGAAGGGTGCCCTTGAAGAACTGCCAGCTCTGTTCTGTACCCATGCCTTTAAAGACAGTTTCCCAGGGGATCCCACTCAACAGTTCCTTAAGCAGCCAGAAGTTTGCTCTCCTAAAGCACAGGGTCCTAGCTCTGCTTTTAGCCAGGCCCACATTCTTCAAGGTCACAAACTCCACCAAGGCATGGTCACTGCAGCCCAGGCTGCCTCCAATCTTATTCTCTCTAATGGCCTCCACTTCATTAGTGAGCACCAGGTCTAGTAAGGCTTCACTTAGGGCTGGTCCATCAATTACCTGGACCAGGAAGTTGTTCTCAACAGACTCCAGGAATCTCCTGGATTGTCTGCCACCCACTGTGCTGCTATCCCAGCAGATATCCAGGTGTTTGAAATCCCTCATGAGGACAGGAGCCCGTGAGCATGACATCTCCTGCAGCTGAAGCAAGAAGGCCTCATCCACAGCTTCCTCCTGATCAGGTGGCCTGTAGCAGACCCCTACCACTAGATGCCCTTTACTGGACTGATCCTTGATTTTTCCCACAGGCTCTCAACCTGATCGTGGCTGTTTCCCAGACACAGCTCTTTGCAACCTATCCACTTCCTAACACAGAGGGCGACTCCACCACCCCTCCTACCCTGTCTATCCCTCTGAAAAGCCTGTAGTCCTCAATCAGGGTATTCCAATCATGGGATTTATCCCCCCATGTTTCTGTGATAGCTATTAGGTCATACTTTCCCAATTGCACCACAGTTTCTAGCTCCTCCTGTTTATTTCCCATGCTATGTGCATTGGCATAGAGGCACTTCAGCTTAGCTACTGGCCTCGTTGCCTTCTCAGAGGAACCCTCCCTAATACTTCCAGGACAAGTCTGGGGTTTTCCCTTACCACCACCCAAGGTGACACCATTCCCACATGCTTCTCTGCCATCCAGTACAACCCTTACCCCATCATATCTAGTTTAAAGCCCTGCTAACAAGCCCAGCCAGCTTGTTCCCAAGAATATCTGTGGCCCTTCTAGTCAGTTGGTTCCTGTCCGCTGCCAGCATTTCCCCTTTCTCAAGGCTGCATCCCAAGCCATAGTACTCAAAGCTCTGAGTATGACACCTTTCGCAAAGCAATTCATTCAGTATGTCTACTCTCCTCCTTTTCTGCAGATCCCAGTCACCAACTGAGAGGACAGAGGAGAACACAGCTTGTGCTCCCGATCCCTTCAGAAGTCTTCCCAGAGCCCTGAAGTTCCTTTTGATTGACTGAGAACAACTTTTATCTACTACTTCATTTCCAGTGTGGAATACCAGTAATGTAGTAGTGTTGAAAGCCTTCTGCAGTGCTGGGGCAGGGAGTGGCTGCTGCTCCCCACTTGTCCCAGGAAAAAAGTGGAAGAGCTGGTGATTTGTCAGCATGGAAACAGAACCGTCTGGCCCAGAGCTGCGGAGAGACCGGCATGCCCAGACCCTCCCTAGGCAGTTTTATGAACAAATCTTTTTTTTTTTCTTTTTTTTTTCTTTTTTTTTTCTTTTTTAACAGTTAAAACTTGGATAATAACTGGAGGGTTTAACCAGGCAAGTGATGTTCCTAGCAACATCTCTCACCTGAGCACCAGGCAGGCAACATACCTCCCTGTTGGATGAATCTGAACAGCGTATCGGGTCCTTGGTTCCCCTCAGAAGGGAGTCCCCTATGACGACAGCCCTTCTTTTTTTCCGGACTGACTCTGTATCAAAACAGGGAGCAGACTTACTAGCCCTGGGTTGCAAGAATTTTTTACAGAAATGCTGCCTATATTTTCAACAAGAGCAAAACATATTTTTTCCTGTTTTATTCCAAGTTCAATGTGTGAAGTTTTGCCAAAATATTCATCACAGATATGGGAAACTTCAGACCCTGTGGATAGCATGTATCAAGCGTGTAAACAGCTGAAAACAAGATTATGTTGGAAAAGGAAGTCTTAGTCCTAAGCCTATAAGAAATAGGCATTATACGAAAAACAGCTGCCTGAAGCTAGATTTGAGCCAATAAGTGGAAAGGGTTGTACAAATAAGTTATTTTTAAGCATCTGAAGTTATTCCACATTCTCTGGATACACACTTCAGAATTTTCTGTTCATTTTACAACATCACTTGGAAAAGTTTGATGTGTTGGACAGTCTTTCTTTCTGAATGAGAAGTCTTTCTTCACATCTGAATGAAAGAGTTTTTCAAACTGTATACTCTGTACTGTTTTATAATTTTTTTTTCTCATCCCAGATAACCTTGGACGTATGTAATGTGTCTAGGGGTGAAACCATCTGTGATTGAGGTATCCTCAGAACCCAGAGGTAGTCTTTCCAGGAACACATTACCATGATCACATTAGATTTAGCCTTACTCTAAGCTGTTTCCCTGTTGAAATCTGAATCAGGCTGAAGGTTTTGGTGTTCATATTCAAATATTTCCTAACCCCAGTATAAACATTTTCAAGAGAAAAACCATGTCCAGCTGCATTCCTATACTACAAACTAAGAGGCAGGATCCTACATGGGTGTTCAAGAAACTCCTGTTATTTCTGAGGACCACTATCTTCGTTTTTCATCCCACTGCAATAACATGAAGCATTACCCTGACCTTATGTTTTCTGTTGTAAACACATAGCAACATGTATGCTAAACAAACAAACAAACAAATGAAAAATGCTCAGCCAATACCAGACCTTCCCCTACTTTTTCCCTGGGGAGAGGAAAGGAAACAAACAGTATGTGACAGATGTTAGCTATGTTGTTTAATACATAAGTAAAAACACTCAAATGTCAGAGAAATTATAATTACAAAAAGATGCAGAATCACATATTAGAAAATGCAGATTGCAGGAGATCTCAAGAGATCTTTAGTCCAATGTCCAAGGAATAGCTAGCTGTGAGACTGAATCACTCAAGGCTTTGACCTGTCTAGTCTTAAAAACCTTTAATTACACAGAAAGATAGATCTGTTATTATAGAGATACACTACATTGAATGTGCTTGAATCTCCTTGAATCTCCTCTGCAAGGCCTCCTCATTTTCCCCATTTTTTTTTAAGTTTAAAGCCTTCTGAGATGTTCAGTAAGAAAAAAAAATCAAAAACATGGAAAGAAGGAAATAATGTAGAAAACTACTTAGAAAAAAAAAAAAGGAGAGAAAATAAGCACTTTACATTGTAGTTCCATCAAAAACAAAACAAAAGAATACAAAAACACCAAGCCAACTAAACAGAAACAAAAGCAGTAATGTGAATTCCAGGAAACATAAGTAAATCCCGGATTTATGTTTTTACCTCAGAATTCTGGTGATTAGAAAGAAGCAGATTTGAAGGGTGGTTAAGGAATTGAAGGGTGGTTAAGGAAGTGGTTGAATGTTCGCTGCAAGTGGTCAGTGGATCTCTGTCCAGCTGGAAGCCAATGACCATCTTGGGACTGGTGCTCTTCAATATCTTTATCAATAATATAGGTGATCTGACCAAGTACCCCCCTCAGTAAGTCTACGGACAACAGAAAGTTGAGTAATGCAGTTGATACAACAAAAGGAAGGGGTGCCATCCAGAGGGACCTGAAAAAGCTTGAAAAGTGGGCCCATAGCAACTGAATAAGATTCAACAAGATTAAGTGCAAGATGTTACCCTTGGGTCGGGGCAATCCCGGCCATGAGTACAAACTGGGAGAAGAACTCTTTCAGAGCAGCCCTGCAGAGAAGGACTTGAGGGTTCTGGTCTGAAAAAGCTGGACATGAGCCAGCAGTGTGCACCTGAAGCCTGAAAGACCAACAGTACTAGGCTGCATCAAATGAGGGGAGGCCAGCAGGGAGAGGAAGGGGGTTGTCTCCCTCTGCTCTGCCTTTGTGACACCTCATCTGGAGTACAGCGTCCAGGCCTGGGGTCCCCAACAGAAGAAAGATGTGAAGCTGCTGGAGTGGGACCACTGGAGAGCCACGAAGATGATCAGAGGGCTGTAGAACCTCTCCTGTGACAAAAGGCTGAGGGAGCTGGGCTTGTTCAGCCTGAGATGAGAAGATTCTGAGGAGACCTCACTGGGGTTTTCCGGTACCTAAAGGGAGCATATGAACAGTAAGGGAACTGACTTTTTACATGGCCAGATAGTGACAGGATGAGAGCGAATTACTTTAAGCTAGAAGAAAGGACGTTAAGTTTAGATGTTAGGAGAAAATTCTTTACTCAGAGGGTGACGAGGTGCTGGCACAGGCTGCCCAGACAAGGTGTGGATACCTCATCCCTGAAAGCATTGAAAGCCATATTGGATGGAGCTCTGGGTATCCTGAAGTAGTGCCTTATTTAGTGGTTGGCAACCCTGCCCGTGGCAGGAGGGTTGGAATTTGGTAATTATTAAGATCTCTTCCAATCCAAGTCATTCTATGATTCTACAATTCTATAATTCTATAATGTTCCGATAATTCTATGTTTCTGTGATGATTTTATGATTCTATGATATGCTTGGATTCATGTGTGCAGATGCCTTGTATACACTGATGAAATTAGAACCTCAAAGTCTCAGCTCAGCCATACTACATAGGCAGCTGAGCTGCAAGTGCTTGCAGCATATTTTGAGGCAAGTCAAAACTGATTATCGGTTTTTATGTACGAAATCTTGTGGTAGATTATGATGTTCCAATTGCTGCTTTTTTAATGACAAGAAAGCAGTGCCTTCACATGTTGTTCTGTGTCCTGTTCATTGAAATATTGGTCAAAAACTGCAGCCTTTCAGGGTCACCTTTAACATCTGTCCTTTGGTAGCTTAGTACCAGCCACTGTCAGCTAGTCATAGCATGTAGTGTGTTAGGGATAGGTGATGCCAAAGTTCTAATTAGCTAAGGTTGTTCTTGGGAGTGCTGAAGTGGTATGCAACAAGCTTGAAACATGGTGAAATCACAGAAACTTATAGCTCGTTGTGATCATGTAAAGGGAATTGTACTGCAGTATCACCTAGACAGTGATATAATTGGTGAAAACTAGGAAGTGGCCTGTGCTCAAAAGTTTGCTTCTGGTGAAATTTGTTCTGAACGCAAATAATACAGGGAAGGATTGAATGAAACAATCATTCTTACTGTACAACTTGTTC
Organism: Gallus gallus; assembly: GCF_016699485.2. Classification (NCBI taxonomy): domain Eukaryota; kingdom Metazoa; phylum Chordata; class Aves; order Galliformes; family Phasianidae; genus Gallus; species Gallus gallus. The sequence continues at coordinate 13,038,740 of NC_052572.1, forward strand.
CTCCTGGGGAACTGGTTTAAGTAACCCTTTTGCCAGAATAAATCACGTCTGCTAGAAACAGGGTGGGAGAAATTGCAAAATCAATCTTTCAGCAAAGTCAGCAAACCAGTTTCAGTGATGACTCCCATAGAGGACTTGCTGTTATTTATTAAAAACTTTTTTTCTTTTTTTCCTCAACTCTTCTAATTGAAAACACTGTGTTTTGAGAGGTTTTATTAGTTAGCTAATCACATGTCACTGTAGACACCAAAAATCTGGTCCTGCACTGGAGAGGAACATGTACTGCACAAGGTTGCTTTTGATGGTATATTTAATGCTGTTCCTATCTATTAGCCAGGCTTAATGAAGTACTTGTTACTGGCTGCAGGATTCACACGAGGCCGAGAGTTGCTGGAAACAAGCTGACCCCCACCACCTACCATGGAGCAGCATCTTCCCCATGATGTGGTCTGCTCTAGCTGGAGGGCACTTGTGATCTATAAGATCCTACTGGGAGGGGGAAAGAGGAGAGTCTAAATTAGAGGAAGGTGTCATTGACTTCCTCCAGTCTCTCTTAAGAACGATGATGCAGGAAATAAATAGCATTGGATGTTCTTATCTTCTAGAAGAAGTCTGAAAAATAACTCAGTGGGTTGGAAGGCACTTTTTCATTTTTTGCTTGGAGACTGTTGCATTTCAAATTTTCCCTGGAGGAAGATAGCCATGAGCCAGATGTGTGCCAAGGGCCAAGAAGGTCAATATTATTCTGGGGTGCACTAAAAAGAGCATAGTCAGTGGGTCTAGGGAGGTGGCCTTTCTCCTCTATGCCCTAGTGAAGCCACATCTGGAATAATGTGTTCAGTTCTGGGCTCCTCAGTTGAAAAAAGACAGGGAACTATTCAACAGAGTCCAATGAAGGGCCATAGAAATTATCATGGGCCTGGAGCCCTTATGAGAAAAGGCTGAAAGATCTGGAGCAGAAAAGACTGAGGGAGGACCCTATCAATACTAATAAATATCTGAAGTGTGGGTGCCAAGTGACCAGGCTTTTTTCCGTGTTGCCTAGTGACAGGACAAAGGGCAATGGGCACCCACTGGAACACAGGAAGTTTCATACAAACATGAGAGAGAAATTCTTAATTTTGAGAGTGACGGAACACTGGAACAGGCTGCCCAGAAAGGTGGTGGAGTTTACTTCTCTGGAGATATTCAAAACCTACCTGGACACTTTCCTGTGTAACCTACTATAGGGAACCTGTTTAAGTAGGAAGCTGGACTAGATGATCTCTAGAGGTCTCTTCAAACCCTTACAATTCTGTGATTCTGTGGCAGAACTCAGGTAGAGGAAAGCAGAAGCTTTGAGGCAGTAGTTGTTCCTGTCTAAGAGGTACTTGGTGTATCTGAGCTGCTGTTTTTTGTTCAGCTTGTGGAGAAGAGGAGATGGTGCCATGCCAATCAGAAAAAGATTCTAGACATTTTTAATACTCTTTTTTTTGCTTAAGGGGAATTGGTAGAGCAAAACCATAATAATATTTGTGTGTATGAAAGGCCATTTTGTCCCAGCAGGAGCCTGGTTGGGAAGGCAGGAACAGCTGGTGTGCCGGCACAGAGTGCAGACAATTAGGCTGCAGGTAGGTCTTGGGGCTATGTTGCTGCAGGATTTGTCTTCCGAGGAGGAGTATGAGCTGTGACCACCACAGGAGATCCTGCTCTGAAAGCTCTGCATGAAGAGATTGCAACTCCATCGATTGCTGTGACTAAACAGACATCATAGGGAAGGTTTCAGTATGAAGTGAGACTTTAATGCTTACTCTTCCTTGGGTCTGTGGTGATTCGGGGTGCCAACTTGTCTGTTATGCAGGTGTTGGAGAAGGCAAGGGCTGGCCAACCCTCAAAAGCTACGTGTTTTCATTATAATGCAATTATAGAAATCTCATCTGTGCCTTGAAATGAAGGATATGAAGAGCAGGCTGTGTCTCCCTGGAAGCACAACAACTTCTGGGAGAAGTCTCACCCGCCCTACAGAGATCTGAAATGTGAGGGCTGCCAGTTAATGATCTCTAGCCTTGATAAACATTTTGAGTGACAAATATTAAGAGGTGATAAACTTGCTGATATGTGGTGTCAGTGGTGATAGGTGACAATCAAATTAAATGAGAGAGAGTGTCTGAAAGCCAAAGACCTTATCTAATGCTGTGATGAGAAGGCACCCACAACAGAGACAAGCCAGACAATTGAAAGGGACGTCAGGTGACCTACAAAGGACTTTTATCTTTTCCCTGTGAGCAGAAATGATAATAGAACAGCAAACAGTCATCTGGGGGATGTAGTAGTTCTTCTCTTCTGGGACAGGTACCTGGACCTGGAGCATTAATTCTTTAACTCCCAGTGCACTAAATGTTATGATGTGGGATATTGATAACCAAATTCATAAAACCATGGCATGTGGAAAGGACAGTAACAAAGATAAGATTTCTTTATTTTATTCTAGTCCATATATTGCTTCAGCATTTACATATTCTTTCAATCTAGGAACTTCACACCTTGCAAAATTGAATTTGTTTAGAGAAATCTCCATTTTGTGTGGTTTTAATATCTTCATTTTCAAAACTGACTTATCTTTTGAAAGTCTCATCTCTTGTATCCAAAACCACACCACATTCCTGCTCTTTTAGAGGCACTGTATGTTTAATTCCAGCAAAAAATAGTCCTTTCTCTTGAACTGGCATGAGTTGTTTCCTTATTCTTGGTGTATTCTGGGCTAACTGAGAACTGGCAGATATCTGAATCTTGCAAATGGGATTTTTATCTTTAATACTTCAGGTGCTGTCCTGCTTTGCTCAATGGAAAAGGTATCAGCAGAACTGTGGGCCAGCACTTCTGCTTTTCTATGAGCACAGTTGCTGGGGCAACTGATAAAAACTTTATTCGTCAAAAAAGTCTTGAACCATTACAAAAATCATTGAAAAGCATGAAGTCTATACCACTATATGCTTTAACACCAGGAAATGAGTCCAAAAATAATTAGTATTTTGAAGTGTAACATTTTAGTATCAGAATACCTAGAATAAAAAACATCATAATATTACTAAACTTCTAAGTGCTAAAACTCAGTTCAAATTCTATTTTCTAGCTACCAAGTGCAAACAGTCTACTTCCTTGTCAGTTCATAGGATGCCTTGCCAAACACTGAAATGTTTAGTTAAGCCCTAATGTTCCAATAATTGTTCTTTACTTCTTGATGCTGAATCCTGCGGTTAGAAATTGCAACATCATAATACACAGTAATTTGTTTCCCTTAATGCTCTGGGAATGAATTTCCATGCTAGAAGGGGAAAATAATCAGTCAAGTTCTATCTGTGTGAAGAGATGAGAACAAAAATGGATGAAAGATATCTGAGATACAAAAAAAAAAAAAAAAAAAAAAAAAAAAAAAAAAAAAGTTTTAACGATGTATTTGATGTATTTTTGTTCAAATCAAATTATATGGGAATATATTCTATAGACACAGTTCTGAGGGTGGGAAAAGGACCTAAAGCATAACATCTCCTTCACTGGTGAGCAATGTGAGCACAGCCGAATAAAAAATGTCATATGTGACTGTGGGAGTGAGTCTTTGTCTCTGCTCTCATTTCTGATGATGGGGAGGCTCAGCTGCAACAGTGTTTGATTGGGCCTCCAATTTCCAGAAGAATAAGTGAAAAAATAACAGAGACAGAAGGACAGTAAATTGGACAGAGGTCTAGAAGAGGGTTCGAGGGAACTGGGTCTGATTTGGTGGGGAGGATAGTAAGGGGTGAACTGATAACACCACCACTCAGACAAATGTAAAGATAATAACACTAACACTGGTAGCGTCAGATGAAACAGCAAGGGGCAGGGACTGTGAATTACAGCTTGGCAAGCTCTGCTTGGATAAACGGATACACTTTTTCAGTAGCAAGGTAGTGCAGCCAATAAGAAGAGGTGTGATGCTAGACCTTGTTCTTGCCTTCCAACCCCTACACTTCTGTGATTCTATGAATATCCTGGAAGAATAAATCCATAAAAGATTTCTTTTCTGAAGAAGGATGCTTTTAAGTATTATCAGAAACAGCAATTTCTTTTTCTCTTCATGCAGTGAAAGTAAGGAAATTCTGCTCCTCTGACATAGGGCACAGATTTGCTCTTTTCACCTACTTATGATTTGATTTTTCATTGGCAGAGCATGAATAGTGGTCCCACCAGAGCAATGAACAGATCACCAGTGGGAGATGTGCTTAAAAGCCAGTGTCAACAGTGGGACTTGTTTATGTGTGTTGTATAATTTTGCTCCTGTTCCAATCTGGAAAAAAAAAAGAAGCGCAGTACGTAGAGTGGCTTTTTAACCAACACTTCCATAATTCTATGAAGTCTGGGGTTGTGAGGGGTTGGAAAATGTGTTTTCCACCCTATTGTCACTTCCAGTTTGAGATCCCAACTCTAGCACTACAGTTTGGTACATTTGGCAAGACCTACCTGGGAAGGGCAAGTGCATGCCTAGATCTGCAGAAAGGCTTGCATTGTTCCAGCCGGTACTGCATTTGGCTGAGACTGCAGTCACTGTTCCTATAAACACTCAACCTCCAAGTTTTTCACAAAATGAAGTGACATCATGCAGTGTTTTCTCAAAACAGTTTGATGTTATGAGAACTCAGGAGATACAGTCCAGAGTGTTACACTGCTGTGTTAATGACTACTTTTATTCCTGGGCAGATCAAACGATGTAAAGAGTGCCAAAGATAATGGGGTGGGGTTTAAAAAAATAAAAACATTGGAGATGTTAACATTTTTGTTGTAACGGAACTGACATTCATCTGAAGCATGAATCCAGTTCATGTTCCTGTACAGAAGCTTTTGTTTTCTTCACACAAAATGCTTGAGAAATTGGCTCAAAAGCAAAGTAGTAGTACATAAAGACAAAACAGTTGAAATGACTAAAAGTGATTCAGTGTGAATCAGTCAATCAGCAGGCTTGAGAACTGGGAATGATATGCAGTGTGAAACAGCAGACTTCATGTCATTTCATTTAAAGGCTTAAATGCAAATAAACCATAAGGATTTCTGCAATTTGAAGCTCCTCACGCTTGCGGTCCAGCAACAGGAAATAGCCAAGAGCTGGCGTTTCAGTATGGAGCACAAGGAGTACTACTGGCAGCCACAGCGTAGTCCATGTTGCATACTTGCACTGTTAGAAAAAAACGAGGAAAGTCATAGATGCTTTTGACAATCTGAGCTGGAAATGAAACACTTCTTGTTACCTACAAGGGCTTGTCCCAGACAAACCTGGTAAATTTCCATATGACAAAATGCAGTGCCACCAATTTGCCCGTAACTGTACTTGAGATAGTAATTACATCTGCATGGTTTTGAAATGAAAATCTTTCTTCTAAGTTCAGACCTTTAATGCGGCCCTTTGAATACTAGAGTGTTTTGTTTGGTTTGGTTTGAAGTGGTACACAGAGTTAATGTTACTCATAATTATGAAAAACTATTTTTGTTTAGATTCTTTGCATCAGTTTTATATAGTTCTGTACTAGGAAGCCACTAAAAGAGTAGCTACAGAATTTCCACAAAGCAATGAATATTCAATCACTTCCAGCTTTCTGAAATCACTTTTGTAGTAGTAGGATGTTATTCAAAAGGCAGTTGATTGCTTGGTCTACAGCTGAAACATGGGTGATTACTCAACGGTCATCTCTGATAAGGTTGCAGATCTGAGTCACTATAATTTGTCTGGAAGAATTCCTGAAAGGTCTTGCTACACTGCATGCCTTCAAAGGGCAGTGAATGATGATGCAATATCTTCAGAAGATCACACCACATCAAGGTGATTAAATTGGCATGTGGGTTTCAAAGCAGTTTGAGATGATGGCAGTGCTTCTTGAAACGCTGTATTCATGCTCCTAGTTCATTTACTGAATCCAGTGAGAATAAACTAATTGACTCATAATACCACTAACATATTAGAGTTGGGAGATCGTAAGAATCATTATCTCCTTCAGGCCCATTTTCTCTTTAGTTCAATGTTTAGTAAGTACTTAATTGCTAGAAGATGGATGAGGTGGGCTGCTAAATGGCTAGAAATAACAGATCCCACTGTTCTGAAGATTAACATAAGTGCTGTCTGGTAACTTCTACTTTCTCATATGACTGACTAAGGAGTATTTGAAAGAATGGAGAAATGAAATTCAGATCTGAGGTTTCCCTCAGGAAAAGAACAATCAGAGAGCTCGACAGATGAGTGAAAGAGGCGATGATGCTTCAGGAAGAAAAAAGCAATGGAAAACAACTCTGAGCCAGACTGCAGGTGCAGGGGAGAGAGAAGGCTGGTACTGTGTACCGCAGCAAGGGAAAAAGCGACCAATTACTATTTGACATCCATTTGAAAAAGCTGAAGAAGCGAGGATTCGCTGAAGTAAATTTCTGTTGGTTAATTTTTTTAAAAAATGAGTTTGTCTTGTATTCTTTAAAAATGGTTGGATTTTGACACAGATACCTCTTGATAAGGAAAAAATATTCTGAAAATAGTGTAATTTGAAAGTAAGGATTTCTCATTAGATTGGCTTGATTAAAATCAATGTAGATTATGAACAACGTTCCTTCAGGTCTGGTCCTGAAGAGAACTACCTTTTGTTTGGGTGAAGATGTTACTTTAAACAACTGATAACAATTTTTTTGTTTGTTTGTTTGTGTATTTTTTGTGTATTTCTTTTTTAAACTAAGTGTGACTGAACATGTTCTGCAATCTCTGATGGAGCACAAAGCAGTTTGGCAGAGGACCCTCCAATCCTTACTATAAGTGCTAGTAAACTTGAATAGGATTGTTTTTGCAGCTCTTTCTTTAGTAGCTTAAAAACAATGTGTTTTGATTTGGTACTGTTAACTCTGGATAGAGAATCGTCCAATGAAATGTCATGGTTTTGTTGTGGACAACACATATGGCAGGCAGTGGAAGAACTGGTGTAGTTAACAATCAGATAAACACAAACTAATTCCTCACAGAGAATGATGGAAACAGGAAAACACTTGTTCCATGGCAATGGGTGTGGTTGTAACCAAAGAGTTGGGTGGATAACTCTGTCTACCACTGGTGTTAGAAGTGTACTTCATTCATATTTCTTTGGTTCATAAGAAATAAATTCAAAATGGATTGCTGTCATATAGTCATGACCTTCCCTCTAGCCTCTGTGGAGGAAAACATTCCTTTCTATGTAGTTAGTATAATTTGATTAAATTAAAAAAAAATCAATTATTTACTTTGTTTTGATGGCTTTAGGCTTTAAAATAATGAAAAATAAATACCCTGTTATTAATTATTTTAAGCAGACAAAGTGTGTCTTCCGCTTGTTAGGACTTGAAAAGAGCAGGAACTTATCTGTTAGAAAAGCCTGGGAAAGTTGACTTGGCATCATGCCCTGATGCTCAAGTAATAACGGGATCTGTTGGGCTAGTAGGACAGGGAGTAAATTCCAGTAAGAAATACCTAAAATATTGCTACTTTTGGGGAAATTGGTTGTTTCAATGGCTAAATGCCACAATGCTTGTGTGGATTGCACTAACTGCAGACATTGTGTCACATGTTCATGGTACTTTCCTCTTCAAACTCCCTTCTGCAAAATATCTAATGTTTTTAGCATTGACTAAGACTGCTTTTCTGCTTTTCTTTAAGTATTCTGGAGTCCTATTCTTCTCCTGGGAGCAAATTGAGATAATTTAACATAAATAGATAAATTAGCCATAAATCAATAGTTTTAATGCATTTATTTAATCCAATTGAGCTATAAGTTCATGGGTTGTTTGTCATCCACCATATCAGGCTGCCCAGGTCCCCATTCAACCTGACTTCAAACACCTCCAGGGATGGCAAGAACTTTGTATGTTGCTAGCGCCAACTATATGACTTTAATTGAACTAAGTGTGAATTGGAATATGTAGACAATATGAGAGGGAAATTCTTTTGAATTGTTCTCACATGTCTTTAGTCCTCTGAAATATTAGATTTCATGACAAAATTATTAAGTTCTATGTTGAAGTTTAATTATTTGTTGGCTAAACTCCACATCAACTTTCTGACTCGAGCTCATTTGTGTTCACCTGAATTTTCTGCTTTACCTTGTAGGTTTTAGATTTATTGAAAAGTCCTTATCTCCTTTCTCTGAGAAGGGTGTATGAGAGGAGCTGAAGAGCTTTCTGATGTATTGGTTAGATCTGAGACCTCCTTCCTCGAACCCAAGCAACTGATCCTGTAAGTAGCATTCAACACACTTGATATTTCCCAGTTCATGCATTTTCCTCTGTCTCTTTCATTGTATGTTCTACAGAGTACATTTAGTTTTGACTGTTACTGGGGCCAGAGAGCTCTGATAACTTTCTCCTCCTTCTTTTTCCACAAATTGTATTCCCTATGTTTAAAGGAAGAATTTTTCTTAGTATAAACATATCAGCTGAACTTGTATTCTTCTGGGCTTATACTCTATTTATCAGGTGGCAATCTTTTACAGCCTCAGTTCTGTGTACAGACTGTACTTTTATACAAAACATCATCACTTTGCTGACTCTCAGTTGAGTGAACTGTTCCCATTACTTGGTAGGAATAGTACTATGTAAGAGAGCGAACATCCTTTCCCCTTTGATCCTCTATCTTTAAAGTTGAATAACTATTTTCTACTTAACACTGTGAAAGTCCTACATGGTACTGGTGCTTCCTCCAAAGGAAATGTCACCATTCCACTTGAATAAGCTTTAAAGCTTTTGCTGCTGAGAGCTTAATTGGTTTTAGTCAAATCAATAAACCGAGAAGTTTCTGGAAAAATACTTACTGTTCAAAGGTTTAATTGATTTTTCTCCACTGAGTATGTAAGGAAAAGAGGTCACACAGAGGATGAAAGCTGATCGTGGGGATAGCCTGTTTATGACATTGTGAAGGCAAAGAATATGGTCAGGACCAGAAAGCAGGATTAAATTTGTAATATCTTATGTCAATGGAAAAACTTGATTTCACTTGATGTATGATGCCATTGTGCCACTATCTGAAAACCTTTGTATCATAACTCAAATTGCCTGACTGGATTGTGGTAGGAGGAGAAAAGGTAGCATTCTACTTCTGGGATTTTCAGTTTATCTGCTGCAGAATGAGTTTTTCTTTAAAAATGTTCTGTATGAATGAACATACATGAACATCCTTCCATTGCTTACCTGTTTTGAAGTCTTATGGATTCAACTGATTAACCTCCTTTTTTTCCATCTTTTTAGTCAAATCTTCTTCTGTAGTCATCAGCAGCCATTACAGCTTCATTTCATCATATCAGCCATTATGTTGCTGTCAGAGTGCTTGTTATGGAATCAAGATATATTTCTCCCTAGGCATGTCAGCAAGTAGATCATCCTATTTCCTGTGACCTTGTCTAACATCCTCACTCAGCCTTTATTTTCTTGACATCTGCAAATAATAACTAGTCTAATTGACTCCAAAGACTTGACACCATGCAAAAATAAACTGGACTGTATCTTTGTTTTGGTGGTGTGTGGGAAAGATACACTTTGATCTCGGTTACATCAGTGTAAATAATATTAGTCCTTGTTTACAGTGAATAGTACATGTACCAGTATGCTAACAAACAGAGCCTGTCAGCAGGGAGGTAAACGTCTAGGAAGTGACATTTGAGAAGAGATAGGGATGAGACATGTGGCTCATGTTTGCTTAGAAGCAAAGTAAAAGATTTGTTCAAACCCATGTTCTCTTAATGACCGGTGGTTGAAACAGTATGCCATGGCTGCAATTATCTTTTGGCTGCTAGCTGGTGTGTTGGTGTACAGACAGCCTTTTCTAAGGGACAGAGAACAATGCAACTATTCACCTTAGCAGTGCCAGCAGCATGTATCAACATTTTGCTTCTTCAAGGAACACAGATTAAGGCCTTTGAGAAAACTTCTGGAAATGTATGTTCAAGGGTAAAACAGCTTCTGAAAGAGATGGTTATAATGAACAAAATTCTGAAGACAAAAACTGTGGTTCATCCATGCTGTGCAGAATCTAGTGAATAAAAAGGAAGTAGGAAGTGTAGGGGGGAAATAAAGAAGGAGGTGGAAATCTGACAATTCACTTTTTTTTTTTTTTTTTTTTGATCACTTCTCACAAATGTCTATCCAGACTTTCTCACAGTTCCATAATAGGCTTCAGATCTGACAGCTGGTTTAGAACCAAGAAATTAATCTTCAGGACTTCAGGAGGACTTCATGTTACAGGAAGTTATGGTGGTGAAAAAGTAAAGCTTGAAAACGCTTAGTCATAATAATGTATCTTCCTTCCATTTTTGACCACTACAGAGCCTGCCTTGCAGTGCTCTACTAGATTTATCTTTCATGAGGGAAGTCCGCAGCTCTACACTGAAACATTAAGTGACCTGGGCCTCAGATTAGGATATTCCATCTTTAGACTTCTCTGTCCCAGAAGATATAGTAGGAATCTACAAGGTTCCTAGGTGCTGTTTGAGATAATAGACACTCTATTCAGCCTTAGCAGCACCTGAAAACCTGATTCAGTATCACAGAATCATAGAATTGCTCAGGTAGGAAAAGACCTTAAATATCATTAAGTCCAATCAAAACGTAACCATACTACCCTAACAACCCTTCACTAAATCATGTCCCTGAGCACCACATCCAAACAGTTTTTAAATACATCCAGGGATGCTGACTCAACCACCTCCCTGGGGAGCCTATTCCAGTGCTTAACAATCCTTTCTGTAAAGAAGTTTTTCCTGATATCTAACCTAAACTTACCCTCGCACAACTTGAGGCCATTTCCCCTGGTTCTGTCACCTGTCACCAGTGAGAAGAGACCAACCCTGCTCTCACTGTAAGCACCTGTCAGATATTGGAAGAGAGCAATAGAGTCTCCCCTCAGCCTCTTCCCCAAGCTAAACAGCCCCAGTTCCTTTAGTGGCTCCTCATAGGGCATATTCTCCAAGCCCTTCACAAGCCTTGTTGCCCTTCTTTAGACCTGCTCCAGCACCTCCATGTCCTTTCTGTACTGAGGTGCCCAAAACTGAATACAGTGCTCAAGGTGAGGTCTCACCCATGCTGAGTACAGGGGCAGAATTACTTCCTTGGTCTCCTGCTCACCACACCATTCCTCATACAAGCCAGGATGCTATTGGCCTTCTTGGCCAGTGGCATCCTGGGCACACTGCTGGGCACACTGCTGGCTCATCCTTTTGCTGTGTAGTCCAAGCCAGGTTTAATGTGTTTATAGAAATAATTTTATGTAGATGTGCTGTGTTTTTTATCTTGAAAGTTTAGTGTATATCAGATTTTTGTCTTAAGTAGCCTTGCAATTCTGGTCCTGAATTTTCTTGTGTGTGATGACAGTCATTGTTAAATAGAATAAAGATATTTTCTTCTTTTGATCCATTGATGATGCTCACTCACATTGCTGGAGAGCCATCCCAAGGGTTGGGAAGTAGAGGGGTGAGTGGAGGTGGAAATTCTAATGTACACCAAAAATACACATTCTCGTTATAGCATAAATGGGGAAAAACTAGTAAATTCATAGCAAGTATAAAAGCAAACTTCTTAAACATGTAGCTAGAGGGAGTGCTGAACACTTGTTATATTTGCTTCAATTAAAAGGAATGTCCTGAAAATGTTATTCTTGTATGTCAGTCAGGAAATCTTTTACTACCTCTTAGACACTGGGATATAGTTTGGAGATCATCTGTGTTTATTCCTTACCCTGTTGCGTGAGCTTATCTTAAATATATCACCCAGTTGGTAGAAAAGTTATTGTTTTTCCTCTTACCAGGGATTACTCGTGGAGACTGAGAGATCAGAGAAGGATCAGATGAACTCATTAAATAAAAATCCTGTTTTTTGTTGTTTTTTTTTTTCCCTAATATCCTTTTAAGTAAAAAAAAAGATGAGTGAAAGAGAACATTAGGGAAATTAAAAATAATGTAAAAGAACATCTCTTTTAAATAGGAGAGCATGTACTGTTTGCTCTCTCTGGCTTCAATTCAGGAAAGCATTCCAGCTCAAATCAGTTCTTAGTAATACACTCATCTCCTTTTGAGCATAGAGTCTGGGGAGGCCTCTGCTCACACTTACAATACAAGATGATCCACAAGACTTCAAGAGACTCCGCTGAGAATTTCTGCACATTTTGTTTAACATGGGAGAGAAGCTTTGCCCACATAGACTGAAAGAATACTTAAGACTTGCACTGCTTAACTGTCGCCACTTTATGGTCCTGTGATACTAAATTGCTGTTCAAAGATGGATCTGAAGAATGATGGTTGTTGAGGAGTATTGTTTCCCTATTCAAGCAGCCTGCTGATTTTTAGAGCCAAATAAATAACTCACCTTCAGAATGAAGGTACTTTGGTAATGATTTCCCTTCATTTATTCCCTTTATTTCAGGTCAGGATTCTCAGCCACATCCAGGTTCAGATCAGGTTCAAATGTCTCCAGTGTAACATGAAGACAGACAGCTGGAGAACGTTGCTCATCATATCATCTGTCCCTCTGAGTAATGTTCTCAGTGACAGGCTTAAATCAACATTCACAGCAGTTCATTTCACGAAGAATTCATAAACAGACTTTTCCTTCCATATAAGAGACAAATACTGCTACACAAATAATTGATTTCTTTGATGTAACTGATGAGTTAAAATATTATCTGGAAAGTCTGTTTTTCTTACGTATAAAAGATCCTAGCAGGAATAGCTGTGGATCTAAACAAATAGTCTTTGATAGAACAAATTATAACACTCTTTTCCTCATAACTATTGATTTTTATGAAAAGGCCTGATTCACAAAATTTTTGAACCCCCAGCCCAGCTTTAAACAAGCTTCAATCTGACTCTAGAGTAACCATAGTGTTTTAAATTTGTTGATTTCCTGTAAGTGAGACACTTAGTGTAGTAGTATAACTCCAGAAAATAGATTTCCAAAACGAAACTGTACAGTTACAGAATAGTAAATCTTCACATTTTTCTTTACTTCTGTGCATCTCCTACTTTATCATGTTCCTGTTCATTTCCATCCAACATCCAGTTCAGCCTGCTACTGAGTGCTGTAAACTTTTCTGTCTCATCTGCCCAAAATGAGTGAACACGATACTTATTTTATCTCCTTTGGTAAGTCTGGTTCAGCATAGTGGAGCGCTTCACACAGCTTGCTTCATATCTTCCTGTACTTGGCTGAACTTGCTAATTTGATTTAAGCAGCTGACAATTTTAGTAGAAAATATTGGCTTGTTTGCTTGAAACTGGTAGCATAGTGTTAGAAGCAAACAGAACAAAACTTCTTAAAAGCTGGTGTTAAAAGTAAGAGTCTTCTGGATGCTTGTATAAGCCATAGGCAAATTTTTTAATCAAGATGATGCTGGCCAGTAAGCTTATGTTAACACTGACTGTCAGATATCTAGCAGAAAGATCTATTGTGCTCTTTGAGTGGCAGTGTCCTTTACACACCTCCATTACTAATGCTGGTTTCAAGGCAAAATGTTGTAAATCTTAGGTAAATAAATCAGTATGCATATTTGTGTACTGAGGGAGAAGAAGGAAGAAGTGGATACTGCTAAAGCAGTCAGCAGCTATTCACATGCACAACTAAGAAAGAAGTAGGAAAAATGTTTATGAATATAGAAGCTATCACAGTAAAACGTAGCCCTAATCATTCCAAGAGGGATATTTTTTGAGGTGATTTAATATCACCATTGTGCAATAATTGGTGTACATTTCCCAAAATACACCAAGAACACTGTCATCTGATTAAGGACTTTGTGACACAGTACACCTTCTCCTTTCCCATTAGGCACTCAGACATGAACTGCCCACTCAAAGTTTCACATTAAACTGGCCTCAATGAACTCTGATACATATCCAGACAGCAAAGAGCAGAGAGAATATGATGATCTATGCTAGTCATTATTCTGATGTGCTTGGAAATTAGAATTACGAATAGCAAGACAGAGAAGGATCTAAGGATAGTACTGTTACGTTCTTCAAAGAAGTGAGAGGAAAGAATATTCATTTATATCACAAGTGAGGATACAATTTTTATTTAAAACACTAGTGATGTGGAATGCTACAGCAGTATAGCTACTGCTGGGATTGTTCACTCCCTCACTTAGAGTAAATAAAAAAATAAGGGATGGGGAAATTTTATAGTCTAACAAAAATAAGTAAATAAAACTTCTGAGCAATCCAGCTGTGAAAAAAAGAATTTATAAGGGCTAGCAAAACGCTCTTTGGGATGTTTTGGCAGATTTTTTAGTAAATGGTAGAACAGCAAAGAAAATAAAAGAAGAAAGCTATTGTTGCATCAAATTCAGGAAAACATTAACAGCCTGGCCAGGTTAGTTAGAGTGTACTCTGTAACAGTTAGACCAATGAAGCCTGAGACAACAAAGAGTAATGTAATTCCATTAATCAACACAGGTCTGTGAAGAAAAGATGGTTTGCAATACAAATGTACTTCCTTCTATTTTAATGATAGCTTTGATCAGTAACAAGGGTGTAACACTGACCCTCTGATGTAAGTATGTACTTAAGTTTGCAGTTTTCTGGTTTTTATAACAGGTCAATCAGTATATAGATGCTAAGTTGACCTTAACATTTGGCTATAACTTTTTGAGGAGTTGCAACTCTATTTTGTGTTTAAACTCAGTGGTATGTTAATATCCTGTGAGAGAGAATATTATGAAAAAAAATAATATTATTACTAATAAAAGTGGCTGATAACCCAAATCCTGCAGCATAAAAGAGATGATAACAGATAATGTAGTATACTGTGAAGTGATTTGTAAAGGATTTCAAATAAATTCCTGTGTTTTAATGAGACTAGTTTTAAAGTCTTCTGAAAACAAAGAGCCATACCTCTGAGGTTAAGAATAATATCTATAAAAATAAGGAGTCTCTCTTGTGAAAATGGTAGCGTTAGAAAAAGTCTTGACCATCACAATGGGCAGTGTCCTAGTCAATACTTCATGCCAGAATCTGCATCCCTGGTGGCTCATGCTGACTTTCAATGAGCCATCAGAAATTTGGAAACTTGTATTACCTCTGTACTTAGAGTGAGCCTGCAAGCAGAGCTGGAATGCTGCAACTGGCTTTGGTGTGAACAGCCTCTTAAACTGTTGGCAGCTTTGAACAACTTCCTGCTATAGCTACTGAAGAAACTAAAGAAAATGCCTCTTGTGAAGGGAGAGTGAAGAACAAAGAGAGATGCAAGACTTTAGTTTCTTTTGTTCAGAATGGAGTGAATCCTAGACTTTGGATAGCGTTTTCTAGGCTAGAAAATTGTAGATAATTTTATGTGTGCCTCACAAATATTTTCATATGTCTTTACTTCTCACTTGAGCTGTTGATCTTTCAGTATAGGAATGTTCAGAAAACGAAATCTCTCTCCAGTCGTTGATATCTGACAGTTGGTGTTTACTTATCTCCTATGCAAGGTAAATTTACTGATCACTTCTCATGGAAAGCCTGAGGGGGAAAATATTTAAAAATAGTTTAAGAGTTAATTGAAATATATCAATAATTATAGATCACATAAAAATGTGGTAGACTAATTTGTCAAACTTTGTTATTCCATTAAAAATAATTCATATGGAATGAACCATTCTAGTTTGGGTTTACTTCAGCCAATGGATGTCACTGTTGTTCCACTGTATATCAGATACAGTATATATCTGCTGGTACTGAATAGAACAAATAAACAAATAAATTAAACAGAAGCAAAGCTGCAGGCAGGAAGTTTCTCTGATAGACACAAGGAGGTAGTTTAACATACGGCTTAGTATAGTCCGAACCATTAGCTAGGAAATTTGTGCTATTTATTCAGAAAAACTCTTTGGATACTCTTTGAAACTTTATTGCATAGAACTCTTGCAGTCTTGCATAAAACTACAGAATGGGTTTAGGGGAAAAGGATTTACAGGGGGGGAAAGAAGGCCTTGCATTACATCCCAGGAACAATTGTATTTTTTCTGAAGTCCAGGAAGAAGTACAAGAGGAATGTGGATTGGCTCACAGGAAATTAAAAATGGCAGCTTAGGAGGCTGCAGCATAATAGGTTGTTCAGGCTACTGGCTTTAGTAACTAAAAGTAGTGCAGGAAAGATCACAGAAAGTGACTGACTGACAGGACAGTGGTGTAAAGGAAAAAACTCAAAAACTCAAAAGGAAATTGTTTTTTTTTTTTTTGGCTTTGTTTGTATGTGGAGGAGACCGTTGAATTCTGTCATGCTAAGCAGGAAAATCTGAAAGCGGAAGAAAATTTTAGTAGGGAGAGATGGAATTGTGCAAGGCAAGGTGAGAACAAAGCAGAACGAGGGCAAGCCCCTTTGCCTCATCCCAGACTGAATGGGTTCATTATCCTCAGGTGTTATGATGACCATGTCTATGGGTACTTGCCAGGTGGAAGTAAAAGAAGTGTATTCTCTTCTTAACAGGGCATAGTGATGCACTGACCTGCAGGACCTTCCCACTCTCGTGGGTCACCAGCAGTCTCCTGACTGTGGAAAGTGGAGTGGTTGTGTTGTGCTGCTACAGGAGTGTGAGGGACACAGGCCTGGCATCAGTGTGCCATTGGAAAAGCATACAAATTCCTTCTTCTGAGTCTCATGCTCAGCTTGCTCTGACCAAAGAACTGAGCCTGTCTTTCCTGCTCTTGCTTTCTGCTTTTTCTCCTGGTCTGCATGAGCAGAGGTGATAACATCATCCTTGTCTAGTTAATGTTGCAAAGCTACTTGTCACTGAGCTGGTTGTAGTATTTCCTGTCTCTGGATACTAGTCTCTCTGGTCTGGGTATGACAAAGTTTACTGCAGATTAGTGGTTTGCTGCCATGCTCTGGGACATGGGCTGCTCTGACAGAGAGGTGCATGCATGCACATGGACGTTTACATGCCGCAAGAGCAGAAGTTTCTATATAGGCAATGCTTCTGGATTGTGGAAGCAGCCCCCTTGCTGTACTGGATGGTAGAGTACTGTAGTGTTTGAGGGCTGAGGGTAGGAGGGAGATTTCTGTTACTCACTCATCATGAATGTGTAGTTTTTGCTTGTCATCTGAGCACCTGTATTGGCACAGCACCATTCTGTGGAAGGAAGCCAGCACTAACCCTCAGTAAGGAAGCCATCTTCCTTACCACCTCATCAATTACCACTGAGTCTTGCAAAGGCCCTGTTTCCTCCGGAGTTCCACTGCCTACTGCTGTTTTGGCCAAACCAGCTGAGCTGAGGTAAACACTGATGGCTGAGCTGTGGCTTGAAGTGGTTATGTGCAATACTGAGAAGTCATAAACAGCTCTTATGTAAATTGTTTATAAGGGAGTGGGGAACCTTTACCCATGTTGGATTCCTGTAAAACAGATCTGAGCTGATATTTCTGTGCCACACAGTTCTCACAGAATATTTTCTTTCATAAAATAACAACACCAAAATAAGCCTGCCCCTCCCTTCCTCAAGCTGAGTGAAGGGGAGGAGGTTCTGCTCACCTCAGGGATGCAGAAAACGGATGTTCACATGCAGCTGAAGGCTTAAATGTAACCATTTGGAAAGGGAAGTCTGAACAGAGACTTAGTGTCACAAAGCAAATCACTGCCATACCTGTCATTTGCTGTAGGTGTGCTAGTGGCTAAAACGGCCTCACCATTTTTTTAGAGACAAATTAGTTACTAGCAGTCTCTAACAATTAGTTGAGATCCCTAACTTAAAGTAGAAATTTCTTCTTGCTGTTGTTATTGTTTTTTATAATTACTTTTTTTTTTTTCTGTTTGTTTAAGTTTCCAGGCAATGCAATTCCTTTCTTGTTTAACCTTTGTTGTATGCAAATTTCTGGGAGAAGTGCTTGCTTCTTCTCTTGCTCAACAAACTGGGTAAGCCACACTAGAATTGAAGGCTAGTGTGTTATACAGGTACACAAAACTGTCATTATTCCCTGAAATCATTTTAGAAATCTTGTCTTTTTTTTTTTTCCCCTTTCTTGCTTACAAGCTTTGTTTCTAGCATGTCTTACTTGCATGAATTACATTCCATAGCTTATACTGCAAGACTGAGTTTTCACAGAGATATAGCTGTGGGAACAAAAATAGCATTTTAAAAGCTAATTTTAGAAAACTTGCATTGTTTGTGTGTGAAAAGTCCATTGGCAAATAGCTATGGGAGGTAGGAAACTCAGTGACTTATGTGGGAGCCACAGCTCAGGAAGTCTTAATATAGGCTACCTTCTCCTTGGAAATTGGAGATTAATACGTTATACTGCTGGTGTTTTTGGTAGTGATAAAAACCTGTATTTTGCTACAAAAGGCAGAATGATAGCAAATTACTGATTTGTTTCCAGGTGTAGTGGTGATTAGTGATGGTGGTTAGTTATAAACAACTCAAATGTAGAAAGAACTTCATATTTCTTCCTTCTCTCCCTCATTTTATTCAAAAACGTAGAACCATAAAATTGCAAATATCTCTGCTGAAAAATAGCACACTGAAGTGGCTGAAAAAGGCTTAATATATAAAGCTAGAAATCCTACTAGTAGGTTAAGTTAAATATGAAATGTCAGATAACTGCAGATAACAACCTGAAATTTCATACAATTTATTCATTCTATTTCTTCATTGAGCTACAACTTTACTATGCTTGTATCTATTTTACTTCCTTTTTCACTACTCTTGCTTTTCCTTTTTCATTACTCTTGTTTTTCAGATTGGACATTGTTTTGCTTTCCATCACGTCGTTTCTGTTGCCCCTTCTTTTTTCTCTCTGCTCTTTTTCAAACAGAAAGATCAAGAATGTGGATGTATCACTTCTTTGTATAAAAAGTGTCTCAGCTAGTTTAGTACGTTAGTAAACTTTGGTACCTGTTTGAGACAAACTAAGGAAGAAGATCTTGTGCTACTTCTATTCCAAGAGAAGATTTCATGCCAGCTCAGATAGCACTTTACTCTTGATTAAGAATATTTTCAAATAGTATTAACTTTTTAAAGTACACCAAGATCTGAAAATAATTCTTCCATAAACCCTAAGTCTACTACCTGGCCTTGATTACAGCAGCAAAATACATCTGCAGGATGTGGCAACCTGCCTGAGGCAGATTTTTTGGCCTCACATTAATTTAACTGAGAGCGTCTGGTACCCTAGAAAATCCTAGAAAATTCTAGGATAGAATCATAGAATCATAGAATCTCTAGACTTGGAAGGGACCTTTAGAAGTCACATAGTCCAACTTCACTGCAATGAACAGGGACATGAACAGCTAGATCAGGTTGCTCAACCTTTTCCAGCCTTGCCTTTAGAGTCTCCAAGGATGAGGCATCCGTCACATCTTTAGCAATGTGTTCCAGTGCCTCATCACCCTCACTGTAAAAGATGTTTTCCTTATATCCAAATCCTTATTTCTTTATATCCTTATATCCTAAATCTACTCTCTTTAAGCTTGAAGCCATTTCCCTTTTTTCTATCACAACAGACCCTGCTAAAAAGTCTGTTCCCTTCTCTCCTGTAGCTCCCCTTTAGATATTGAAAGGCCACTATGAGGTCATCTTGGAGCCTTCTCTTCTCCAGGCTGAACAGCCCCAGCTTTTTCAGCCTGTCCTTGTGGGAGGGGAAAAAAAAATTAGCTTCTACAAAATAAAGTATTGTAGCAGCTTCCTACCTGGCAGACTCTGAAACCTGCTTTATTGATGTGATCGTTCTTTTACAAAAGCTTAGACACTCACTACTGAGCTATTGAAAACTCAGGCATGAAAGCCTTCATCCAAATATCTTCAACAATTTCTACCTAAAAATATGATTTCTAGATGGTAAGATTCAGCATGTAAAATTTAATCCAGAAATGGAAATGAATCTGCCTTCAAGTCAAATCATAAATCATGATGGATTAAGATCCAGACCCAAAAGTCTACAAATTCAACCTGGCAACTTATTCTGAGTTCTCAGATATAAACAGCTATGCATTTATCCAGGGATTTAGCTGCCTGCCTTTGTAGCAATACCCACTGCAGTGCACCATGGGGTTCATTGGCACTTGCAGCTGTGAACTCATAGCTACCCAGTACCTCTTGAACATTTAGATCAGAGCTGTACACGTCCATCTCATTTAAAGACTAATACATTCAATATATACATGACATGCTTATTACTGTAGGAACTGTGCTCTTAAATAAATGCATAAGGCTAGGGCAATTTAACAACTTTTTCTTGCTTCTGTGGAGCATGGTAACCTATCACTTTTTTGACTTTCACCACATTCTATTAGCATAGATAGTTATTTTTCCATGTCTTTCATCATGTCACAGTGGCTGCCAAATATACTGTCAATTGCCTCTTGGTGTGAGATATTGTGTTGACCAGGCCAAACACAAAGATGATCTTCCCTCATGGGACATGCTATTGTCCTTGACAGTTTTATTGTTAATGATGAGTGGAGTTGCTATTTGGCAGCATCTTGTTCTGAGTAAAAGTTGGAGATAGTACACAAAAAAGGACTGTGTTCAGCTCTTATTTTTCTGGCTACCTAAAGAGTCCACGGGGTGAACTTTATTCTGATTATCTTCAGCACACTTTCTTAACTCTCTAGGATCTACTTGTTGAATGGGGATCTGTCTAAACAAAGTTGGTGCAAAGCACAGAAGAAGTTCAGTGTTTAACTTTAGGCTGCGGATGAATCTGGAACTTCACTTGGGGTTCAGGGAACACATTAACTCTTTCTCAGCCAGCATCCTTCTTCATCCAATAGCTGAAGATCTAGAAAGTCTTTCAGGAAATAGCAGCAAAATACATGACAGACTCTTTTTCCCTGTTTCTTTGAACAGAGCTTTTCATGTAAATCCCACTTTAATGATCACTTTGTAGTCAATGTCAAATCTGGTCAGAAATTAAATAAACGAAAAAAGACTCAGGAACAATTTGCAACTGTTTTCCCACATTATATTTTCTTATACATTTGTTAAGGAAAATAATTTTCAAGAAATAACATTTACTTTATTTGCTCATATCAAATGTCTACTTTATTTCTCCAAGGACATATTAAATATTTCTTCAAATTTACAATGAATTACCCATATTTTCTAATTCCATACTCAACCCCCCACCCTCCCCCCTTTTTTTTTTTTTGAATTCCTTGAATGATTTCAGAGTATTATCTACTCTGTCTTTCTCTGCTTTGCACCCGTGTGCTTGACCGTCCAAATCAGGCTTGGTCATGGCATTATTAAATCAGGAACTTTAAACTTGGGAGAATTATGTATAAATATATTATGTACATAAATTTTTAAGCCAACAGAGTGGGGGATTTGTAACCTGTTTTACCTCCTGGGACATTCCACTGAGGATTTCTTACTATTCTATGTTAACATTTTTTCCACATAATTTGAAACAATTATGTCTTCATTTAAGCAAGAAAATGGGAGTTACTATAGAGGTTAATGATCAGACGTTACCTAGCAGGAGCTTTTTCTATACTTTCCTGTTTCACCAAAAATCTAATAATTTAAAGTCAATTATTTAGTGCTTTTCTTCTCTCAGTATGCTACCTTGGAGAAAGCAAGAGGTGAGGTACTTTGCTATCATGGTGCACAAGTGCAAAATCCCTCATACATGTGAAAGAGATGAACCTGGCTTTCCAAAACACAAATGGATGAGTTACCTAACCCCTAAGACATTATACAGGTTGCTCTTAAAGTAATGCCTCCTATTTATTTTCATGGAAACTACAACAGATACAAAGAGCACAACAGTGTTTAATAAAGAAAAATTCTCAGCTAGAAAACATTATTTGTCAACCTAGTCACCACCATTAGCTATGAACTTTTGCCAGCCATGAACAAAAGCCTGTAGGCCATGCTTTAAAAATATGCACCAGCAGAGATATCCCACTGTCACTGTCACCACTGCTGAAACGCAGTGCCTGAAATGCCTTCCTGTGCCAACATTGACTGTTTGTCTTCAGAAACATTCAGCAATGTCAATGGGTGTGATTTTTTCCACACAAAGGAATTCAGTGCTTTATACACACTTTCATGTTAGATGCTGTTCTGTCAGACTGGCCCTCTGCCGTCTTCTGTCACACGGCAAAAAAATGTAATACAGTATTGGTGGGAAGGTTCGGCCTCTTCTGTTATACCACCAACATCTGTCTCTGATGTTGTGAGCCAACATAATAAGATGGGAGGCATTACTTTCAGACCTGCTGTCATCTATTCACAACAAGGGAATTCCTACTTGTCAAGGTATTTTGTGTTCTGTTACATAAAATAAGTCTGAGAGATCAATTCTACCAGAGCAAGATAAGCAGATAACTTCCTATTTTCTTCAGTTGTGTCAAAGTGGATCTGAGCTACATCAGGACTGTTTGGAGTCCAGGATGTGTGCATGTGTGTATACACGAGACAGCATGTGGCTCAGCAATGTGCCTTTTCAGCCCTGAAAACTGCTTGTATATTAGAGCATCAGCAAGGATATGGTCAGCAGTTTGAGGGGAGTGATTATTGCCCTGTATTCAGCAGATCTGAACTTACTTCTAGAGTACTGTGAGCAGTACATAGGGTTGAAAGGGACCTCTGGAGATCATCTAGTCTAATCCTCTGCTAAAGAAGGTTCCCTAGAGTAAGTTATACCTGAAAGTGACCTGGCAGGTTTTGAATGCCTCTAGAGAAGGATACTTCACATCCTTCCTGGGCAGCCTAGCACTCTGTCATCCCCATAGTAAAGAAGTTTATCTTCGTGTTCACATGGAACTTCCTGTATTCCAGTTTGTGCCCATTGCCCCTTGTTCTGTAACTGGGCACTGCTGAAGAGTCTTGCCTCATCCACTTGACTCCCTACCTTCAGATGTTTATAAGCATCAGTAAAGTCCCTCCCTCAGTCTTCTCTTATTGAGACTAAACAGTCCCAGGTATCTCAGCCCTTTCTCATAGGGGAGATGATCCAGGACCCCACTCATGTTTGTGCTGCTCTTGCTTATCTGATCTCTGACCAGATCCTCTTTGGCCAAGGAAAAGTCTTCCTTTCCTCAGACCCTCTCTGTTATCTCCAGGGTCTGGGATTCCCAAGGGGCAGTCTTAGCAGTAAAGACTGAACCAAAGAAGGTATTCAGTAAATCTGTGTTCTCAGTGTCCTCCATTTCTGGGTCACCCACCTCATTTGCCAGAAGGCCCACATTTTCCCTGATCTTTCTTTCTGTACTGACATACATCTTGTTGTCATGCACGTCCCTCATGAGATTTAATTCCAAATGGGCCTTAGCCTTCTTTGTCTCATCCCTGCAATGCCTAAGAATGTTCCTATATTCCTCTCAAGTGAACAGAGTCCTTGTCCACATTCTGTAGACTTTATTTTTTTATTTGATTTTTTTCCATGAGCTCCTCAGTCACCCATGTGGGTCTCCTGGCATCTTTGTCTAATTTCTTATATTTAGAGATGGACTGAGCAGTCTGGAGGGGGTGTCAGCCAACTCTTCATGGGCCTCCATATCTTCCAGTGTTCTAACCCATAGAATACCTCCAATTAGGTACTTGAAGAGATCAAATACAGCTCTTCTGAAGTCAACGGCTGCAATTCTACTTACTGCCTCATTTCTTCCATGTAAGATGCCAAACTCCACTATCTCGTGGTTGCTGCCTGTAGTAACCACCCACGATGTTGCCACTCCTAATAGCCTGCTCCTTAATTCTCACCCATAAGCTCTCCACTCATTGATTCATAGGCAAAGCTTGATACATTTAAGTTGCTTTCACATAAAGAACAACTCACCTTTCTGGTCTGTCTTTCCTAAAAAGTGCATAATCATCCCTGACAGCACTGCAGTAACATGATCTCTCCCCCCACATCTCTGTGGTTGCAAATAGATCATGGCCATGTGACAGCACATGGATCTCTAGTTCTTCCTGGCTAATCCTCATGCTGCCAGCACTAGTATACAGGTACTTCAAAGAAGAAAAGGGAGCAGAGAATGCAGGTTTTCCTAAGAGGGATGGGAGAATTCCCCCATAGCACTATACACCTTTGAGGTGGCTGGCCTTCTGAATCATATCATGGGAGACAGCAAAGGAATATTTATCACTCTTCTGGTTCACCTGGATTATTTCCCAGTTAGTTGCAATTGTGTGAACATTGCCAGTTTAGGTCCCACCTCCCAAGTCTTTCTGTTCAGAGCCCACCTCATGGAGTTGGACAGCCACAATCTGCTGCCACAGACTGCCCTGTCTCTTCTAGACAGGTGAATCCCATCCCTCCCCAGGTTATAGTCTTCATAGAAAAACTGAAACTACTGTGCCAGCATCAGACATGTACTCAGGAATTGGTATGAATAATTCTTCTTTTTCTGGTTTACTTCTTTCCTCCAACTGGCAGAGCTGAAGAGAAGATAACTTGGGCACTAGTGTTTCTTCACCTGCACTCTCAGGGCATTATAGTCTTTGATTCTGCCTATGTTCCAGTTTCCAGTGTTGTTCATGCCATCACAAAAGAGCAATAGCAGATAGTAGTCCATGCTCTTGACAAGCTGTGGCATCTGTTCAGCAGTGTTCTGGATCTTGGGTCCCAGGAGGCAGCATATGTCTCAAGATGCTGTCAGACTGGTAGAGAGGATCCTCAGTGCCTTTTAACAGAGACACCCACTACAAACATGCCAAGTTTTTTGGTTTTCTTTTCAAAACAAAACACAATTATTTTCTTCATTGTAATTGCACTTTTAACAATGCAAATTTAATGACACTATACATCAAAGCTTATGTGGCACTGTTTTTACTTATTTGTTCCTTTTCAAATAGTTTCTAAAGATATTTATGCATTATGTGTTGACCTAGTTCCATATGAATTCTGGGAAAAAAAAAGTATTGTTATTGAATAATATTTTACAATATTTGCAGACAGTAGCAACATGGATGGTACATTAAATTGTGTCTCATGATTGCTGGAATCTGAGAATTTTCTTAACGGAACTTGGTTTAGTAGTTAGTATATCAGGACTGAAATACCTGCTTATGTTGAAAATAAGTATCTACTCAGAATTTCATGTGTGTGTCTGTATGTATATGTAGCAGTGCAGATAAATGGTGTATTATATAGAATAGTGTAAGGACAGGAGAGATCATAGAATCATAGAATCATAGAATCACTCAGCTGGGAAAAGATCTTCCAGATCATCGAGTCCAACCATGACCTAACCATAATGCCCTAACACTAACAACTCTCCACTAAATCATGTCCCTGAGCACCCCATCCAAATGGTTTTTAAATACACCCAGGGATGCTGACTCAACTACCTCCCTGGGGAGTATATTGCAGTGCTTAACAACCCTTTCTGCAAAGACGTTTTTTCCTGATATCCAACCTAAACTTAGTCCTGGCACAACTTGAGGCCATTTCCCCTCATTGTGTGTCACCTGTCACCAGTGAGAAGAGACCAACCCTGCTCTCACTGTAAGCACCTGTCAGATATTGGAAGAGAGCAATAGGGTCTCCCCTCAGCCTCTTCTTCCCCAGGCTAAACAGCTCAAGTTCCTTCAGTCTCTCCTCACAGGATATATTCTCCAAGCCCTTCACAAGCCTTGTTGCCCTTCTTTGGACCTGCTCCAGCACCTCAGTGTCCTTTCTGTACTGAGGTGCCCAAAACTGAATACAGTGCTCAAGGTGAGGTCTCACCCATGCTGAGTACAGGGGCAGAATTACTTCCTTGGTCCTGCTCACCACACCATTCCTCATACAAGCCAGGATGCCATTGGCCTTCTTGGACACCTAGGCACACTGCTGGCTCATATTCAGCCAACTGTCCATCAGTACACCAAGGTCCCTTTCCATCAGGCAGCTTTCCAGCCTCTCCTCCCCAAGCCTCTAGGGTTGCCTTGGGTTGCTCTGACCAACATGCAGGACTTGACACTTGGCCCTATTGAAACTCACACAGTTTGCCTTGGCCCATCGATCCAGTCTATCCAGGTTCCTCTCTTGTGCCCTTCTCCCCCTAAGCAACACTCCCTCCCAACTTGGTGTCATCTGCAAACTTACTGAGGGTGCACCCAATCTTCTCATCAAGATTGTTAATAAAGATGTTAAATAGGAGTGGCCCCAGTACTGAGCCCTGGGGGACACCACTCATGACTGGCTGCCAATTGGATTTAACTCCACTGACCACAACTCTTTGGGCACATCCATTCAGCCAGTGCTTCACTCAGCAGTAGTGTACGCCCATCCAAACTGTGGGCAGCCATCTTTCTCCACAAGGATGCTGTGGCGGACAGCGTCAAAGGCCTTACTGAAGTCCAGATAGACCACACTGACAAGCCTTACCTTCATCCACTAAGTGGGTAACCTTGTCCTAGAATGAAATCAGGTTTGTCATACAGGATCTACCATTCATAAACCCATGCTGACTGGGCCTGATCCCCTGGTTGACCTTTAACTGGTCCATGATGGCTCGTGAAATTGCCCGTTCCATAACTTTCCCCAGTACCATAGGGTGAAACTGATAGGTCTGTAGCTACCAGGATCATCTTTCCGGCCCTTTTTGAAGATGGGCATCACATTTGCCAATCTCCAGTCCACCAGGACATCCCCAATTAGCCAGGACTGCCAAAGGATGATGGGGAGTGGCTTGGCAACCACGTCCGCCAACTCCCTCCACACTCTAGGGTGCAATCCATCTGGCCCCATGGACTTGTGAGTATCCAAAAGATGCTCACAAGAGATGTTTAAGTCTGATCTGCTCTCTGGTCTGTTTCAAATTTAAGGCTTGCAGTTTGTTTCCATTACTGCTCAACTTAGTGCCTTGGCTGAAGCTTTTCTGTGTTATTGTTGATCACTTACTCCCTGGACTTCATATGGGGCTGCATTTTGCTGCTATTGGCAGCACTTACTATAATTGAGATTTATCAACCCTCTTTATTATGCTATCTTCATCTTCACTTACTTGAAAATTGGTCAGATATTAACTTCTTTGTCTAAAATTTACAATTAGATGATTTTTGGTTAAATTTAACTTTTTTCCAGAAAGTTTCAGCCAAAACAGTCTTGCCATTTCCAAGAAAATGCTGGAGAAAATGAATTGTGTTGCAATGTTAAAACAACTCTGGCAGCCTTCTCTTTGTGTACTGTCCATGCTTTGGCGCAAGGAGTTGAAATTTGGTCAGAGTGCTGTGGTCTTTCTATCAGGAGTGTTCATTTCTGTCTCCTTGAAAAAGAAAAAAATTGACATTAGGATTTGGAAAGTCTGAATCTACATATGAAATTCAGCTCCCTTGGTGCTCATGGGTGCAGTAAATCAGGGCCCATGTACTTATGTGTATCTGGTTTCTTTAAGTGTTACCTAACATGACCCTTTTCCTCCAAAGGTAAATCTTCCTGGATCCAATCTTGGTCTGGTATTCAGGCCCTTAGCTTTCTGAAATGTGGTCTTTTTAGCAAAGACTGAAGAAAATAAGGCTCTCACTGTATGCTGTGTTGACAAGGTTCTTTCCTGATTCAGCAGTGAGCCTACAGTTTATCCAGTCTTTCTTTTGTGACTTAAGTACCTACAGGTGCCCTTGTTCTTCTTGACCATCTCAGCTCCAGCTATGCTTCAACTTTCTTAACAGCATCTCTGCATGCTTGGCCAGTATATATGTATTCCTTCCACATTATCTGTCCCTTCTTCCAACTTCTGTATTCTTAGTTTTTGTGTTTGAATTTTGCCACGTGTTCCTTGTTCATCATCACAGGTGTCATGGCATTTTTTCTTGACCTCCTGCTCATTGGGATGGACTATTCTTAATCTCGGAGAAGATGAATACTGACTACAAACTAGCCTTCTTGATTTCCTCTTCTGTCTTGGCTCTTCTGTCATGGGACTATTTCAATTATATCTCTGAAGTGTCCAAAGTCTGTTCTTCTGAAGTCCAGGGCTGTGGTTTTACCTGTTCCCCTGGTCTTCCCTTCCAGATCCTGAATTCTACCATCTCGTGGTCAGTGTAGCCAAGGTTGCTTTCAGACTTGGTGTTACTTGATATGGCATTTCTTGTGTGAGGACCAGCAGAGCACCTATTCTCAGTGGCACATAGATGATTTCTGATTTCTAGGAACCTCCTTGGTTACTTAAACAATGATATATTGTCTTTCCAGCAGATACTGAAATGGTTAAAGCCCTCCACTAGGACCAGGGCTTCTGAATATAAGACTACTTGCAACTGTCTGTAGGAGGCCTCATATACTTGTTCTTCAGGTAGTATATAGCAATGTGATGTCACCTGAGTTGGTTTGCTTTTTAATCCCTGCCCATAAATTCTGCATTGGCTCTGTCCTCAGCCAGAGATTTATGTACTCCTGATGCTGCAATCACATCAAGGGTAGTCTATCCATTCTGAAGTCTGTACACATCCATCACAGCACTCTGATCATGCAAGCCAACTCACCATGTCTGGAACAGTACACGGATCACAGAATAAAAGAATAATTTGGATATTAGAATTATAGAAATGTTTAGAACTTCTTTTTTTTTTTTGCTGGTTATATCATATTAATTGACACTTAAAAATAGAAGATTCTTTATGAAAGGAAAGGAAAGGAAAGGAAAGGAAAGGAAAGGAAAGGAAAGGAAAGGAAAGGAAAGGAAAGGAAAGGAAAGGAAAGGAAAGGAAAGGAAAGGAAAGGAAAGGAAAGGAAAGGAAAGGAAAGGAAAGGAAAGGAAAGGAAAGGAAAGGAAAGGAAAGGAAAGGAAAGGAAAGGAAAGGAAAGGAAAGGAAAGGAAAGGAAAGGAAAGGAAAGGAAAGGAAAGAAAAGAAAAGAAAAGAAAAGAAAAGAAAAGAAAAGAAAAGAAAAGAAAAGAAAAGAAAAGAAAAGAAAAGAAAAAGAAAAGAAAAGAAAAGAAAAGGAGGTAGTATTAATGTTTGTTTACACAGAAGGCAGAATGCTGAAAAGGGAGGAAAGACTACACTGCAGTTTTGACTGTGTAGCATACCTATGTTAATGTGTTTTGAGGCAGTTGCACAACACTTCCTATTTCATTCTTAAAGCTTACTCTATTTTATGTTGTTTGTATCCTCAGGGAAGTGACTATTCAGTTTAGGTATATCAATGTCTTATTGGTATAGCAGCGATCCTACTGGGTACAAGTAATAAAACTTCTGAAAGCTGTCTCTGGCGTAGGACAGGCTTTGGAATTCACTCTACCCCTACTTCTTCTTGACAGTGAAAAATCTGGCCAGTTTTCTCATGATTTGTTTCAAATTTTTGTTTCTACAATTCCTCTTTGAACCTTTATTATTAACCTACAGAGAAAACTTGAGAACAGTTTTACTTTTCTCTCTGTAAAATGCAGTCTCCCTCAGTCAGTTGAGGTAAATATCATTTGAATGCTGGTAATATATATTTTTCTTTATCACACTTACATAAAATATATGAAAATAGAAACAACAAATGGAATCCTGAAATTCTTGACTACAGATATGAATCTTTTATTATAGGCCCTAGTGTTTTTCATAGACTGGCCTCTTGCACATTGTCCTGGATGGCTTCCAGAGGTCCCTTCCAGCCAATGTTTCTATGATTCTGTATGTATATCCGTGAGCTTCTGCTTTACGTCTTCTAGTTTTTTGCCATGTGTAAGGACAAAATGTCGAAATTATTTAGAAGCCTAACTTCTGTTCAACTCAGTGGGTGGTGTGGACTCTTGAACATGATAAAGGAAGTTGAAAAATAAATGTGCAAAATATTTTTTTCTTCATCTTACACAAGTTAAATTCCATATTTTAAACTACTATAAAATGGTACTATATAGTCAACTGTAAGGAGGCTAGGCACTAATGTGGAGAAGGTATGAAATGATTATATGAAATTAGTTGTGGTTGGTGCCTTCTTAATCTTCCTGGTTAAATGAAATGGAAGGTAATACTGACGTGGGTGCTCAGCCTGCAGCAGTATCACTTGGATGAGATCTGGAGAATGACTTTATATTTTTCCTCTAAAAATGGAAACAGTTGTTTACCTTTCCTTTGGGCAAAAAGATAATTATGCAGTAGTAGTAAAATGAATGGTGCTTTAAGAAAATTACCTATCCTGTATCTCAAAGAATATGTAATAGAAAGTTGTCTGGAGCGGAATTTGTCAGTTTAGGATTCAAGTTCTCTGAAATGGGAGTACAGAGAGCAAGCCAAAGATTGCAGTAGCCCATTGGAGAGAAGTAGCTCAGGAGGAAACTGGACAACCAAAGCAGATAATTTTTGGTAGATTAGTTATATGGTTCAGACAGAAGATGTCAGCAGTACCTGGAGCACCAGATACAGCAGACTAAAGACTGCACAGAGAAATATAAACCTTTAAGCGATTTAAAATGGTATCTCAATTGGGAAATTTCCACTATCCTTTAAAATGAAGGCTGTTTGTAACCAAAGCATCCGATGTTCAGTGGAATGGTGAAATACTGCAAAACCAAAGCACTCCAAGTTTATTTTATGTTTCTGTGAATGTTAACGTGTATTTGCCCACATCACTGTTTCACAAACACATCCTCCTCCTGACAAGAATAATAGCAAGGTGCTCCTTAAAGATCCAGATTTATAAGACCCAACTTGCTGATTTTTAAATGGCCTCTATCTACCATGGAATGAAATTGCATGTTCAGGCTTGAATTTTCACTGATGTCTTTGGGGACAGTGTGTGGAAAAAGTATTGTATATTTTTTCAAAACTTTTTTCGTTAGACAACATTTTATTATTTGTCAAGCTACAACAAGATTCTAGGTGAGGGCAGCATGGCTGAAAGTGAGATAGAATATTTTAAAATGTTTGTATATGCTAAACTATAGCCTTTTAATAATAGGAAAATAAGTTTTTATTAAGCAATAGTAATAGGTGTGCAAGTAACACTTCATAAATGTGGCTGGGAACTGCATGCCATTTGAAGTATATTCCAAAGTCAGATTTATGTTCATACTAAGAAAAAAGAAATTGAGAAGAAATAAAGAAAATTCAAGAGTACATGGCCATTTTTCATTTCTTGGCAGAAGATACAAGTGCCAGTTGCTCAAAAACAGGGGTCAAAACAAGAACTTCAGTCCCTAGAGAACAGATTACTCATGGTTCATTCCAGGAAAGTTTTGCCAGGTTTCCCACTCTGAACACTGGCAACACCGTACAAACTGCTATATTAAAAATAGATAATTTCTTGTATACAGAATTCAAGGGAATTATATGTGATAGTTCATTGGAACACTCACTTGAAAATTCAGAGAGAAAAGTTATGAGGTAAATAATGTTTTATAGTAGATTATTATCCTGTTTTTCTTTTCCTAAAGGTTTTGAAGTTTTCAGGTAATAAACTGAAGTTTCCAGAAGTCATCTTGAAATGTAAAAAAATAGCTGTAAGACATTTGATATATTTGTGTTGCTTCTCATCACAGAGTGTGGGAGACCTCAAAACTTGTCGTGGTCTGATTTTTATTGTCATTCACCACATTCTACTTAAACTTCAAAATGCCTGTAATGTTAGCATGAACAAATTTTTAGTATCTTTGTGTTTTAATGCTTTCAAGGAATGATTATGTTTAAAGGCAAAGGAAGAAGGCTGGCTTACTACATGCAACAGAAAGTGTCAATTTTCATCAAAATTTAGATTTTTAAAGCAATTAAGAAGTGAAAGACTGCATGTGATAACATACAGATTAAATTATAAAACCTTAAGAAAAGATCTAGCAAACCTTCAGATATGCTTGAATTCTGTTAGAAGTGATTTTATTGCAACTGAATCCCAAACGGTTAAGAATCCTATTTTAGATAAGTAAATTTTAGGTTTATATATGTATTAAGTGCACATCACATCAAAAAACACGCATCTTTTTCCCGTTATCCTCACTGCCCACAGATTTCATAATTCTCATACTTTCCTGTGTGAAAGAGGCAAGAGTTTGTGCAATAGTGAATTTAGCTTCTGTAGCCCAGGTATCATAAACAACACTGTTTAAAATGACAGTTTTGAAAAGTCTGAGTGAAAGGGACGTGCTATAAAAACTACACACAGGATAGTATTGCACAATCATATGATGTTCTTTAAATTGTAACTTATAGGAGAGGACTGTTATTCCCAGGAAATAGCGATGAAGAAAACTTCATTTAATTATTTCTCTGCCACAAGGCAGAATTAACTGTGTACTTACATCACAAACTCCATAAACTCCCACCCAACGCATTTCAAATCTTCATTCTCCTTGTCCTCAGAAAGTTTCCCAGATTATCATAGTTTTTCTTGTGATTTATCTCTCTAGTATTTTTCCTGTCACGATGGATATATTTACTATTTACTTTTCTTTTAGTTTAATTTAATTGTCTTTGGGAAAACTATATGGCATATTTCTGTAACAAGGTTACTTAAAAAAAAAAAAAAAAAAAAAAAAAAGCACCAAACAACTTTTACTTTAAAATCTAAATTTGGCTAAGAAGATAGTCTATGTCTTTTGGAAGAATGTTATAGTTTCAAAGACGGGCAGGATATCATAACTGCAATCTAACATTAGCATTCTTGAGCATGATAGTTAGCTTCAGAAAGCTTTGAGCACACCCTTCCAGCTCAGCTGCAGTTTGTTTGAAGTATGTATAACATTTCATGTACATCCCTGAGAATTCAGATGTTTGTGTCATTTTATAATGTCCCTGTCCTTTGCTTTGTTACAAGAAGGACGAAAGTTTTGTAACTGTTAATGTAAGTCTGGACTTCTTTTTGTTTGTTTGTTTGTTTGTTTTTTACTTCATTATCAATGTACATTTATAATATTCATAGTGTATCAACTCTGAGAGGAAATGTTGTATCCTTAGCATTCCTTAGTGGAACAAGAGCTGAGATGATGGAGAGATAAGTATCACATGATACATAGTATAAACCCAAACCAAAGCTCCTCAGCTAAATGGTAGTAACCTAATAATCAGTAGGTTGTGTTGTACAAAAACAACTGCCAAAATAAGGCTAATATAACCCTAAATGTTTTTGCTTTTTTTGTTGTTCTGGGGAAATCCTGAGTTCATCTATAGAAGCTTTACACTGTTTAAACTTAGTGGAAGCATACTGTACTGTAAAGAACAGCATTCTAAGTTTTCAGTCATGCAAATAAATAAATAAATAAAAATCCAGTAAATATTTATTTCAAGGTCAGTTTGCATTCATCAGTGAGACTGGATAGCCAGACACACAATAACGCTTAAACCACTTAATATGACTAAAAGCCTTGGGCACTTAAGATGAGAGCTCTGGAGGTACTAAAATCTAAACTCTAGATCTTCAGAACAACTCTCAACTTGCATTTAAAAAAAAAAAAGAAAAAAAAAAGAAAAAAAAAGGGAGGCATCTGGAGTTCTGCATTGCTTTTTGTTTCTGTTAAATATTCTCTAAATGCATGATGGTCTGCTTCTGGGCAGATTCAGAACCATTTAAATTAAGACTGTGCTGTACAATCAGGTGTCTAATTCAAGCCCGATATCCCTCTGTTTCACAGAGATCTTCTGCTGTTTACTTCCTTTATGGATGCAGCACAACTCAACATCTGGCTTCAACGTTATAGTTGGCTGATGCATCCTTAGCAATAATTCCAGTGCCACAGCTCCTTCCTCTCACTTGCCCATTTGTTGGTTGTGGGCTCGTTGCCCTGTTGCCTGGCCTACGTGCCAACAGAAGTGGCCATAAAGCTACAGGTGAGATAAAACTGGAAGTCGTTATCTTTTATGGACTTCTTTTAATGTGAGAAGAGCTGATCAATGCTCTAAAAGTATGACTTACAGATCTGCGGAAGTACTATTAGCTGCAAGTATGCTCTATGCCAGCTGTTTTGAAAATTCTGATTTGGGAGGAGGCACTATCTAGGAACATGAAGCTCTGTGTCAATGTGTTGCTTCAGTAGGTTTCTAGCCATGAAAAATTCAGAGGCTCTTGGGAAGGAGCTATTCAGTGGTCCCTTTTTTTTCTGTAATGAAACTCTTTGCATGTAGAAACTGAAAATTCTTCTCTGGGATTTGGCTACCCTCAGAAAATCATTTCATTTTAAAGTAGACAGTTTGAGGAAAAAATAATCCTTTCTGTAAGGTGCAATACTACTAGGAAGTGCGATTCTGTTGTGCTTTCTAGAGGCTGAATTCCTTGTGTGAGGCATGGGCAAAGAAAGGCTGTGGGAGGGGAGGTAAAAATAATCCAAGAAACTCCTATGGGAGATTCTTTCACTGTGGGCTGCCAGTGCACAACTGTGATAAAAGCCTCAAATTCTTACTTTGTCTGTATCCAAAACTTCATTTGCAATCAAATGTCATTACCTCAGGTCATCTTTTTACTGATTGCTATTTTTTTCTATGTTATCAAGTGAACAGTGTGGTTTCTTAGGCATTTTATTTTTTTAACTATGTCACATCAAGGTTAAAAACTGTGGATAAATAAACAAGCTGTTAGTATTCAAACAGCTAATCTAGAATGATTTATATGCTCTAAGTTATAAAGTACTGGAAATTCTCAAGCTGAGGCCAAGGTTGTGATAACAGTTTCACTTATGTTACATAAAAATAAAGATCTTCAAGTGAATGTAAAGAAAATGAATTTTCTTGTTGGTTTCATCAAGTTTCCTAAGAGCTGAGCTCATCCCAAGTGTAGTACAGTCAGACAAGAATTGCAGGAGATATGAACCTGGCCCAATAAAATTCCCGAATATTTCACTTTATTTAAGTTTGATTTCTCAAAACTTATCTCAGAAAGATAACGGGAAAAGGAAGTTCTGAAACACAAGATATTGTGTGAAAATAATTGCAAAGTTTACAGGTAAATTCAGCCTTCATTGACATCAGTAGGAACTCTTCTCTAATCACTAGTTAGAATTTGGATAACATTGTTGTATTTCTAGAACTGTTTGGCTAAAAACTCACAACCTCAGTCACTCCGTTTTGTAATAGAGGGAGAAGGCAAGGCACAGACTAACACCATAATCAAAAATATTTCTATTTTAAAAGCAATATATAACATTTTTTCCTCTGTGTGTTTCTATATTTTTAAATGTCAGCACCCTGTACCATGAGTGATGTCCTTATAGTCAGTTTCATTATCTTAACTTTTCATACGAGAAATAGAGGGGTGTGTGTGTTCATTTGTGTAAATATGTCAGCAATCCCAAGAACAGAGACAGAGATTACATTATATTTTCTCTATTAACAAAACTGAAAGAGTAGCTCAGCTCATTCACTTTCTGAACATAACATTCTTTGTTGAAAAGGAAAAAAATGTAAAAGAAGCATAGTGAAAAAAAATGATGAATGTATTTGTCTTTTTCAGTGACCAGGTTAATATACAAATAATTGCAAAACAGCTGTGGAGGGAATATGCTCTACAGAGCCTGTCCTAGACCTTCCTGTGCAAAATAATCCTTTGACTACTAAGACCACTGATGTGATACATTTCACTTGGGTTGGGTAAAGTCCAATATCATGAACTAGAGATTCCAAGAGAGATTCTGGAGTGTGTGAGTGAAAACAAGGACTTTGCTCTCCTTTACTTATAGCATTGACTAGTACGCTTCTAGGTGAGTTACAGCTGGGTAAGCATTATGGTAATAAATTTAATGCTTTTTTACTCATTTGGTGTGGAATTTATCTGTTGTTTTCTGACTTTTTGCCTGATCTGCATAACATTGGTGTTGCAGCTGGAGCACTCCCAGCAGGTGACACTAGAGCCATATGAGGTGATGAGGATGTATAGCAAGCAAGTCTAAGGATTAGAAAAACTATCCAGTAACTAGAAAAAGCTCATGCTAGCTTGCAGAGCTCAGGTGGCTGAGACAGTTGGGTTGTATGAATAGAATTCTAGTTGACACTCTGCAGTTTTAAAGGTTTTTTTTTTCATTTGGTATCTTTGTGTAGATTTGCAAGAGGTGTTTAACTGCAGGCTTATCAGTTCTTGTGATGAAACGCTGGTGTCCCTGAGCTCAACAGACCAGCAACAGGCAGCAGATTAGTCTAAGTGGGGGAGAACTTGTTACCTGCTCAGTGCCTGCAGAGCACCCTGACTCAACTCCTCTAAGGACTGTCCAAGAAGAGAAAATTCTGCATTTTCACAGGTAGGAAAGCCCTATGGATAACAGAATAATGAGTTTGAGTGGATGTCTGGAGGTCATCTTGTTCATCTCTTTAACAATGCCACATGGAATAGATTGCCCAGGACCACATGTTTTGAAGATCTCTGAGGATAGAGATCAACAACATCCCTGGGGAGTCTATTATTCTATTTTGTTCTCAATCTTCTCCACAATATAAATAAATAAATAAATAAATAATAATAATAAAAATAAAAGTTGCCTTATGTTAAGGAGGAACCTCCTGTATTTCATTTTGTACCTATTACCTTGTCCCATCATTGGGCACCAATGGAAAGAACATGGAGCTTGTGGACACACAGTTCTAGAGATGACCTTCTAGAGAGGAAGGATTACATCTCTTGTCTTGTAGGCACACGTTCAGTTTGGTGTCCACCAGATTCATTGGGATCTTTCTAAAAAACTTCTTTCAGGGCCGTGGGCCACTGCTGTATTCTGGTGCATAGGGTACTGGTACAGAACTTTACACTTCCCCTTGCTGAACTTCATGAGATACTCTCAGACTGTTTCTCAAGCCTGTTGAGATTCCTCTGGATGGCAGCACAACCTTCTGGTATATCAGACACTCTTCTTTCTATCATCAACAGTCAAATAAAGTTGAAAATGTGCAAACTTACGGAAGCATAGAATCATCAAGATTGGAAAAGATCTCCAAGATCATTTAGTCCAACTATCCACCTACCACCAATGTCGCCCACTGACCTATGTTCTTTATTACCGCATCTGCATGTTTCTTAAACACCTTCAGGAACGATGACTCAGCCACCTCTCTGGGCAGCCTGTTCCAGCACTTGACCACTCTTTTGGAGAAGAAATTTTTCCAAATATCCAACCTGAATCTCCCCTGGGACAACTTGAGGTCATTCCCTCTAGTCCTGTCACTAGTTACACAGAAGAGTCCAACCATAATGTCATAGGTGGTTTCAAGCTGCTTCACAGATTTTTGAGCAGTGGCATTCTTTTCTTAGTACTTCTTTAATTACCCTTCCCTTTCATTTTGTAGTAAATATGCCCTACATTTCCATATGTGCAAATTTTAAGACTACCCGGTTTTTCTTTTCTGTGCTATATTTAAATTGGAGATAAGTTTACGTTTTTGTTTATTTTTCTTGATGAGAATTAAGTGTAAAAGAAGAAAAATTAAACAACATTTAAAAGCCTCCAGACAGAGAACAGACTACGCAAACAACTGCTGTGGTGGCCACCCTATCCCCTCACATACATATTTGTTCTTTGGTTTCTCAGGAGAAGTAGTAGATTGTTGCCATTGTCATAGTGACAAGAGACATCTGGAGCAATACTGCTACACAACATGGCAGATTGGGATAAAGTATTTAACAGTTTACTGGAAGATTTGTTTCTGGAAGATTTGTTTTTTTCTATAAACAGAGGCCTCATTAAAGTTTTTATAACAACTAAATATCTCACAATTATAGGAGCTGAATTTCCGCACTTTTTCTGTAATGAAGTATCAGACATAAATTTGATAAAAAGGCATGTAACGCAACCATAAATTGCTTCAAAACCTTTTTTTTTTTTTTTCTCCAGTTCTGTCCAGCCACCCTAAGCTTGAAATCTGTAATCACTAACACTGTTTTGTGACCAATTTGATATTTCTGATAGCCATTTTTAGGGTGTGAAACTTACTGTGCCAATTTCATATCTCCAAATGTATTTTGTTGGTAAATCTCCCTTTAAATAAATACTCCTGAGAACAACAGTGTAGAATGAAAAAGGCAAAACCTAAAATTTGCCAAAAAAAGAACAGGTGGGGGGACCAGACTGTGAGTTGCTTCTAAACTACTGTGTGATCTGTCCAGCAATGCACTCTCTTACTTGTAAGAGCCAATGCAATTCAGCTCTGATATGTACCTAAATAAGATTTTCTTGCTTCAAAGATCATTTAGTTCCAACCACCCTGATGTGGGCAGGGATGCCAACCACTAAATTAGGCACTGGCTCAGGCTGCCCAGGGCCCCATCCAACCTAGACTTGAATGCCTCCAGAGTTTGGGCATCCACAGCTTTTCTGGGAAATCTGTGCCAGTGGCTCACCACACTCTCAGTGAAAAACTTTCCTCTAACATCTACTTTTAATCTCTTCTCTTTCTGTTTAGAACTGTTATCTCCTGTCCTATCACTATCTGCCCTTGTAAAAAATTGACCTCCCATCCTCCTTTAAGTACTGGAAGATCACTATCAGCCCTCCCCTCTCGGCCCCACTTCTCCAGGCTGAACAAACTCATCTCCCTCAGCATGTCTTCAGAGAAGAGATGGCACAGATCTCTGATCATCTTTGTGGCCTTCCTATGGATCCATTCCAAAATCTCTACATCTTTCTCATCTTGGGTGCTCCAGGATGAGGCCTGGCCTCACAGTGGCAGAGCAGAGGGGGAGAATTCCCTCCCTCCCTCAATGGTCACCCCTCTTTTGATGCAGCTCAGGATACTGCTGGACTTTCAAGCTGCAAGCCATAGTGCTAGCTCATGTCCAGCTTTTTATCCACCAGGACCCCCAAGTCCTTCTCCACAGGACTGCTCTCAATGGGTTCTTTGCACAGCCTGTAGATGTATCTGAGATTGTCCCAACTCATGCGCAATCCCTTGCAGTTGGCCTTGTTGAACCTCATTAGGTTTTTGTGGGCCCACTTTTCAATCATGTCCAGGTCTCTCTGGTTGGCATCTCTTCCTCTTATCTTGTCAAATGCACCACTCCACCTGGTGTTAATTTAGCTAACGTTATTGGATTTAAATGCATATTTGAAGCATAGTATTACAGTCACCTCTTCATCTGTCTTTGTTTATTGTAGGCATTTGTAGAGAAGGCTGTGGCGATCCCTGAAAATGTGAACTAATTGTAAATGAAGATGCTGTTTTTCCACCGAAGTCTAAATACAAACAGTCTTAGCTAAGATAACTATGCATCTGTGGCTACATATATAGAAATGAAGAAGAAGCTGCATGAGTATACTGTATTATATAAGATATTTGATAAGTGAATACAGAATCACGTAGGAGAAAATCTGTTTTGTTAGTTATATAGCATGTGACTAAATATTTGAGCTGAAATCAAAATAGTTGTGTAAATGTAGTCAAATTCATCATGCTATTCACCATGTGTTGGTGGAAAGCAAAAAACAAACTTGTTTTCACAATAAAATATTTTCGTTTTATTTTGTGACAATTCTAACAGGTTGGTTTTTTTTGTTGTTTTTTGTTGTTTTTTTGCTGTTGTTGTTGTTTGTTTTTTTTTAAAACAAATCTATAATACATCAGTTGCTCTGAAAAGAACACCTGCTATTTATTTCCATGGAAACTACAACAGGTACAAAGAATGAAATAAGATTATTTGATAGAGAAAATTCTCAGCTACAAAGCATTAGTCTTCCGCATAGTCATCACCATCATCTACGTGTTTTTGCCAGCCATGAGCAAGATACCCTCACAGAAATCTGGAACAGCAGAAGTCAGAGTCATCACTAATGAAATGCACCACTCACCTCCTCACTGTGCTCACATCCGCTGCGTGGTCTCCATAAACGTTCAGCAAGAGTCAATTAATATCAATGGGTGCCATTTATTCTGCATGGAGGAATTCAGTGATCCCTTTGTTTGTACTCCTATGTCAGATGCCTGTCTGTCAGACTGCCCCTCTGCTGCCACCTGTCACACGGCAACAAAATGTAATAGAATACTGGAAGAAAGCTTCAACTTCTACTGCCATGCCACCAACATCTACCTCCGATGTTGTGGGTCAACATAATAAAATGGGAGACATTTCTTTTGGAGCAGCTCTTGTATAATGAAAAAATATAAAAATCCTCAAGAGTTCCTTTCTCTGTCAGCCTGCAGTAATTCCAAAACAAAATGTGTTATATTTGCAGTCTTTTAAAATTTTTAATTATCATTTTAAAAAAGTATATTTAAAAGTCTCCATCTTTAGTAACTGTGAAATAGTATTTCCTTTAGTGGCCCTAGTAGAAAGTTTTATATTTTGAGGTTATCTTAAACATATCTGAAGCAGCCCCTCTCTTGCAAGGTGCACGTTGTCTAGAAATAATCTCATTGGAAAGTTACAAGAAAAATGTTGCATGAAGACTGTAAACTACTATTTGACATTCTTACAACTCTTGTAGTAGAAATGCAAAAGGTTTTGATATTTCTTGGATTTTTGTTTGCTATATTCATTGCTGCACATATGTTTGCAGTACCTAAACCTGTGCAAACGAATTGTTATTGTGAGTTTTCTGTGCTCTAAGAAAGATGCATTGACCACTCAAGCTGTGGTTTAAAAGAATGATTTTTGTCAATCCCCAATAAGCAAACAAACACCCCTATTTTTAACAGAACAGATACTGTATTATTTGCATTTAAATTGTAGGTATTGTACATGTCACTAAAATACAGCAGAGAAAATTACATGTTTTCAATATAATTGGAGAATACTTGTTTCCAAAACTGTTATTTTTAACATATTCCACCCTCTGAATTTCTAATGAACAGAGGAAGATGGTTCTTCTACAAATGGCCCTTTGGATTTGAACTTAAGGTTCATCCAAGGTTCATAGGCTTCATTACCACTAGGCAGGAAATGAGCAAGTTAGTCTTTAGACCAATATTGCTGTGCAAATATCAGGAGAATTTGCTGACTAACATCTGATCTCTGATTCATCACTTATAATTAACACTGTTGTTATTCCAGACTGCTAGAAGCATTGTAAACATCAGCAGTAAACATTTTTTTATGTGTTAGATAGCCAAGATTGGACATTGTGACATAGGCATAAAAAGATTACACAGATTAAAAAAAAAAAAATGGAGATTTTAAAATAGCATAAAAGCTATACTATTACAATGTTATCCATTACTTAGTTTACATATGGCAGTTCTCTGACATGGGCAGAAATGAGGCACTTTGCTTTGTATGCTGCAGAAATGTAAGTATTCCCCTGATTTCTGCATGAAGGAACTTACCTTCTCAGTAACATCTGCCCATGCACTCTGCTTACAAATAAAACCTAGTTACTGAATCAACATTTTCACTTTTTTGTGTGTGTGTTGGATCCTAACCAAGATGACATTATAGACCCTGCTCCTAGAACAGCTGGATAGGCAGAAACATAAATCTTAAGGAACATGTAGAAAGTAAAAGATGCATAGCAGAAACAACTTCATATGGGAACAGTTTGACCTAGCTGTAAAACGATTCATCTGACTCACAATCTTACAAAACTATTAACAGTTATGCACAAGAATAACTCTGTCTGGTAGATCAATTTTTTCTGTAAGAAGTTAATGAATTCATAAACAGTTCCTGTCAGAGCATAACGTATAAATAAAGGTGGGAGAATCTATATTCATTATTTATTCTCATGGTATTTCTTGCTCAAATGGTTTAATATTTATGGCTAGCTTGATCAAAATTCTGCACTTATTAATCCAAAACTAGAGTGCCATTACATTTTTTCCCTCTTTTTAAGATAACTTATTTTTATTCATGTTCTGAATAAATTTGCCTGTGACTCTTCTAGTGTTTGGGTTGAACTAAATGTTCATTACTTTCACAGCAGCCCTTGTACATAGCACTGGTAAACTTCTATACTTAAGGGAAGACATGCTGAAGTCAGCAGATGTGTTCACATATGTTGATCATTGTGACATAACCTAGAGAAGTAGCATCAGAAGAAAGAAGTGAAAAAGCTCATTTCCTCCATTACGATAAATATTCCATTCTGAACTGAAGGGGCTTTTAAGGCATAATTTGATAATATTTAACAAAAGCATTTTTCTTTTGCTTGGGTAGGTGTTTCCAATATACACAATTTCCTTAGCCAACAAAAGTTTTATGTAACTAATTGAAAGATAGGACACACTAGGAGTATACTTTTCTCATATGCCAGCTCTAGAAGGCGTTTTGATTTCTAGTATTTTTTTATAAACTACAAAAA
Organism: Gallus gallus; assembly: GCF_016699485.2. Taxonomy (NCBI): domain Eukaryota; kingdom Metazoa; phylum Chordata; class Aves; order Galliformes; family Phasianidae; genus Gallus; species Gallus gallus. Next base: position 13,080,759 of record NC_052572.1, read on the forward strand.
CATACACGAAAGCGATGAAAGTGAACGATAGTGAACAAGAAGCAAACTAGTTGTTATTTTATTTCTGTTCTATTTGGTATCTGATAAAAATACCTATTGAGAAGCAAGAAGGATCTTCAAGTCACTGCCAAAATTCCTTTTTCCAGAAGCCTTAGGTTTTAGTCAGCTGGGGATTTATTGTGAATGGTAGTAACACTTTATCTCCTTTCATCACTCTGTCAGCACTCTTGGAAGTAGTATGTGTTCTGGGAAAAGCATAAGAAAAAGAAATAAATAAGTCAGGCAACTCAGACCTGCTCGGAAATGTGAGTACTCACTATCTGTAGAGAAGTCAGAAAACAGTTTTATTCCCAAATAAATTTTAATTAATAGGAAAGAGTGACTGTGGTCTGCTTGATAACTCAAAGGAAGAATGCAAGACTTTTTAGTGCATCCCAGATCTCCTATAATTAAAGACCATATCCTCTCCTCTGTTAGTTCCAAGATTTGTATTGTCTTGCTGTCAGTAACCATCTGCAACCATCACTCTTGACATGCAGATTGTGGCAAGTCTTGAAAGAGTGGCAGGTAAAAATCTTTAGCTGTACTTTAGCTATTCCAGTATTTTGTAGACATTCATGCTGATTAACCTAGCCTCTTAAGGATGTAAATACCACTGACACTCAGCCTCAAGACTGCTGTATTTGGGACTTTGAAAGCTGTCTGCATTGGTGCATCAACGCTTCAGTCAATATGCAGTATCCACAGCTTACATGTTTATTTCTTGGCATGTCTTTTTTTCAAATGTCTCTGGGGTATATGGCTATCCATAAGCTTCTGGTATTTTAATCCAAGTAGAATAACAACTTTTAAGATGGGCATGTCCAAACTATGTGTTTGGCCCCTGACAAAGTTTATTTGTTACCACTGAAGAGTGCATCAACTAACTTTTCTATTCTAGGGATTTCTTGCACATTTTTCCTTACTGCTGCTCTTTTCTGGGGCTGAAATAGTGAGAAAGCAACTCTGGAGAATGAGGACCATTCATAGTCATATCCCAACTGGACAGTCCGTTGTATCCCTGCAGAGATGTTGCTGCAGACCAGAAGTGTTTTAGGTGGCAACCTAAGGAGAAAAAGACTCAGAAATTTATCTTTCATGCAGAGTGAACACATGATGTTACAGCTAGTTTGTTCACTCAGGAGAAGAGAGCTGGTTGAATGGCTTTATTAATATATAAGTTATTAAAGAAGGCTAGAGGGATAAGCAAACAAAGCTTGTGTGTGTACTCCCTCAAAATTCCTGTGAGTAAAGACATGAGACCACTAAATATGTGAAAAAGCTGTCTGCCATGAGAGCAGACTGTTCTTATTACCTGATGAAGTTTTGGTAGGGATGCAACCACCTGCATGCAGCTCTTGTGCTCAGGGGAAGATCTTATCAGTGTATATAAATACTTGAAAGGAAGATGTAAAGAGAACTGAGCCAGGTTCTTCTTGGCAGTGGGCACAAACTGGAACAGAAGAGGTGATTCTGTGGGAACTTCAGGAAGCATTTCTGTGCACTGCAGGTGGCTGAGCGCTGGCACGGGTCTTGCAGAGGCTATGGACTCTTCTCCTGGGAGAGCTCCAAAAGCTGCCTGGACATGGCTCTGAGCACCCTGCTCTGGGTGTCCCTGAGGGAGCTGGGGTTGGGCTACATGGACCCAGAGGGCTCTGCCAACCTCAGCCATTTGGGGGTTTTTTGTACAGTCAATTTATGCTCCTTGACAGCAATAACAGCAATGAACAGTAGTGTACAAAGGGAGGCACAGACATTGTGTTTTCCTGTTGGAAAATGTCTGGAGACCCCAAAGTCTCCACAGAGGCCAGGTTATAGGGCACTAGCAGGGAAGAGTATTCTACTGTTTCATGCTTCTTCCTGTATCCTGAAGAGAAGACTCAAATGCAAGGCAGGGCAGGATAGTGCATCTGCGGGGACTGTGGTGTGGTAGACCATGGTAGGTATGTCCTGCTGCGTGAGAACTGCACAGGGAAGGAGAAATAACTAGCACTTTAATGGATAGACTCCATCCATCCAGAGATGCTAGAGTACAGGGTGGTACTAATTTCCTTTGTGAGTGTCCCTATGTGAGACAGATGGAGAGACCTGCTTTCTTTGGAGTATTAGGTTAGCGCTGTCTGACTCAAGTTATGAGCCTGAACGGTTGTCTGGATTTCATAAAACTGTCCATCTTGCTGCTATTTTGTGACAACTATAATTACAAAATACACAGGAAAGAAAAATACCGGTGGTACTATTTCTATTTTACTTAAGGCAGTAGGAACACACTGAACACTTTAAATCCTCTGTTCCAGACAATGTGAGAAAACTCACCACTGTCTAAGGATCTGACAGTACTGCTTCACATCCAGTCACATCATGTCTTCCCTAACCTGCTCTCAGTACATTCTTTTTCAGTCTTCATTCTTTTGGGAGTAAGTTGGAGCCTTTAGTCTATTTGATTACCCTTGCTCTATCCATACCTCAGTTGTTTGTGTGCAATTCGTCCTCCTTAAATGCTGTACCAGCCTGGGATTGCATCCTCAGCAATTTTTTATTTATCTCTGTGGAGGAGGATGAGATTCTTCTATGTTGCTTGGATAACTTTACTTTAAATGTGTCTGAACTCCTTCAGTTGTCTGCTCAAGATGCTCAAGTGCCGAGGAAGGCTGTGCCTATCTTCATCAGGTCTGTGATGACTATGAAAGTTTATTTCCAGGATCTGCTCTGACTTCAGATTCAGACTGACACAGAGCCAAACATGCGGCAGAGCTCTGAATCTGTGAAGGCAGATGTGAGTAGTCCACTTCTGTAAATAATTGCCATACAGTGATTAAGCATCTCAGGAAGACAAATGGGACAATAGGGGACAAGTCCAAAGAGTAAGTAGAAAACTAGATATCTATGCACAAATTGACAACATCATGAGGATTTTAATAAAAACTGTAGAAAGATATGGCCAAACTTACAGAAAAAGAGGTAGAAATGTAAGAAAATGTTTCACTGTGCCCAGCAGGAGTGGAAACATCAGGAAACCAAAAGCAGAACTCGTGAGCACAGTGAAGAATAGATTAGTTTTCAACACCCATAAAAAGAAATTTAGCACAGAAGGAAAATGTTTACCACGTTACTCGAGTGGAAAGATTTCTGTACCTAAAAATGCAGGAGAAAGTGAAGTCATTATTTCAATTTGCATCAACATGCAAATTGAAATAATTGATGAAAGCACTTTGTAATATGACTTGTGTGATTGAATGGCTCTCATCAAAGTCAAACAGATTTTTTCCAAAGTCTTTTGATTTGTTCCTATCAAGTTCTATTTTCAGAGTCTGATTATGATTTTATTGCCCCTGAAGGCTCCCTCTTTTGTTTGAAGATTACTGTGTTCAAGAATCTGTATCTTGGGAAAAGCTGTTTTATAGTAAGAATGGTGTTTGAGTTACAATAAAGCCAGTGTTCAGGGGTGGATCCTTACTGGAAATTTTCTCTGATGTAACTGAACACCGTGGATATCATCAAAAAACAGAGAGGAACCAGAGTAGCTGAATCCCCTTGTTTTTATGAACATTGGTTACAGATTATAGGAATCATAGGTTATAGACCCTCTAGATATTAAACAAATAATGTATATAGTATTCTAGATACTGACTATACTAACCCCAGTAAATAACTACAGTTCATACCTCTCTGTTATAAGACAGTGTGATTTGTATCTCTGTGTTATACTGAATGAGCATTCAGAACTGCAAAGCAAACGCTATATTGGAACTTATACTTCAAATGCCAGTGAGCTAGGCATTTTAAAGAGTACATAGGGAATTTGTATTATTTAGAGGGTTATTGGCTAAATCCTCAAACAGTCAAAAACACTGAGACTACAGTGTAACCTCTCCTTTGTACCACAAACTGTACGTGGAAAAGTAATGTTCTTCACAAAACAACCAACAGAAATGCTTTGTAGCTATGTTTGGATAACAGATGTCCTTGTTTTTCCCATGACTATATTACCCTTCACAATTCCATCTCCTCCCTGATATCATTAATGACTGGGTCCAGACTTGCCTTGCTTTTCCTGGACTATTTTCAAGAAGTAATTTTGTTTTATATTATTCCTTCCTGACCTATTTCTTCTGCATTGTATACTCTTCTGTATTTTTAATTAAACTTGCTTGGGGCTAATGATTTTTGTTTTTAAATATGAGTGTGATGAGTCTGTGGTTTTCCTAGGCTGTTGCTGATTTATTAAAAAACAAGACAGTGGGCTTTTCAGAGAGTATTTGTTTGTTTTTAGAAGGATACAAAACTGAGTCATTACAGGCACCTGAAAACCATGCTGAGATATCTGACTTTAAAAAAAAAAAAAAAAAAAATCTGAAAGTCCCTGCCACAAACTGTGTCTTATGAATTTTTTTATTTTTTTAACCATCTTCACCATTTTACCTAAATAAGTAAGTTTAAATACCAGCAGAATGTTTACTGCATTTACCTGGGAGCATATGAACTTTATAGTTCTGGATGACATTAGTGTACTGCAGAGCAATGGCAGTGCATGTAGACACCAGTGCAGGCAATATTCTTGACTGCTACACTGATTCTTTCTTTCATGATTTATAAGTGAAGCATGTGATTAGAAGTTCTGTGGGATTGGAAGAGGCATCAAGGTGATCATACTAGTTGTGATACTTTTTCAAAACAGTGAAACTGTCCCTTCTCACAGATGCTTCTCTTGGTATGTATGTTCCTGGTTCCAGCTTTGCCACGTGGTGCTCAAAAGCGTGTGTATTATGGTGAGTAGTGTTTTCCCTCACTTTTCCTGTGTTTCCACTGAGTAAATGTATCTGTGGTGCAGGCCTCGGGATATTCTTTTCAGTTGATGGGACAGAAGAGCAACAGTTGGAGAACAAATGCTTTTCTGTAGGAGTAGCAAGTAAACAAAAGTTTTTGCAGCTACTCCCAGCTATAAATGGCATTTCAAGAAAAGAACATCGAGGTTTAAGTATTATACTTGCATAGCAGTTATAAAACATAAACTAACTCAGCAAAGAGGACCGTTTGCAGAGGAGAAGAAAATTTCACTCATGTTAGCAGAGAGCAGAACGCACCCACTGGCTGCCATATTCAGCTTAGCCTGGATACCATGTCATTTTTATCTGCTTTCTCCTTTGAGCTTGTATACATACTCAACAGATTTCTTTCATATCTGTAAAGAAAGTCTGCGCATCTCAGTCCCTATACCCTGCTCCTTAGGTGTTAAGTCAGTAAGGGCAAGAGCAGTGGACGATTTCAGATGTCAAGTGTCAGGATGTTTTACTGGGACACAAGATCAAGGTAGCTTTAAACTCAGTATCCCTACTCCATCATATATTGTGTCCTAATGTAACTCTTGAATTGCAACCTGGGGCTGATATAATGAATAGGTATTTTGGCATAGGACAGGCAATCTCACTGAAGTCTTCTGGAGATCAAATGAAGATCTGTGTAGGCATATAAAGTGCTGCTATGTTCTTGTTGTATTGTTCTTGGATTTGTAGGTCTGATGACATCAGAGGCAGATGTTGGTGGTATGGAAGTAGAGGTTGGACCTTCCCACTCCTATTCCATTGTGTTTTGTTGCTACATGACAGATGGCAGCAGATGGGCAGTCTGACAAAATGGCATCTGACATGGAAGTGCATATAGAGGAAAGGTGTGCCACTGAATTCCTCCCCGCAGAAAAAATGACACCCGGTGGCTTTTGTCTATGCTTGCTGAATGTTCAAGGAAAACAAACAGTGGATGTGAACACACTGAGGAGGTGGGTGGTGTGTTTCAGCAGTGCTGACAGTGACACGAAAGACAAGCCATATTCCAGATGGCCATGCACAGCTGTCACACCATGAATGAAGAATGTCTCAATCAGCTCATCTGTGCGAATCTGCAAATGGTGGTGACTGTATTGAGAAGTAGTGTTTTATAGCTGAGAATTTGCTCTACCAAATAGTGTTACTGTACTATTTGTATGTGCTGTAGTTTCCATGGAAATAAATAGAAGACATTATTTATGTAGCAACCTACGTACAATTAAAAAAACAAAACAAAACAAAACAAAAAACCATACGTATGCCACAAAATAGAATCAATAAGAACTGAATTACATTTCATTTTTTACATTTTGTTATTTCCATATTTGCAAAACAGTAAACTGTAGATTCTTTTCACCATGTTTATTATTAAATAGAAATAGTCATAAATAGTAAATAAGTAAATAATAAGCATATTTACATGAATGTGAGGTTCTTCCACATTGCCACACTGTGCCATGCATGTCATGCACAAGTAGAATACATGCTGAAATAACATGCAGTGCAGACCACTAACAACTTAGACAGTAACTTAAATTGCCAAGGTTTTTAATCAATTCTCACTTACTCGCACTTATTGACAGACAACCATTAAGGAAAGTAAAAACAACCAAGTGCCAGGTATGGAGATGTTACCATTTCTGGATGTTTGGATAGGAGAAAGATTTTTCATTGAGTCAGAAGTGCTTGTCTAAAGTGAAATGTGCTAAGATGTGTCATCTTTTAATGATATGAGGTTGGAACACTGAAATGAGTATCAAAGATGAGGGTGAATCAGAGAAATAAGTAGAATCACTGATTCATTTCACTGAAGAAGCCTTGGCAGCCTTGGCAGAACTGATAGATTCGGCCAGAGTAACATCCATTTCTCACAATAAATGAAAGAAAAATTACTCTAAAATTACTGCTTTATTGTTTTTGATATTAAAGCCACATTAACCCCAAGCTGAAAGAATGTAAAAATATAGCAACTTTGTGTAAACATTGTAAGTAGTGTAACCATGTACTTCTGTGTAAACACTGTAATTTTTTGCATCTGCGCAAAACTATGTGGACCGCACAGAGGTGACATAGACAGCAAATATTTTATTTCCTTTGCCATGGAAAAGTCAGAGGTTGCTTAGAGCTTTGTCCAGTCACCATGTCATTGTGAGTGGTGCTGCTGCTCAGCTGGCCATTTGCCAGCCTGCACAGGTGAATAAAGTTATTCCCCAGGGGCAAACCTGTGCATCTCCTAACTTTTTTGAGGGTTTTCCCAATCTAAAACCTCCTCTTGGTCTCTTTACATTGATGCTTTGCTGTATTAAGTCAAATGACTAGATGGGACAAGTTAAAAGCCTTAAGTATATTCTGTTGCCTTGATTGGGTGCTAAGTAACTGAAAAAAAAAAAAAAAATCACAGATGTGTGACTACATTTACTTATCATCATGGTGATGGTATTATGCCTGTATCAGTACGATTCCTCTAAGAAAAAGGACTTTACTGACATCAGTGATTTTAGTTAAACAAAGTATGCTTACAGAGAAAATAAATTTTCCAATGGAAGTTTTATTTGAATTTCTCTCTGGATAAAAAATCACAGACATATAGTTGAAATTTTCTATTTTTTACAAGTATCAGATTATCTTTCTCAGTATTCCACAAATACTGGACCAGTGAGAAAATAATGCCTTTGTTCATTTTCAGTAGGACTACTCTGACATTTGTATTTTCCCCATGGTCCTGGTCAGCCAAAGAGGTGTGTTCTGTAAAGGATAAACAACATATGGATTTCCCCACTGTGATGTGTTTATTTTGGCAAAAAAGTACAGGGTGGTATGGTCCTGGAATACTTAATTGCCTTACAGCTACAAACTGTATTTTGCTGGTGATGATCTAGGCTGCATATTCATTGTCTGTGAGTATGGGAATTAGATTGTGCTATAATGGTGAATATTTAAACAGAGATGCAGTTGAAAGCTGGCTGTATAGCTGCAAGGTTAAAACGTTCTGTGCTCTACCCACTTTGTATCTGGCACACCTCAGGTGGGAAAGTGTACCTTTGGCATATCTCTATAAGCTCTGGGTTACAAAGAAGGGCTGGGAACAGGTCCAGTTTTCACTTCTAAACAGATTTGCTCAAATATTGCTCAACCTTCTCCTCAGTGACAAAGCCCTGAATATTTGTTGTGGTAGTCAGGAATAACCGTCTTGGTGGACATTTGTCATTCCACTGGCCACGCCATGGTGAGTCCCCTTCTCCACAGCCCTGTACTTGCAGCTGTGATTCCCCTCCATATACACACATCAGTTGTCCACTCTCAGGCAGTTCCTTTTACGCAAGAGCCTGACAGCACTGCCTGATACGTGTTCTCAGTATGGGGATCAGAATATTTATGCAATGAGGAAACAGAAGAGAAAGTGAATCACGTTTGTACGGAGGATGATTTAGTTGGTCCGCAGAGAGGGTCCGTGACATCCGTTATACAAACGATTTCATTAGGAATGTGGAATGGCTGGGAAATAATCATTCATCTATACAGTAAGTGTATTCAGAGCACAAGGAGAAAATGTAAAAAATGCTCAGCTCTGCAGTCAAAGATAACAGAACAAAAAAAAAAAAAAAAAAAAAGGAAATACTTTCCATTATATTAATGCAGTGATACTGATGTTAAAGCCTAATTGTGGTTGAAAACCCATTATTATACTTCTGAAGAAAGATGGAGAAGAATGGTCATATATCTTTTGTCCAGTGCTGTGGTATTATCTTGGAAGAATTTAGATCATCCTCAAACACATTTCTCACCTTGGCCTGTCTTGGTAAGATATTCTACCTCATATTTCTGAAATACAAGTCAGGGATCTTTCTGTAGTTTTACAGATAGAGAAGACAGGTAGGAATGATCCAAATTGTGTATGTACTTTTAAAGAAAACAATGCTTTAAGAGCTACATTTGGATACTTCACAATGTTGTAATTTTTTCCTTTCACATGGAGTAACTTAACAATCAGTTTTGTATCTCCACAGTTGTATTAACCAAAGCTCCTCCAGGAATTCCTGCTGTCAGGCAGATCTCCTGGTACATGGTAGAAAATTAAAGAATCAGTGAAGAGCACCGTTCAAAATCCAGTCATCCTGGACTGGCTCTGAAACACAGAAAAGGACAGTTCTTTCTGAAAGAAGCCATGGAAGAATGTCATTTCCTTCCTACAGTGTCCACCATGCATATTAAATACGAGGAGAGGAAGATGAAGTGAAAGAGAATTTGGCATGAGGTGAAGGAATATTGAAGGACAGCAGAATGCACAGTCAGGAGAAAGAAGTGGAATATGCTGCAGAATGGAATAAGACACATTGTGGAATATACTGCAGAAACAAATCTGCATACAAATTCAGAATAGAATACTGTGAATAGGCAGTAAGAACTAATATGTTTAGTACTGCAAGGAGATAAAAGGGCAAATGAAAACTGAACCACAGCTATCTGATTTAGAGCACAGGAAAATAAACTTGCACCCACCTACATTTGTCTGGTTATGCATACCCTGTTATGCAAACAACTAAAATACTAATTTCAGTTCATTTTAATTTCTTACATAATTGCTTTTGAGTGCTGTTCTGGAATAATGCTTTAAAAACAGAAGAGCAGTATGGTAGGAACTGCTGTGGCTTCCAAGCAATAGCTTCCATTTTACATGGATTTTTATCTGTTCTTCCAGTGCTGTTCCTATTAGTAACGTACTTTATGAACTAGACATGCTATTCTATTTCGAGTTTGTTTTGTCTTCTCTGGAAACTGTAGTCTGTGCTTTACCAATCCTACGCACAATAAAAAGGAGATACCTACCCCACTGGCACTCTGTACATTTTACAAAATATTGCTAACTGCTTTTCTTTCATTTAATTAGCCTTATGTTGATAAGCCTGTTACAACTAAAAAAAGATGCAAAAAGTAATCTGTCAACTTTTCAAAAGGTATGTAACACTTTATACAGAGAAAAAAGTATGTAACACTTTATACAGAGAAGAAATTTGCTGTGTTTTTGTTGTTGTTTTTAATTTGTATTTTAATGATGGAGAAGACATGATAGCAGAAGAAGCTCAAGCTTAGGACTGAGAAAAGGTGTGATGAAGTGACGTGGTGCCACTGCTATGCTGAATTGCTCACATGATAGTGATCAGTGGTTCAGATGCAAGGACATTTTGATATGGATTTTGTATTGCTCCTGCGTTACCACTTTATTGCCTTGTCTTTGGGTAATAGTCTGCACCAGCTCAGGCAGTCACAGCTTCAGAGCTTGCTCACAGCATCACTGTGTGCCATCATTCTCACCTAACCTGCCTGGTACCATCTGTAGTTTTAAGTGTTATGGTCTCCATCCTTATGATCCTGTAAACGTTTTTATTGAAGGAGTATAAATTGACATATTAAAAGCAGACTCTTATTCCACTGAGATGCCAGATGGTACCTTCCCAGAAGAGTCCCATTAGAGATCCTAAGGAAAGAGAAACTCCATTTCTCCTTACCTTTCCATGGAGTGTTTCAATGTGCTCTTCAATCTCCACAATTTGCAGGTCTCTGCTTTTTCTGTATCTATTCACTTCCTGACCACTTTCTCAGTGACTTTGTTCAGAGTAAATAATCAGAGTCGTATTTTTGGCAAGGGATCATGTCATTTCCATCTGAAGCACTCAACAGAATCAAACTGTATCAAATCTTAGAAGAATTCCAGCAGACATTATATGACTACATCTCACACTAACAATAGTTCTTGTTGGATATTTTAATAACGATGATGCTTTTTTCAGAGTAAGATTTTTTTTTTTTTTTTTTGCATCTTCCACAGTCCTCATTGGCTCTAAAAGTAAAAACAGAACATATACCACATCAGCATTTATACTAATTTAACTTGTAATGTGAAGGAAGGTTAAACATTCATGAGAAGTGGGGGAGACATATTTCTTTGCACAGTGTCTTAATAGAGCTTTCAAGGCTTTTTTTTTCCCCTGAGAACATATTTTATGATCTAATTGCATGTTATGATCTGCCCAGGTAAGAAACTCATCAAGTACATCAGTAAGACTAGCCTTGGCCACATGTTCTGCCATAAAATCTTGTTATGGAGAGTTGTATGGAAGATGCTGGGAGCTGCCTGATTGCCTTGTAAATGATTTTTGGCAGGGGCTCAGATGTAAGTGAAGATCAGGTTAATGACCATGTGGGGAACCTGAACATCCACAGATCTGTGAGTCCCAGTGAGATGTATCCCAGAGTCCTGACGGAGTTAGCTGACGTAGTTGCCAAGCCACTCTCGAAGATATTTGAAAAGTCATGGCAATCAGGTGAAGTCCCTGGTGACTGGAAAAAAGGCAACATCATACCCATTTTTCAGAAAGGTGAAAAGGATGACCCCAGGAACTACCAGTCTGTCAGTATCATCTCTGTACCAGGTAAGATCATGGATCAGATCCTTCTGAAAGCTATGCTAAGGCATGTGGAAGACAGGGAGGTGATACAGGAGAACCAGCACGGCCTCACAAAGGCAAATCCTGTTTCACAAACCTGGTGGCCTTTTATGTTGGTGTCACTGCATCAATGGACAAGGGAAGAGCCACTGATATCATCTATCTGGACTTCAGTAAGGCCTTTGACACAGTACCCAACAGCATCCTTCTCTCCAAATTGAGAAGATATGAATTTAATGGGTGGATTGTTCAGTGGATGAAGAACTGGTTGCAGGATCGAGTCCAGAGAAGCAGAGTGGTGGTCAATGGCACAACGTCTTTATGGAGATCAGTGATGACTGGTGTCCCACAGCAGTCAGTACTGAAGCCAATACTCTTTAATTTCTTCATCAGTGATATTGACAGTGGGGTCAAGTGCACCCTCAGCAAGTTTGCTGATGTCACCAAGCTGCAGACTGGAGTCAACACAGCAGAAGGACAGGATGTGATCCAGAGGGACCTGGACAGACATAAGCAGTGGGCCCAGGTGAACTTCATGAGGTTCAACAAACCTAAATGCAAGATCTTGTGCCTGAGTATAGGCAACATCCACTGCCAATACAAGCTGGGGGATGAAAGGATTGAGCGCTGCCCTGCCAAAAACACCAGGGGGTACTGGTGGATGGTAAGCTGCACATGAATCAGCAATGTACCCTCTCAGCCCAGAAAGCCAGCTGGATCCTGGGCTGCATCAAAAGAAGCATGGCCAGCAGGTCGAGGTAAATGATCCTGCCTCTCTACTCTACACTGGTAGGGCCTCACTTGGAGTACTGCATCCAGATATGGAGTTCTGGAGACCTGTTGAACAAAAGTGATCCAATGTTTGGAACACCTCTACTATGAGGACAAGCTGAAAGAGCTGGGGCAGTTCAGCCTAGAGAAGGGAAGTCTTCAAGTTGACGTGATAGCAGCCTTTCAGAATTTGAAGGGGAGCTACAGGAAAGAAGGGTTCAGACTCCTTAGCAGGGCCTGTGGAGATAGAACAAGCGGAAATTGTTTCAGGCTCAAAGAGGGTAAATTTAGGTTGGATATAATGAAAAAGTCTTTTATAGTAAGAGTGATGAGGCACTGGAACAGGTTGCCACAGGTATGGTTGATGCCCTATCCCTGGAGACTTTCAAGGCCTGGCTGGGTCAGACCCTAGGCAACCTGATCTAGCTGTGGATGTCCATGTTCATTGCAGGGGAACTGGACTAGATGACCTTGGAAGGTCCCTTCCAACTTGAAGGATTCTATGATTCTACGTTTTGTTGGGATTTTTTTTTTTTTTTTTTTTTTTTTGACAAAGTATGTTGTATTATGGGCAGTGGTATGGGAATGCTTATTTGAAAGTGACAGCTGCATAATTACCAAATATGGCACAAAGAGGTTCTTTTGGTGGGTGTATGGTTCCCTCTTTGAGAACTTATGTTGAGAACCCATCCAAGTCCTCTTTGTTCTGTAGATCAGCTCTTCAAAAACATAAAAGCAGTAAGCATGCACATGGATGCCAGAAAAGAAAGGGGGCTGAGACTGTCTGCATCTATTCCATTACATTTATCAAATCTTATTTTGAATCTATTCCTAGCTTTGCTGAGCAGTCTGTCAGACATTCCCATTATATCAGTCCTAAATTGAAAATAACCTCTCAGTTGCCAATCCCATGACATCAGAGCAATCTAGTTTAAGAAAAAGCCTCCATTCCCACAGTGAGAAAGGTCTTGAATACAGTTCCTGAAAAGAAAACAAAATTCAGTTCATCCTATAGATGTGAACTTAATTTCAGTTTGTTTCTTTTGGAAAGGGACACTGCAGAATGCTGGTGCTCAGGGACTGAGCAGCTCTGGGTATCAGAGAGACTAAGGACTGGAAGAGCTGAGGTTTAGCTGTCCAGCTGAGTTCTCATGATATTCCAAGCCACCAAGACCCAAATTTCCATGTTTACAGATAAATGTGATGCATTTGGAAATTCCCAGCACTGCAGTCTTATTCAGACAGAGTTTAGACTATAAAAGGAGTAGTTTCCATTTTATTTGTGGCTGAACAAGGATGAAGATTCAAGTTTGGTGAGACTTCTGCCATACTGAATTGGGGTACATGGAAGTAGGGTGTTTGATGTTTTTAGGTGTACAACTATTTGCAAGGCTTATGTACAGATAAATATGCTTTTGATACATTATCTGATTTCTCCTTGTTGTGGGTTGAGCAAGTGTTAAAATTGTTCTCTTGACACCAATATGCAACTCTCCTGACAATGGTAAGACAGTTAATACAAACTGTCTGGGAATAGCTGCACTGATAAATTGAATTAAGAATATAGTTCACAAAATGGAGAACTAAAGCAAACAAACAAATAAAAAAACTCAAGAACATCTAATGCACTTTCTGATGTAAGAGAACCGATACAAAAAATTAGTAAGTTCTAGCTTGAACATCTGCACAAAGGTGTCTAATCTACCAGAAAATTTTGTGTCACAAAGATCATGATGAGCTTAATAGGAAAAGATGTCCTAAACCTAGCACACTTCATATGCAGTGCTTAATTAAATATAACCAAGTCAAATGTCATCTTCTGGTGTAGAGATGCATTAGATACAATATAAATTGTAAATCCACTGCATGATAGCTGCACAAGAAAGCATTATATAAAGATAAGATTAGAATATAGATCTGATGCTTAAGTATACTCTTAATTTGACTCAAAAATACCTATCAAATATAGCTAAATCAAATAAGATATTTAAAAGTTCAGTACGACAACTTTCTGCAATAGATGTAGTAATTTTAATCACTGCAAACACTAAAAGATAGCATTCAGACTGAAGAAACTACAGGTGTGATCATGAGACTAAATAGCAAATAATTTGTTCCATTCATGGCTCTTCAAGTGGTGAAGTTGAAATATATCTTATTAACGTTCTTGAAAGTGTAGTGGAAATTTTATACTGATATAAGAAAACTGCAAAATATATTGTGGATAAATGCCCTTTATACATGGTGAGTTCTGTCAATTTTATGAGAGTTGAGAAAAGGGCAGAAATAGATAAAAAACAAGAAAGGAGGCAATACTAAAAAAGGTAGTGTGGAAATCAACTACCACTAAGGTTAAATATTTAAAAGATGCCTTCTACCTTGTTCCCCAAAAAAAGTTCCAATTTACCAGAGGCAGGGGAGCAACAGTAACTATGTGCAGATGCCATTGGGAACATCAAAGGATAGGTATGGACAAACTAAAAGAATTGGAGCACCTGGAGTTGAGGAGATATTCAAGACCTTTGGGACAAAACATACAGTAAGGCCAGAAAAGAAGAAGTCTAGAGTTAGAGAAAATACTTAAGCATTACTTTTCCCAGTGGCAGGTAAGTAATCACATAATATATTTAGTTGACTTGGCTGAAAGATAATAGCTTTTCTCTGCCAAGAAAATTACTCTCCCATTTGGGTTTTGTTACAATTTTGGAAAACGATTCTCTTTTGATGAGTTTGTTCAGTGTGATACTCTCCTATCATACTTTGCTTTTTTGAGAGGACTTAAACTTCTGTGTTTGCTCATTCTGCTATTTTTAATGAAGTGAGATCTATGAGACTGAATGAAATATCCATGAAATATTTGATTCTTAGCCTCTTAAAGTATCTGATTTGCAGTAAATTTCAGTAATGATTATCTATACAAATTGTTCAAAATGCATGTTTATGCAATTGCTTAGGGCAGGAAATCCAGAAAACACACATGGAAGGCATAAACCCAGCAGGAGTATTTCAGAGGAAGTCAACAGATCATCAACAGATAATCAAGCACAGATGATGTATGTCACTTGCTCCAAAAGTAATGTTTACTATTTATTTCCATGGAAACTGTGAGAGATACAAACAGTAAATAATACTATTCAAAAGAGAAAATTCTCATCTAAAAAACAAAATTTGTCAAGGCAGTCACTATGAGATATGCATTTTTGCCAGCGATGAACAAGAGCCTTCATGCCACACTCATAAATATCTACACCAGCAGAAATGACCCACTGTCATTGCTGGCACTGCTGAAATGCACCACTCACCCCCTCACTGTTCTCACATCCCCTCTTTGGTACCCATAAATGTCTAGAAAGTGTCAATGAATGTCAGTGGGTAGCATTTTTTCCACTTTTCTATTTTTTACAGGAATTCAGTGACCCACCAATGCTTCATACACACTTCCATGTCAGATACCATTCTGTCAGATTGCCCTCTGCTGCTATCTGTCACACAGCAACAACATGTGATGGGATACTGGTGGGAAGATTCGACATCTACTGCCGTACCACACCAACATCAGCCTCTGATGTTGTGGGCCAACATTAAAAAAAGAAAAGAAAAAAAAAAAAAAAAGGAGGTATTACTTTCAGAGCAGCCCTCATATATTTGCATATTAAACTGTGTCCTGATGTAAATGGATCCAGGTATTGCTTACTGTGATTGGAGATGCACTTATAAAAATGTAGGATCTGCCTATCTGTTTTTCAAAGAAATGTAACCCAATCAGTATCTGTTTTTCAGATAGATTTGCTGTCCTCCTGTATGTATACAGTCCACTATTCTATGAGTTACAAGCTCAGATGATTAAAGATATTGCAGAAAGTAGTAGGAAGGTCATAATGAAACATCACCACTAGTTGTATTTAGGATAGCAGATGCTCTGGAAAGAAAAATAACTAATCACGAATGACCTCATCACTTATAGTAAATTGTTTTAAAGGTTATGTACCATTCAATTAACCATTTACCTCAGAGTCGAAGGTATCCTAAGGTAAAAACTAGGTTGCTATGCATCTTTATTGCATTCCAGGGCGAGGCAGAACAAGAAAACTTGCCATTCTTGGATTCAATGCATCACTCCCTGGGACTTAAATCCTGTTGGGGAGCGGTTTTAAAGGAAGAAAAAAGTCTTGTCCGTGCCATCTCCTGCAAATAATCCCCCGTTGATGCAATGGTCCAAACCTTTACTGGTGAGTGCTATTTGGCATGGGCCAAAATTCTAGTAGCAGCTATCACAACCTGCAGGATGGATCATCATGAATAAAGACCTTATTCTCTCATTCTCTCTTATTTAGTAATATAAATGTAGCTTGCTATTTTGGGCAATCTGCTATAAGCTCTCCTAACCACGAAGAAGAAAAGACCAGAGAAATAACAATGCTGTTGTCATCTGTTTCTACTACGTCCTGTGACATCTCAAGGTGACAGAGACCCCCTGTAATCTCCATGAATTTGGATGTCAGTGTTCTTATGAAGGATGGGAAAGTGTAGCAAAATTGTCTCCCTTCAAGCCAAAGAGTTTTCAAATGCGCCCGTAAGAGAGAGTCTTTAATCTTTCTCCTGATCTGGTACAGAGATTACATAGCAAAAATAAAGTTAAGTAAGCAAGTGCTTAAACCTGCCTGATCAGTAATTTTGAAAATGTTATCAGAGAGTAAAAGTGTTAATGAGAAAAAAAGACCGCTGAGGCTGGTTGCACACATCTATGAGACAAAACTTCCTACGCTTCCTTGACATGGACCTGTAGAAGATTCTCACCATCTTTACCCCTGGGTTTTGTCCCTTCAGTAAGGGTTGCTGCAGTCTTAAATCCCACAGCAAGGTCCATTAGACTAAGCAACAAGGGCCATTGATTCCTCATTGTTAACATATGGTTCTCTCTTTTTTTTTTTTTTTTTAAATGTTAGGTAGCTCTCAAATGATTATAGAAGGCAGCTGTAGGGAGTGGACTTTAAAGGTCACATTCAAAGCCAGTGTAATGTAATTAAATGAACTACCCTGAAACGTGTTTTAAAATCTCATTAACCACATTTATATCTGTCACAGGAAAGTTTACCCAGATAACAACTGGAAACACACTGTAGTAAGGTCAAAGTCTTCTTATGAGTGCATGCAAAAGGACTTTTTTCTTTTTTTTTTTTTCTATGTGACCGTGGGGAATTAAGTGATCTCAGTTATTCTAGTTTGTCTGTATGAACAGAAGATTGCACTTTTTAGATTTATGTAAAAACTCAGTAGAATGGAAAAACTGCATTGTATCCCCATTTCACCTCACAACAGTCATGGTATCTCTGGGGCTGGTTGCAGATGCTCCAACCTATTACGTAGCTTCCTGGCTGAACTTGGAGAATGAGGCATTCAGTGTGGCCTGGAACAGGAGGAAACATTTTTGCTATATTTTAAATTATTTTTTAATAATCTTGGCTTGTGTACCATGCGGCTTCCTTAACTAATTTTTTTTCATGGATCATTAGAAAACAACCATGTCACTCCATGGTTCCTGAAATGTATCCAGTGTAGTCTGATTTACTGTATTTTCTGTATGTTAATGGAGTGTTTTAACTTGCATCTTGGTTAAGCTGCAAGCACTCTGCAGGAGATCTCATATTCTTTGATTTCTCCGGATTGTGCCAAATGAACTGCTGGCATTTTGCTTTTCTTATGTTAGTTCTCCTTAGTCCTGGATTCCTTTTTCCCTGCGGCATGCAGAGAAACTGAGGCAGAGGGTGAACTGTGGTTTGCCAGGACAAAGTCAGAAGGAGTAATCACAGGATACTCTTTTGGGAGTCATCTTAGTGTGTTTCATCCTCATCATTCCCTGTTAAACATTAATTTTCTTAAAGCTCCAGCTACTTACATAACCATGTTTTTTATGTGAGTTTTTTTATGTGAGGAGCTCGGCCCTTACTTTTAATGGTGAAAGTTGTTAGACTTTATTATAAAATGGGACAAACAGATGATACACAGTTATGACTGTATAGTTCAAGATATTAAATATCATTTTTAAGTGCTCTGTACAGACCAACATTGACTGCTACTAGAAAGTAATCCTTGAATCTGCAAGGGATATATTGTATGTAAATAAAATTATCAAATATTCAATCAAATGCAATTTTTGGTTATATTCACATGTGAAAGTGCTTGCTACCTTTTAAAGGTTCTCCCCAGTTTACAGAGACAAACATAGGAATTTTGTCAGATTTTCATTGCCTGAATTTATCAGGCATGCAGAGCCACAAGCAGCACTAAGTCAAAGAGGTAGTCTGGTTTGTCCCCATACTGAATAACATTTGTTCTCTGCTTTCTTTGCTTTATGTTGCTGCATCACACCTTCCTGCTAAGGATATTTGTTGCTGCTGCTGCATGTTTTTTTCCACACTGAAATTCTCACCATCCCTCACATATGAGAAATGAGAAAGTAGAAACACCTAATGAGACATAACATGTAAGTTAAACAGTGGTGATTTTTATTTTAATGTCACTGTGAAATTGACATTTGGAATAGATTTTTATTACAAAATCGCTTTGTAAAGTGGGCTTCTTTGCCCAAATGGCAACTGCTATAATTAGATAATTTATGATCTTTTTAAACAGAGAAATTCCATCTCCACCTCCTCTTCACTTCCTTAAATCTACAAACAAACTGCATGACAAGGTCTTCATCTGAGCCAGGCAAACTGAGCAATGCCAGTACATAAGAAATGAAAGAAAATACCTTTAGCTTTTTTTTAATGACTATTTTTCTTGATTTTAACTTATACGCTACTGTGTAAAGGGCTGCATTCCCATTTATCAGCACATCTACTCCTCACAAACACACAATGAGCAGAAAACAAAGAGAGCTGTACCCCCTGAGCTTCCCTGAAAAATGAGTGATGATAACCACGTCCCCCTCAAAGCCTTTCTGCAGATCAGGTGAGACATCAGGAAGGTTATCCTCTCCTCTGCTCTGCACTGGTGACAGGGTAACATGGGGGAGAACTTTACTGTGAGAGTGACAGAGCAGTGGAACAAGCTGCTGTGAGGTTGTGAATTCTCCTTCTCTGGAGATATTCAAGATCTTTCTGGATGTTTTTCTGTATAACCTACCATAGGGAACCTGCTTTAGCAGGGGTTTGGACTCCATGATTTCCGGAGGTCTCTTCCAACCCCTACGATTCTGTGTTTCTGTAACTTCTCAGAGAGGGTATTTCTCCTTCTCTGAACAGCTGGGCAGCAGGGAAAGAAGACGGATGTTTAAAAAAACAAAAGGGGGGATTGGCCATTCTGTCCCTGGGGAAAGGTGGGGAGTGGTGGCCCTGGTCATGCTTGTCTGCACAATACCCTGAGAGCGGGTGCCACAGGCTGATGAGATCAGTTGTGCCTGCATGTGCGTATGGCAAGGTCAGCAGAGCCAATTAATCACTCCTGCAGGAGGAGTGATATACTACTTCCAGTCTGTTATGATAAACAAATTCTTAATCATCTTTTTCCCAGTCTATTCTGAAACAGAAGTCAGGGAGAAGCTTGGCCTTGATCCCATCAATATGAATGCCTTTTTCCCTTGGTTGGATAAAAGCTCTTGTGTGCGTTCTACAGGAAGTGTATATGCTGTGTGAGCTATTCCACGGGGTGGATATCCACAAAGTCCACACAAAGTCCCAGTCCACTCATTCTCCCCTGACATTCAGATGCATTCAGAACACATCTGTTCTATTCTGGATCTCCCTGTACAAATAAGTACCTATCAACCATGCATCTGAAATAAATTGGAAAAAGTTTTCAAAAGTTTATTTTTCTATGAGAACGTTAATTTGCTTATCTGCTTATCTTTACATTCATTTAGAAATGTTCAACTAATAACTAAGATTAGTTTCACTTTATCATTCCTAAAACTCCTATGAAAAGTTGGAAGAAAGAAATTCATGATTCACAGGATTTTTAAAGTAAACACAGATTCACTATATCATCTCCCCTGCTTGCCTCCATGTCTCATATCATCTCAATGTATTAATTGTTAAGGTGTATATTTTGGTTTTTAAGGGCTGTTCCTTGTTTTTTAAGTTCTTCCCTAACACAATTGAAATTTGCTTCTTGTACCTGATTGTGCATCTTCACTTATCATAAAATTAAATTAAGAAATCAAGACCAATCTTAAATTGTGTTATTTGTGAACTGTGTGTGAATAAATGCAGCCAGAAAGTAACAGATTTTAGACATCACATGTAAAATAGAAGACGTGGGGGTGAACTACTTAGAAATTTTGAAGTAGAGTGTTAGCAACTTCACGAAAAAGTCCTGTGTCTGAATTTGATGACATGGATTCCTTCCTGTCCTGCATTCCTTAATCTAATTCTCAAAGTAGCCTCAAATTTTGAGTGATCCAGGTGCTCAAATCATTACAAATACAGAAACTAAAATATATTAGTTTTAAAAAAATCAGATTTTCTTGCAGAAAACCATAAAAGTACTATAAAACTTCAACTTCACTCTCTGGTAGTGCTAGCACAAAACAGCCTAGAAACGTCAAGATTATTAAACCCTTGGCTCTGGAATACATTTTCTACTTAGTAGATTACAATGCAAAGTGCATTGTGTTTAGTGGTAAAGTTTCCTAGTGGCTAGTTAAAGGTTAATTTTGGATAAAGTCACTGAAAAGATAGGTTTGAATTGCGTTTGATCTCATACTAATTAAAGAAGAAAGTGTGCTGCCAGAGACAATTGCTGCAAAGTCTCTCTCAGACCATTTCTCTGCCACTGAGCTAATGGAGCAATTCTGTGTTTCAGTCTAGAAACAGACATTCTTGTAATTGTCTGCAGTCTCATACTAAATGCTTCATTCAATAAATAATTTTTAGCTTTAACTCATTTCCTCTACTTCAATACGCTGTGTGTTCAAAGATGTAATTAAAAAGTAGTGCTGTTGTCCAACAGCAGTTTAGTCTAGTAAACAGTTGTCCACCATCTGGAGGCTAGGCTGTAAAAATAATAATCTAAAAAGAAAAGCATGCTTGTGTTTGATTCCCCCTGAAAAATATACCCTCCATATTCTTTTTTTTTCTTTTTCTTTTTTTTTTAACACATAAATCAAGAGGAATTCCGCTGTGTACTCATCATAATTTTATGTTAATATACATTTGCTTAGCAATGCAACTGTCTGGAGCAGCAAAGGAGAAGAAAAATGGAAAGTAGGAAAAGCACAAACATTTATTCCTACTCTTCTGTACTGCTTTCTGCAGAAGCATCTGCTCTTGCCAAATGAGGATATGAGGTTAAACTTTCTTCAGCCCAGTATAACTGAGAAGATCAGTACCGAAAAACATTTGGCTTGCTTCATCTGATGGCAAAAAAATCTGAAGCAGAAGGAGCATTCTTGTAAACTGTGTTTCATGATAGGTCTCATGATATTTAGCTTGATCGTAAAAAAAATTAAAAACAAACAAACACAAAAAAAGAACTAAGCCTCTGGTTTCTCCAGGCTTGTGGAAATCTTGTTTTTGTTTTGTGTTTTTATAAACTTGTTCCTGATGTTGGTGGAAAAACAACAACTAGCAGAATGAAAAGCACATTCTCAGAAGTCCAATAAAAGTAGATATGGTTTTAAAATCTCAGTTCTTTAGGCTAGATTGTGACTAAAGGTCATGGTAGAGGAAGTGACTTTGGTTTGGCCTTACTGAATTGTGCAACTCCCAAACTGAAGCCCTGGGGGAGGTGATGAGGTGTTACATCTGGGCCATCCCCATGGCTCACTGCTTCCCATTCTCTTCACTCCTACTGTTCTGTTCTTGTCTTTGCAGATTTTGAACCTGCTTCTTGAGCTGCTGGTCAGTTTCTCTGCAGTATGAGTTTGGGTGTTTGTGGTTTTTTGGTACCTTTCTATACATCGTTCTTTGTATAGGTAATAAAAATATTGCAGGAGAAATTTACTCTGTGGTTATGCTAAAAGAACAGGAACAAAGAGTTAATATATATATATATTTGTATCATTTGTAGCTACTAAATAGGAAAGTCTAAGGAAACATCTTGCAGTGCCCACATGTCTTTTCAATTTGAAACAAGACTATTCATGTAAATTAAGAAAAAAAAAATAATAATAGCAATAAATTTGACATGCTTCCAGGCAAAAACTATGAACATAGAAAATCTATATCTTATTTAGTTCACTACTTAACATTTTTCTTTCGTCTTTATATTTAGAATTCTCTAAGTGTGCAGGATACCTTTGGAGATGGATTTTTCACTCCAACACAGAAAAAATGTGCACTTGTAAATATTTGAGTGTCCTTGAAAATATAGTGAAGAAAGGAGAGAAAGTACTAAGCTCTTTGAGGCTTTATTTTCAGCTACCTTGTCAAGCTGGGAACTGCAACCACTAAAGACGAAGTACAGTTTCAGATCTTATTTCAAAGGCATTCAAATGAAGAACTGCCAGTTGTGACACGTGCCCTTTTATTATACTAAAAATGATTGATATCTTGCTGGAGGCAACAGTACCTGTGAAATGTTATGCACCTTTTAAACAACGCCTGCTGTGTCTCCTTTAAATAGTATGGTGCTTTGTCTGGAAAATGACCAAAGAACAATTTTTTTTAATATTGCTTTCCTAGTTACATGGTTACTGTGGAGCTCTCTTACAGATATGTTGCATGTACAAACACTTGTATAGATATAAAAATAGTGTATACTATAGCGTGAGTGTGGAAGATGGTCTAAAATCAACTCTGTAAGTGGCACTTGTATTTAAAGACTAGGTTAAAATATCTTTTAAAGTGCCCATAAAGAGATAATAGGAAACCCTGGACAGTAGGACTGAAGCAGGTGCTAAAGAAATCTTCCTTCTAGTATTACTAATCATTGCTATGAAGGGAGAGGATGACTGCAGCAATGAGGCTCATTCTTCTATTGTCACTCCTATTGTCACTGTCAGAGAGAGAACACTGGACATAAAAAACACACTGAGGCATTTCTTGTGATGGAAATTAAATAAAGAAGAAGGCTGTATGAAATAAGGAGTTAAAAATTAGATTAAGTAGCAACTAATCTGAAAGAAGCTGAACATTTTTAATTTCTATCATGTTTTTCCTGTCTTAATAACATACTTTCCATATCTGTAAAAAAACTCTTCCTGAACTGAAAAAAAACATCAAAAAGGATTTGAAACACTAATCTTTTTTTTTTTTTTTTTTTGTCTTCCACAACAGATTATGGAGAGAAGGATCTTCTGTCAATGCTGGACCTATATAGTCTAGGGAAGTTCTAGAATACATTCCTGTTCACATGTGAAAGTGAGATTTCAAGTACATGCTTAAAAAATATCATTCAAAGATAATTTCTGTTATTGTTCTTTCATAAATGTGATCATCATGTATATTCTTTTTATTCATGTTGTTCTGACATCTTGTTAGCTTTGATCCTTTGATCCATATTTGCTTACTACAGTATACCTCCTATTTCGTAAGTTCTTTTCCACTACATAACAATCCTACAAATTTTCTGACCCTTAGCTAGAAAGCTACAAAAATTATAAAGCTGTTAAACCACACATTCCTTTGAAATGTTTGTTAGGAAAATGGATTTGAACTGAATGGAAGAGGTCAACAACTGAATGAAAGTGAAAGAAGTCAAGATCTCATTTAATATTGACCAGTTAAAGTTGGTACTCCCTTCCCCCTTGTATCCTAAGTTGAGATATGTGAATCTACATCTCTTACCTTCCAGGAGATGGATGTGGAGGAGAGCAAGAAAAGGTGAAAGATTTCTCTTCTGGCTGAATGATATGACATGAGTTAGATGGTCAACAGGAATAAATTGTTGACCATTTTGAGTCAAAACTTCTCATTATTTGCAGAGTGCAACAACTCTGGTACAAATACTGTGAACAAAGGTACTTCATTCCTACTTCTTTACCTGGCCTCTGATGGCTCTTCAGTGTGAGAGTCTGTTTTAGTCTCTGCACAATCATCAGTCTTCTTTTTATTTAACTATTATTTAAGTTCTCTTTTCCTGTGGAAAAAAAAAATGCTTCAAATTTTGCAAATAGTTGTGAGACAATTGGAATTACATTTTTTTCCAAGCATATGACTATTGAGTATTTTTAATTTATCCCAGATAATATATCCATAAACGTCTCTCCACAGGAAGCTCTTCAATGAAATTTCACTCTTAATGTGTACTCAAGTCTGAAACCAAGCTTAATAAACAGAAGATTATTTCAGTTCTAAGTAACATCATCTCTCTTTTGCCATTGAATTAATATTAGAAAAATGCTTGTTGTGCTGTACCGCTCATGGTGTTGGTCTTTCCGTCTCTGCCAAACTGAAAGTCATTTTACAGTTTGAGCTTCTAACCCAGAACACACTTGGTGGCCTAAACTTTCTTGAGCCAAGAAAATGTCTTCAAGATGATTTGGTTTGATTTTAAGAGCAAAAGTGGATGCTTAATGTTTACCACATGATAATTTCTTAAACTATTACAAGCAAAACTGATGGGAAGCTGTCTTGGGATGTGCTCCATTCTTTGTTGAAGCATGTTTTATTGAATGAGAAAGTGTTTGGAGATTTTCCACTAGAAAATAGAAGTCTTGCAGCTTGAGGCTCCCTAATGTAGAAAATTGCAGTGATGTGAAATGCCACTGACTGCCCATTTGCACAAGAGACATGTCTTGCTTTAATTTTTTTTGTCAGTCTTGAAAAAATCAAGGTAGAGGAAGAAAGGAATGAGAAAGGAGATGGTCTCAAGAAAATTGTTTATAGTAGAGTAACCTCAGCTAATTACTCCATATTTTAAGGTATTCTATGACAAATACTTGTGGCAAAAATGTGAAGATCGGTTTTTACTCATTTATAACCTTGTTCTACATGAATCTGTTTTTTTCTACCCACACTATCATTTCAATATATTTTATTAATTATACTTTAATGTTGACTTTAGTGACTCCAGACAATGCTGCTATCAATTGCGAAGATAAAGTCTCAGTTTTAGAGAGAATGATAATGCGAGGGTGAATTATAGTATAAAAGTTTGATTGAAATTATATATGCCCTTATATGAACAACTCTCCTCTGCCTTTTCATGTCATTATTAAGCATGACCTAAAGGACCAAGATTTCAGAGGTAGGCCTGTTCACGAAGATACTTTGGTTTATTTTGTTTTATTTTTATGTAATTGTCTAACAAAGAACACAAAATATCTCCCTAGTAAACAAATGTTGGAGAGGTAATAAAGTGACTTATTCGGGGAAAAGAAGAGAAAATAAATGGTTAATTTTTCTGCCTGTCAAGATATAGGGGTAAGGCTGAAACAATCAATTTTGCCTTAACAGTCTGCCTTTGATAACTATTTTTAGTTCTATCCCATAGGCAAAGTAGATAAAATGCAATTAGAACACAAATATTTTCCACAGGTATAAGGCAAATACCAGTCCTGTGAAAACCTGTTTAGAATTGTCTGGGATTTTTATATATATACTGTGACTGTGCAATTACCTTTTCTACTGCATTTTATAAAGAAAATGCTTTTTACAGTAAGGGTGGTGAGGCACCGAAACAATTTGCCCAGAGAGGTGGTGGATGCCCCATCCCTGAAGCTATTCAATATCAGGCTAAGCCAGACTCTGAGCAACCTGCTCTGACTGTAGGTGTCCCTGTTCATTGCAGGGGACTTGGACTAGATAACCTTTAAGAGTCCCTTCCAACTGAAATGATTCTATGTTACCATGATTTTGAAAGATTAACAGGAAAATGAAGTTTCATTATAAAAATGTTGAATTTCCCATCTCTTCTTATGCTTTTCTAACCAGTTTGGTTGAGAGCTGCTCTTCAAAGCACTGTTGTACTATTGCTCCAAAGCACTTCATAGATTCATAGAATCATATAATTGCACAGGTTGGAAATGACCTTAAAGATCATCGAGTGCAACCACAACCTAACCATGCTGCGCTAAGTCTAACAACCCTCCATTAAATCATGTCCCTGAGCACCACATCCAAACAGTTTTTAAAGACATCCAGGGATGGTGACCGAACCACCTCCCTGCCCTGGAGAGCCTATTCCAGTGGTTAACAATCCTTTCTGTAAAGTTTTTTCTGATATCCAACCTAAACTTACCCTGGTACAACTTGAGGGCAAAACTTCACTACTGCAGAACAGCAGTAAATGTCAGTATGATATTCAGTCAGACTGCCTACTCAGTTGCTTATAAAGATGACTAAATATTTCTGCTGAACATGGTACCCTACTGCCATGGACAAGAAATTAGGCTGATGTTAAGTTCATATACCAGGTTCGAGCCCTCTCTGCCAGCATCATGTAAGAGGATACACATCTTTGCTAGTGACTTGTTTAAGACATGAGTTGAAAATGGAGTCTGTTGCCAAAATAAAGACATAAGTTATTCCTACTGTTCAATGGCCACATAAGCTTCGTGCAGGAAGGAAAGTGGAGTAAAGTTTCATTTTAGAGGAGTGAAAAGGCTCCAAAGAACTAAAGAAATGGGGTCAGGTTTTCTCTTGATCTTTAATAGGAGCCACTGAGAGGCATTAAAACATGGTAGAGGCAACATAAGGTTTCTGGCTGTGAGGTGCTACCTGGTGATACAAAGCTGAATCTTATTGAGGCAGCCAAACTGTCTTTTGCCCTTATAAAGGTCCTGTGTATGTTCCTAAAACTAAACTGGTAGAGCACAGTCTTCTAAAAGGTTGGAAAAAAATGTAGGTTTAATGTGTATGCATTATTCATCCCAAGGCCTCTGGTCAGTGTCCAGCTTTGGAAATCATAGAATCATAGAATTGCTCAGGTTGGAAAAGACCTTAAAGATCATCATGTCCAACCGCAGCCTAACCATACTATCCCAACTCTAACAGTCCTCCACTAAATCATGTCCCTGTGCACCACATCCAGGCATGGTGACTCAACTTTATAATGTTCATTTTCTTTATGATTAAAATTCCAGACTGCCTTTGTCTACATAAAATCCATAATGATTTTTATCTGTTAACAGTTCTCAAGTAATTTTAACTCCTCCTTTTCCATTTTTAAAGCCTCACTTCAATCTCCATTTCAGTTTAATGATACAAATATGCAGTTTTGTTTGAAGTCATATGCTATATCTATGCATGTATGTACATGCATGCAAATATGGTATGTGTATAGTATTAAAAGATCCTTGAAGACATTAGCACTGTTTCCAAATTTGGACTTGAAGGATATAATCATAATTTTCAAAGACAGAATAATAAATAATAATAAATCCATTAGTAAATTTAAAGTCCAAGTATGCATGGATGAATTGTTTTTATAGAAAAAATTATGTACTTCATTACAGAGAAAACAGGTGTCAGAATGGATATCCACATTTGTCAGTCTCTTGAGACACATCATTACACTAAGATACCTCTGGTACACTTTTCTTGAGGTCATGCCATCCTGAGTCATTTAGCTTTACACCTCCTGGCGTTTTTCACTTAAAAAGGAAACATTTGATTCTCTAACGATGGGAACATCCTGCCCTAGCAGGCAATCAGACAGGAACTGTTCTCGGGTATTTGGAGAATAGTGGCTGAAATGGTTCTCACAGCTCTCTCAGAGTAGCCTGGGTACTCTTTCTGTTTTTTCTGTGTAGAGAGATGAAGGAGCTTACTCCATAAAGTAGAGTTTAAAAGGACCATCTCTTCTGTTTACTTACTGCAGTTCTGGGTTTATGGAACACTGACATTTGAATCTATTTGGGGTTTGTTGGCAGTTTATGCCAGAGAAAATATAGGTAAAATCTCCTTGACAGACAGGAGATTTGAAGCTGATGTCCACTACTGTTGTTTAAAGGAAGTCTAAAAGCGTTAGCTGCTTTTGCTGTACTTTCCACACTTTAAGAATTATTTTCACAGTATAGATTGTTTGTTTGTTAGCAGTAATTTGATTGGCTTCAAAGAGTTCAAGTTGTCTACATTCCATGAAGCTAAACTATCCTGTTGAGTGGTCTTATATTCGCTTTGTTTTGCCTGATGCAGCCACTGCTATGACAAATATTTGTCTGCCATAGTTTTTGGCATTTCACCTTGTGCCTGTGCCAGTAGTGAACACTTTGCATCACTGTCCAAAGACAGGATCTGTGTGGGTATGTCTGGTGGAGGGGGTGAGAAGATTAGAGAACAAGTAGAAGTCTTTTGAGTGTTAGTTCTCCGAAGAGTAGTTTCTTTTCCCTTTGACCTCCAGAGGGCATGGACAAATAAATGGAAATTTTTGTTATGCTCAAGCTAAGTGCCACCAGCTTTAGTTTCAAAAACTGCTAGACAAAGTAGCATAGGCATTAGGCAATCTATTGGAATACACTGCTATAAAATCAAGGCCACTTCAGTGGCAAAAAATATAGGTTCTTATTTTTCTGTGTGTAGTGAAAGAGCTGCTAAATCTTCATTACTTTCCAAGAGCAGAATGAAGGAGGGAAGCCAGGGGATTTTGTTCCTACGTCATCATGCTGAAGTCAAAGAGTCACTGCAGGAGGGAGATGTTTGATAGCAGTGCAAAATTATCTATAGGGTGATGAGAATGGCTGATAGGGTAACACTTGCAATGATTTTTGAATTACTTTAATAGAATAATCCAGCACATTTTTTGTAGAGAAATATCACAGTATTTAAAATTAGACCTGTGGGAACTCAGTGGGGAAAAATGTGCCTGGCAAGAAACTGACATTTGTTTTGGTTTTGCTTTTTTTTTTTTTTTTTTTCTCCTTTCTTTCTTTAAGAAATTGTAACTCTCTTTCAACTTTGTGAAGTTGAGCACAACCACAATAAAGTACATAGAGAATTCAGCTGGCAAAGAAAAATAATGCAACTAATGTTTTCTGAGCCAACTAGTCTTAATATTTTTTTGTTGTCATTGTAGAATGGGTCGTATACATTAGAAGAAATGTGGGCCTTATAACCCAATAAGCTTGTTTGCCCATTTACATTTTTCTAGCACAAATCTGGAAGCACCTCATTTTGTGTAACATCAGCCAAGGCTAAGCGGCTAGGGTTGGATAGAGTTTTCTTGCTACTGAAAGAATTTTTCAAAATAATTGCCCACTTCTGAGTTATTGCTGTGTTGAGCACTTTTCCATGACGAACTTTAATTCAATTACATTGCTTTAAACTATTCAAGTGTATTAAACACAGGGTCTTTGCCAAATAAGGATGCTGGTGCTGCATATGAAATAACTTGAAAGCTTCAGTGTCAGAATATCAAAGTGCATCCACAGATTTTTCAACCACAGAAATCTACTTACAGAAGCCAGAAGATTTCATAAAAGCAGGTAGCAAGTATAGCTCATCCCGTATTTTATTTATTTATTTATTAGATGCAGTAGGAGGATGGAAGGGAAGCAGGGGTTTTGTTCAAAGTAAAAAAAACAAAACAAAACAAAAAAACTAGGAATGGGAAGAACTGATAACAGCATGGAGTGTCTAAATTGCCAAAGTCCTAGGTACCTAAGCAGTGAAAACAAATTATTGGAATAGGTTAGATATTTCTCAAAAAATGGGCTAAGGATCTGGGCTGTGTTCATCTTCATCCAGTACAGCTATCCACAGTGAGTATGCATCGCACAACCCATATGAATTTATCTTTCTAGGTACCAAGAAAAGCCTTGATAATTTTTTTTTTCTATGATAACTATTTCCATTCTTTAAAAATTTGTTTTATAAAAATCACTAAAATCATATGAGAAATGATTTTGCATTCATACAGCAATAAAGAGGTGCTATCACAGCATCCTAGCTGTGATAACTTGAGCATCTCTGACTGCAACTGACATTTAAAACATCTACTACTAGAAAGTCAAACAGAAAATGTTCTCAGCATAGCAAGTAGTCTGATCAGTGAGCCACAGACATGCCTGTTTTCCCTTGTGACTGTCAATAGTGGCTTACAGAATTCTGGGAATGATGTTCTTTTGACAACTTTGTCCTTGTCTTCAGATCTCTGCTTTGAATCCAAAGAAACAAGATTTTGTCTTCAAGACAGTGTCCTCTTCAGGCATAGCTAGAAAAATATTCTTAAAATGGTATCCTTATATAAAAATAGAAACCAGTGAGCATTGGGTGCAGGTGGTAAAATATAATTCCATATTATAAAGAAGTATTCTAACCGCATTTTTAAAAAATGATACTTTTTTGGCATCTTCAGATGTATTTATATGAATCACAGTTTTTATGACTCTGGAAAACTCAAAAGATGAAACAGAACCTAGAAGAACTCCTTCAGAAAAGCATTTTCATAACTCTAATCTCATGCATTTCTCAGAACATTGGTAGGTCATCATGTTATGAAAATATGTGAAAGTCTGGAACAAGGTAGATTATCATAAGTAACTTCAGTGTTGTTTTTTGCCCTTTGTTCACAATTCTAGATAAGATTAATATGTTCTCAATGCATAGAGTTTTCTCCCAGATGTTCTTGATGAAGAACTCAGTTCTAGCAAGTCCTCAGAGAACCATTGCTTATGATAGATAAGTGTTGCATATTTTAGAAAAAAGTCACAAAACCATAAATACTAGAATTTTAGATACATTTATTGTATTTATTCATGATGCTATATGCTAACATAGTCTACAACATCAAAGAATCATTTTTTTTGCAACTTGGCCATTGCTCAAGGTTCAATAAATTTTGTTTCCTTTCTCAATTAAGTAACATATTATGACATTCACAAGAGGCAGAAGGCGTTTGCCAAAAAGCAATCAAGCACTCAATTGTAGACTTTCTTGGACCATGTTTTGGAGGGGCGTTTCTGCTGGAGAAATAGATTAGGTGTTGTTTTGACAGATCCACGCTAATATGAAAAATTTGGCTTGTGGAACCACAGTGCTTGCTTGCTCAATGCCTAGTATGGCTTCCTAGCTGTAGATTAAAAATAGCAGGACTTGGCTTTATGTATGGAAATACAAATTGCTGTGATGGAGGGAAATCTTTCTGTGTTGGTGGTGTTATTTTGAATAGATTCTTTTATTAGTGGTTTTTATCACAGCATGAACCTCGAAAGGCATTGGCCTTTTATTTTAAGAGGAGGTACTGAAATATAAATGGTAATACTATCTAAAACTGTTGCAAGCTGTCTGCTTAGTGAAAGGCAAAACTGTATATGCAGGTTTCTAAAGTCAGACACATACATTCTCATTTCTATTTTGGCATTTTGGTAGGTTTTGTCAACATTCAATCCTGAGAACCTCCAGATGACATGAAGGTAAATGGGAGCTGTGTTTCTGAATATCAACACTTGCATGCCAAAATGTGGTTTTCCTGTCTTGACAATCTGCAGACAGAAAACTAAGGTAGATGATCTTTCAGCATTGGAAAAAAACTAACTTTCCTGAAAGAAGGATTCAGCTGTGCTCAAGTAATCTGTTGCTGATATCACATATATATAAGCCGAGCAGGAAATGTTTTATACCAAGTTTTTCTCAGAGTACTAGAGCCTGGGACAAAATGGAATTTACACTGTGTTCTTTGAGAATGAATTATGTTCCCTTTCGCTATCAAAAAATGTCAAATGCAGTAAAAGCGTCCATAATTTATTTTCTCACCTCTAAAAATAACTAACTGCTACTTATTGTGAAAATTATGAAATGATTTATTACAGACCTAAACCCTTTATGATATATTGACCTAAATAAAATATATCAACATCATCTAAGATGAAGGTGGTCTAAAGTAGCTCTATTTATCATAAAGAATATTGTTCAAATGCATTTATATCAAATCTGCATGTTAAATAACTGCAGAAATTTCCCGAGACTTTGAGTTTGCTTTTAGGATATCCAAAATAAATATTCAGATTGCAAAAAGAAAACTCAAACCCATCTACTAAGTTATAATGTCCTAGCTATAAAATGAGAATGCAATTGTGCTAAGTTCAGCAAGTCAGATGTTTTGGTTTCATTCTATAGAAAGAACTGGGGAAGAAATATGCATATCACTCAATTACTATAATCATAAAAGCTCCCAGGCATGGAAAGTGACTTTTTCTTCCATTAGTTTCCTGTTTTGTGAATAAACATTCTTCACATGGTTGGAGGGAAGAAATGCCTAAGACACAGTGTGTGAGAGTGCTATATATATGGAAGGGGTAGCAAAGAGCAGCACACTAGGATCAAGTTCAGAGGATGCCTTGGTTACCTGAGTATGTAACAGATCTCAACAGGCTTCTGAAGGTAACTGAAGCAGATCTGAGCACTTAGTTATACAAAAGTACTTTCTAGATGGTTCATTCACTCCTCACTGACTCTATAAAGAGAAATGTGGCATCCGCATCCTTTCTCCAACCCACTGAATTTGGGATGGGGAGGGAGACAACCGCGGAATATTACTGGCTTTAGATGTCCTCCAGGGATGTTGTAAACATCTCTGTAAAGAACCTTGATGAAGATGCTTAAAGAGTTATTATGGAGTGTAAAAGGAAATTCATCCAATTCAAACTACAGTCTCCAAGGAAAATCTGAATGGAATTATTCGATATACAGTATTCTGCATAGCTGAATCTGTAGACTTCAGCAGACTTAATACAGCTAAAGCAAATAACCACAATAAAGAAAGAATAAAGTAAATGATATTTTGCTTGGTATATCTTTTTAAAAGCTGTCTTTTCTTATGTCATATCATTATGACCATCCAAAAGTTAGATTCTTAAGTAAAATGTTATAATATGAAAGGCTTCATAATACCTATGCCCATGATGAGAAAATAGGCATTAAAAGTAACCTCTGACTTTCTGAAAACAGTTCTTTCATTCTGTCTTAACAACCTAATAAATTATTCCCTATCAGAGAATTGCATTTTGGCTTGGAAACAGTGACCTTGCAGACCACTCTACATAAATTAAGACATAGTGTAGTTTTCAAATACAATCTTCTGCTGTGCCTAATTTATACCTCTGATCAGGAGATAACAATGCAGCCATTTTAGGCAAGCATGAGAGAAAAGTAGAAAATCTCTTGTTTGGTTCAAAGTGACATTAATAGTTTCTACTGCCAAATGGAGAAGGAATTTTGGAGTTTGTGTACTGTTGTTTCTGAAACATATCAGAATGAGGACAGAGACTCTAATATCAGAGTGAGCAAGGAATATGATCTGTAGAAAAAAAATGTGTTTCTTTAATGTACGCATTGAAGGATAACAATTTTTTTGAGGCTAGATTGTGGTGTGGAGTGCCTGGGCAGCAGAAGGAAGGTGTCTGAGCTGGGATGTATTTTTCCAGTGCTGTGGTGTATATCCATGTTACCTGGAGGGAATGGGGTAACTTCTGGAGTGCAGAACAGAAGAGACATTAACAACATGGACTCTGTACTTTTAAGCCTAAATGCAGTCCAGAACTTTGTGTGTTCATTCTACAAGCCTGCAGGACTGCAAAAAATTATGGTGTGAGAATCACCTTCTGCTCTCTCCCCAGAGTATTGGCTGGTTTCTTCAAACTATTGAATTCCTTTTCGTTTTCTTTTTATAATCCCCAAGTTCCCATTACGCATTTTGTAGAAGATCCAACTATGAATATTATTTCCAGGGAATAGTAAAGCTTTTTGTTCGTAGAGTAGCATTTCCAAATGTATCACCAGCACAGCATTTGTGTACTGTATCTCTGTTCTGGTGTCCTGACAGATATGTACATTAAAATATGCTTTAGTAAAGTAAAACTGATACCAATAAAACTCATTAAAAAATATTTCTATATTTCACAGAAACCTTTAGGAGAAACATAAGTATGCTATTGATATCTCCATATTTTTTCAAGAATAGGACCTCAGATACTAGTAGACAAATAGTAAAATTGCCCTGTTCACATCATTACTTCAGGGTGTCTCTGTCATTATGATCGGAAAACTCACATGCTGATATTATTCCAAAACATTCTGAATTGGGATGTAGTTCTCCATACATTGTCTTGGCATCTCATGAACCCATATGTGGTTATAGTTGAGCTTAGTATTATAATGCAGAGCATGGAAAAGAGTATTCACAGATCTGAGAGAATACAAAAAAAAAGTCTGATGTCCTGTGTCCCCCATCACCAGCCCCCCCACTGCCCAAGAAAGGCAAAGCTAACGTACACAGGTGGTCAAGAGTGAATGGCCTCAAAAGCTACAGAAAATCCCCCATGATGAACCTGGGATTTGTTTACTCTGTCTTAAGAAAGGAGAAATAAGAGCATATTTTTTTAGTCAACTATTCCAAGTTCAAACTCATGAAAGGGAAGCAGCTACAATAAAGTGGTTCACTAGGTTTATAGTGTTCACCAGACTGGATGGATTTGAGGCTTGGAGCTTTTATGTTCTAATTTTTCATTTTGTCATGTTCTATCACTTCTGGCATATCTCTGGAGCACACAGCTTGTTTTAAACCAAAAGGGAAAAAGGAAAAAAGGAAATGTACAATTCTTGGATGTCAAAGATACAGACTGCTTAGTGCTCAAATTCCTTTGTATAGTATATGTTTCATTTTGCAGTGTAGGAGGTTATTGTTTATCATCTATGAAGACACCATTAACTTATTTTAGTTTTTAGGCTGTCATTCTGAATTAAGAAGTTGTTGGATATCAAAAAAGTTTTTGTTTGTTTGTTTGTTTTTGTTTTTTGCTTCTTGCCTTTTTTGTTTTTGTTTTTTGTATTTTTATTTTTATTTATTTATTTATTTTTGTCCCCTCAGGAACAATTTAAATAGCTTATCTGGAAGAAAACGTGTTTGCATGCTCATCCAAAGGCTATCTGATTTCTCCTCATGGCAGTTAATTTGATCAAATAAAAAACAGAACAAGTTAGCAAATTCTAGGTCCTTTAAAAAGCTAAAGCTTGAAGACAGTTTACTGTCTTTGGTAAAAATTGGTAGTTTGTAAGTGAATTTAGAAGTTCAGTTTTGCAACTAAATCAAAGAGACTAAAAGCAAAAGTTCAGATTTATAAAGTAAGCAAAATTGTAACTTAGACATGCAAATGTGCAGTTTCTTAACGAATGAGTGGAGTTCTTATGTTAAATACCTATTTGTTTATTTAAAAAAATAGTGGCTACTTTACAGTCTATCATGTAGCCATTATAGTCACCACATAGTTCATCCTCTCACGCTGCTGTCTTTTCTCTTGGATAAAATCAATTCACAAACAAGAGTAAGCTGAGTGAACTAAGCCTGAGCAGATAGCATTGTGTCAGTGAAGAGAGCACAGAAAACATAGAGAAGAAGGTATCCTGTTTGGTCTGTTCAGCCTGGAGTTCACAAATACTCTGGGATTATTACATTGCACTAAGTCCTTCTATAGCAGTATCAATGAGTAGAGTGATATGACATCTTTTCCTAGTTAGATAATGACCCATTCTGGCTCTCCAGTTGTCACTTCCTTCATATCTTGGCTCTAATAGTAGTTGTGATGTACTGCAGTAAAAGATTCCAGCTTTCTGTAGAAAGTTCCATCTAGTCAAGAAATTTTTGAATTTGTTTTCTCCAAACAGAGTTATGAGCCATAGCTTCTGTTTCTTATATCTGTGTTACTAGAAATGTAGGATTGCTCCTTCTCAAGCACATGCATGTTTAATAAAATCCATCAGCCTCTTCTAGCTTATGAAAATGAAGATTTTTTTTCAAATATATGAAAAATATGCTGCAATTTATGTCCATTTTCCATCAATTCACCATGTCTATCTGAGAAGAGTCTGACTCAATCTTCTCTATAATTACTGATTAGGTAGCTGAAATATTGATTAGATTAGTTCAGGCTGAATAAAACCAGAATTCTTAGTCTATATTTGTACATTAAATGGGGGAAGTATTGGACATATTGCACTAGTGCACTGTATAAGCGGTTAGAAGGCAGAGTCCTTGCACATGGTATAATGCACCTAAGTATCTACCTAGTTGCAGCTGTGAATTAATATAAATAATAACTCATGATGATTTATTAAACTGCTTATACTTGGCTTAGCTTTCACATTTAAGAGACAGAAGAAATCACTGAGTTTGTCTATGCAAGAAAGAATTTATCTGATAAAGCAGAGGGTAATGTTGATAATGTTGATAGATGTGGCAGGTGAATGAAGGTGTGTCAATTACCTACAATAGCAAATCTGCCTCTATATGCTTTATTAAGGCTCTCTCCAAGCTGAATGAGTATTCTCCTGAAGAACAGGCTCTGTATAAGCACCTGGTTCTGTTTGTTCTCAAGAGCCCCACTCCAGTTCCTAGGAGGATGACCACGATGACAACAATCCCAAAAGCATGGAGAATTTGAGAATAGGAAAGCCTCAGAAAAGATTATCAATGATGAGATAAGTTTCTTGCCCTAGGGAAGTTTTCCTTCGATGGTCTTGCTTACTTGGATTTTGCTTATTGAAACAGTTTTATCCCTTAGATACTGAATCATTGTAGTAGATGCTTTTGGATCATGGGCAATGCGAACTGTCAAGACAAGAAAAGGTATCATAAAATGCTAGTTCTGGCAGAATTTTATGTTATGTACCATAAGTGATAGGAAAATTGAACAACTGAAAATGTGAACACCACAGTATCTTCCCAAGTAAATTCTAAACTGTCTGTTCAGTGATTAGAAGATTTTACTATTTTAGAAAGCATGACATATGAAGTAAAAAGGCTCACTCTATCATGATGTATTTCACATTTTATTTTTCATTCTTTTGAGAGTTGAGACTCCTCTGATGTCAACTATATTTTGAGAAGGAACAGGTGCTAAATACTAGCTCTGAGTTAAAAGTAGTATGTTAAAGCACTGAGACAGGCATCATATGTTTGTTTGATTCCCTTATGAGTCAAAAGTTCCAAACCAGTGTGAATTTATACTGATAGCAACTATCTTTTAAAAAACTGTTGTTAAAAAACCCTTCTGCCACTGACCTGCTATCAAACCAAATCAAGTTCTTTATGTTTGAGCTCATATGTTATGCAAGGCTTTTGTCCAATGTAAATTCAGTCAAGTTAGAAGCCTTTAGTAAAGGGATTAATAACAAACACTGACAGAACTAGATTGTCATTATAATTAACTCTCATGCATTATATGACATCAAAAGGAATATCTCGATTCTTCAACAGAGGCTCTGTTTAGAATACAGATATAATATATTTGTTTAGTATAGTCTTTTATCACTCCTCAAGAATACTACATTGGTTTTGGACAAATATTTGGCAGGATATTTTATTGGTTTAAGCGCATACACAACTGACATAAATTACTATAATAAATGTTCCATCATTTCCCCTTCGGGTATAGGGTAAAGAACCAATATCTCTGTTGCATTATATTAAAAAGTTGAATAACTACAAATGGATGTTGGAAGAGTGCACAGTACTGGTAAAATGGCTTTCAGTACTGTGCTGGCTTGCATATAGCTTTAGTGCACTGATTACTATGTTAGGGTTACAACAAAGAGCTCCTCATTTATTCTGCTCCAAAATTACTGATCATGATACAGGCATATTAAACATTCATGGCAATGCTGCTGGAGATCTGCCTAGTTCTCTGGACTTGCTTCATCTTCATGTTGACAGTCAAGCTAAGGAGTAGGCTCACTGACTTCAGCTTAAGCTTAAAGCAGGACAGGATATCCACAGAGCTCAGACAATTTTTAAAATACAGATATTCAATAAAATGGTTTTGAAAAAAGGCAGGAGAAATCAGGGAAACAAGTGAAAGTGGTTGGTTAAGAAATAAGCTGAGGTTTGGCTGATGTGAACATAGCTCTAGTCTCAGGAGGAAGTGATGTTAGGAAAGGAATTGGTGAAACTGTAATTGGTGCAACCATGTACTGTGAATGTAAATGTAAAGTGGCTTAAATCTGAATATACAATCTGCAACAGTGTACAAGTGATCAGACCAATGGGAAAGGATGCAGATTAGCAGCCGCTCCTGCAACATGTCAGGAAAATACATACTCCCCTAGCACACAACCAACGTTTTATCTGCATTTCATTAAGGAAGACTGTTGCAAAATGAAGTATATTTGCAGTAGCATTTTGATTGAATAAAAAAATGTAATGAGAATAAAACATGAGTAGATTCCCTCATATATAGGACACATTTGATTTCTTGACCATTGGCGTGGTTGTTTCCTTGGGGAAGAACTTAAATGCAAGACTGGATATGCATGTTAGGAATGGTAAACACAGAAATATTAACATGGGATACATTCTCATGCAACTTCATGGGCAGATTGTTTAGGTAGCTCAAGTGTATGAAAAGTAGCCCAAAGATAATAAAAAATGAATCAAATCACCTTATTTATGTTGCAACTGCATTAATACTGTTGCTGGTGCACAGAGAGGGTGCAGCCATAAGACAGTCCAGCCTTGCTTGTCTTAAGCTGTTCTGTAATGGCAACAGCCTCAGTGACAAATGTGCTTGAAATAGCACATACTCATAGCATCATGATCATTTGCAGTGATAAATAGGCTGGATTTTAGTAATGTAGAAATCTATTTAGTTGTGCATTGAATTAATAATGTATTTGTGTTGAGGAAGAATATATATCATGTTTTATAACTGGCACTAGACATTCAGGATGCAATATAAAGATTGTTTACTAGATGCTTTCTTATGAAAGCATAGCACACAAGGTGGTTGTAAACTAAAATTTCCATTCTGTGAATAAATCAGACTCTATAAAACTGTTCCAATTCATACTGGAATAGAAATAAATCTTTCAAACATTAAAATTTATTATTCTTGTAGTACTTGATTTTAAGAATATCAGATGATGAAGACAGTGAAGTTTCAGCAAGATAAAAGCTGATCATATTTAATATTCAGTCAAATTAGATTATCAACTATGTCTGGGTTTGTCTTTGGATTTTTTTTCAGTATTAAGTCAGCAAAAGTATAAATCAAGTCTATTTGAAATACTTATATTGTCAAATATTAGGGAGATATTTTCCTTTGCTAAAAGAGCAATGTCTCTGTGATTTTAGGTGGAAAATGTCAGTCAACTTGTTCCAGAGAAATGTTTCATTGTCAATGAAATCGCAAGTTCCAATGGGAAGAAACACTTTCACTGAATTTCTGGACATCAGCAAAGAGTAAAAAGCAGTTGGAATATTCAATAACATGTGCCAGGCAGCAGACTCTCAAAAGGAGAAATGCTATTGGCCAAGAAGGCCAATGGTATCTTGGCTTGTATCTAAAATAGCGTTGCCAGCAAGAGCAGGGAAGCGATCTTCTCTCTGTACAGCACAGGTGAGGTCACAGCTCGAGTACTGTGTTCAGTTTTGGGCTCCTCAGTATAAGAAAGACACTGAAGACCTGGAGAGTGTTCAGAGAAGGACAATGAAGCTGGTGAGTGGTCTGGAGCACAAGCCTTATGAGGAGTGGCTGAGGGAGATGGGATTGCCTATTCTGGAGAAGAGGAGGCTCTGGGAAGATCTTCTCTCTCTCTACAGCTGCCTAAGGGTGGTTGTGGTGAGGTGGGATTTGGCCTCTTCTCCCATCTAACTAGAAATAGGATTAGAGGGAATGGCCTGAAGTTGCATGGGGAAGATTCAGGTTGGACATTAGGAAATACTTCTCTAAGAGAGTGGTCAGGTGCTGGAATGGGCTGCCCAGGGAGGCAGTGGAGTCATCATCCCTGGAAGTGTTCAATAAATATTTAGATGTTGTACTCAGGCACATAGTTTAGTGGGAAATATTGGTGGTAGGTGGATGGTTAGACTGGATAATCATAGAGGTCTTTTCCAATCTTAGTGATTCTATGATTCTATGATTCAGTGCTCCAAAGCAAAGTGTTCAGCTGTCTCAGCAGCTGTTTTATTGTTTTTAAGCACTTGTGTTAAATTTAAACACTTCCTATTATATCATACAATGAAAGTTGTGGATTTCAGAAGGACAGTTAAGAAAATACTAAATAAAGGTCTATTTTTCCAAATTAAAACAATTTATTTAAAATATGGTATACATAAGCAGCAATCCACCAATGCAGAAGATCATGACTGTAATACACTTTCTGAAAATTCCTCAAACAGAAGAAAACAGTACAGTTGCAGAGTGCTTTTGTTAGCATTACCTGAAATCCCAGAAAAGTGTGTCATTTAAACCTTTTGAAAGATTTGTTTTCATCTCAAAGCTGGTGAGAATGAGGGGTTCATTTCAGAACCTTAGCTAACATGCTGCATTCCTATTTAGGCTTTGCTCTTCAAAAATATTTGTGAACAAACTGCAGACTCCCAAGGAGATCATCCCTGCTTCATTTGAGTTACAAAGATCTGGTATATAAGGTAAAAATGGAAGTGTACTGAAATAAGTACAAGACTGGTATGGGGAACATGGTTAGATGTGCTAAGCCTAGCATATAAAAGGACTTTGAGACGGTGCACTGGGAAAAGCTTTTGAAGAACAGAGCAAAGAAGTGGAAAACGTTTAATTGAGAGATTGCAGAAATTCTGTGATTGAGGTTTTGTAAGAATGGGTTAGGCAGATATGCAGCCAAGTGCTGTGAACAGAATCTGATGATCTCTGCAGGACCTTTTCATTCCTTTTCTCCATCCATAACTGTGTGATTCCAAACTCCTCAGTTCTCCCTGTTCTCTTGAATGTCTTGCCCTATCCACTCTTGTGTCTTTTCACCTTGTATGTTGCTCAATAGTAGATATGCAGTAGGTCTTATATAAACCCAATTTTGAAGCTTAAATAGTTTTTTTATTCCTAAATGTTACCTTACTCTGACTTTATAACAGAGTGCAATTATATCAGCCCACTGAGCAAATCATGCTAAGTAAGCAAACCATGGTCTCACAAGCATAGCAAAGAACAGACACCTCCAACATTGGACTGATTTGTGAAAATGGTATAAATACTATGCTGGCACCAGTCTGAAGTAAGTAGCTTGTTGAGAAACATGGTTAACTTCATCAGACTTGTAACTCTAATTTTTATGAGTACCTAAAGGAGTGTGGATGTGCCAGGAAGACCAAGAACTCATTGTGTGATGCTTCATTATGTCATGTGTGAGAGGACTGTCATTCATTTTGAGATCTTATCTATTCACTTGTCCATCTAGCCCAGGTTCATTACATCCTTCTCAAAATAGGACAACTAAAGCTATCTGAAACATGCAGCTTCGTTAGTGACTTGTTCAAAGCCATACTGGCTTCTTGTCTTTACTGGGTCTTTCCTGAGGCAGGCCACATCACAGCTGTCTTTTTTCCAACTACTGTATAGGAGTGGCTTCTAATCTTGAGGCTGACTAATACACTGAGGCCTTTCCCTTTTTCAGTTTTCAGCCTATATCTTCAGTCTCCTAGAACAGAAGATAAAGTCTGATCAAAGACAGATTTGGTGCAGAAGTTGGTTTTAAAATGCACATGAAAGAAAACTTATATGAATATTGGAAGACTGAAGATATGAGACAGTAGAGTAAATCAAAGTTTAAGGTTGCTATATAAGGGACTGGGAAGAGATTATATCAGCTTATGCCTTTC
Source organism: Gallus gallus (assembly GCF_016699485.2). NCBI lineage: Eukaryota > Metazoa > Chordata > Aves > Galliformes > Phasianidae > Gallus > Gallus gallus. The sequence goes on from NC_052572.1 coordinate 13,122,286, forward strand.
AGCAGTAACAGCAGTAAAAGTAAGAACATCAGGACAACAGTTGAGTGTATTTGCAATCACTGTACATTTGCAAATTCTATGAGTTGCTACCACTACTCATACTTTGATTTGATCACTTAACCAAATCAGAGCGCTGACAGCAACCCCTTCCAATTGGGCTTAATCACCTTGCATTGCAAGCTTGTGTCCAAGTAATTCCCAGTGTTTGAAAAGCAGATGTGCAGCTGTCCTTATCCACAGGCTTTGATGTGCCCTGCTTGTATAATCCCAGTACAAAGAAGATGCAAGAGTCAGAATTTTCATTAGGATTTTAGGATATTTTTTCTGATTCTGGGGATGTAGCATGTTTTCTGTCTAGGTAATCATCTGTCAATTTCCCAGTGCAAATAAATTTGTTATATGTTGTCAGTGTTATATATAGAACAAGGGGGAACGTTTTAAGCTTAAAGGTGGGGAGGTTTAGATTAGACATCAGGGGGAAATTTTCACTTAGAAGGTGGTGAGGGGATAGAACAGGCTACCCAGAGAGGCTGTGAATGCCCCATCCCTGGAGGCATTCAAAGTCATGTTAGATGGGGCCTTGGGCATCCTCACCTAGTGCCTGATTTAGTGGTTAGCAACCCTGCACATAACAAGGCGACTGGAACTAAATAACATTTTAAGTCCCATCAAACCCAAGCCACTCTATGATTTTATGGTTCTATGCTCTGGCCCTGTAAAATACTGTCAAAGAATGTATATTGTCTTCTACTTCATATAAATAAGTTTCCTGTACGATTTTTTTTTTTTGTTGTTTGTTTGTTTGTTTTTTAATTGTTATTCTGTATATATCTCTTTTAGCAAGAATGCAGGATTTTGTGGAGATATATGAGTTAAGAAATGCTTACATTTCACTCACAGTGACCATCCAATAAGAAAATTTCCTTGTATTACTTGGTAACTAAACACAAAGACTCTTTATAAACTGTGAAAAGCATATCAGCATGTAAAGATGCTCAGATTGTGAAAATATACCACCCCTTTGAATTAAAGGAAGTCATGTATTAAGTGAAGGGCAAATTTCTTTATTAACTGGAACAACTATGTTATAGTACCCACAGTCAAATAAAAAAGAATTGGATATCTACTGAGGAAAATTACTGGAACTAGTCATCTGCATTCCAGGAAGCTGCAGAAATCACACTAGAAGTATACATCTCTGTCATGAGTAGGAATGAGAAAGATGTATGTTTAAAAGACTTCATCTTTATGCAAATATTTTGGAAATTACCAGAAGAATTAATTTTGCAGGAAACAGAGCCAGAAATTATGATGTAGTGGCTCAAGGAAGGAAATAACTAAACAAAAAAATGTTTAAGACTGCCAAACAGATATATTTTGGCATATATGATAGGATACTAAAACAATCATTTGCCTCTCTTAACATAACCATTTAAATCTTGATCATCTTTCATAAGCTGTTAAGGAACAGACCAGAATTTGTGTTTTCAGAACAAGAGATTTGCTGTTCTAGTTGTTTATGTGACTGTGTAGTTACCACTACAATCAAGCATTTTACAGATATCTCAATGAAAAAATGTTGAGCTTCAGGAAAGTGAGAGTGGGATTGAATGATCATGTATTCATTTCAGTGCTTCAGTTGAGCCAAACTGGTTGCTTTCCATTCTAGTCTTTTCATTGTTTTTATATTCATCTATGAATATTCAGGAAGAATTAATGCATTATTCCTGATTGTACAAGCCAGCCTGATGAACAGAATCTTATTAAACTATTACAGTATTATTTGGAAGTTTAACCACAATTCAGTCTCATCATAGTGACTTAAATAAACATCATTCTCCTGTTTCTTACACTACGAGTCAGGAGCAGGTATTGTTTCTCTGCAGGGACTTACAGCCTCATTTCTTGTTGTGTGCTTTATCTCTCTTGGAACAAGCACCAGCATTAATCTTGAAATAATTCATATAAAGCTAGAGGCTGTCCTGTGAATGTTTAGGTTCTGTAGATTGTCTGAGTTCTGACTAATTATTTTGTCAGTTTGTAATGGCACTTTGCTGTGCATAATGAGTATTTACCTTGGATTCCCTGCTGACTGTGCTGTGGAAGAAAAAGGAACACAGCCATCATTAGCAGAAGAAATATAACAAATTAACTACATTCTGTCACTGAATCAATTTCATTAGCATATTAAAAGTGCTGTGACTCAAGCAGAAATTGGTCTGAATAATTTGGATCTGGTTTTTTAAACTCTAGCATTTATCATTTGACAGACTGGATATTTTTGTTCGTGTTACATTTACACAGTAGATGTTGGATGTTCTGCATGAAATCCTGGTCAAGTTTTGGCACCATATACACATACATAGCCCAGGTTTTGCCAGTGATCAGTTCTAAGATTCTGATCTTTCCACTAATCTACTTGCTTTTCTTATGTAAAGACAGCATATCTGAATTACACATTTATGTCAGTCTTATCTTTCTCAGTTATTTCTCAATTATCTTTATTAAACAAGCCTGAGTAAGGTAAAAAACATGTATAATATTCTTGAGAATTCATACTTTTCTGTAGCAAAATGTCTGAGTATAAAATATTGTTGTCAGAGTGTTTTTATTTCAAATACAATTAGTGCTACTGGTATTGTTTTACATTTAAAATAAAAAAAAAAAAGTAATATTTATCTTCAAAATACAACTATTTGTTCCCTTAAATATTAACTATCCATCTCAGCATAGGTATTTTTCCTGCATACAGTCATTGTGTTTACTTCTCTAAATTGCCCCCATTTGTGTAGAACGTCTCTAACTGATAACTTGAGTCTAAAAATAGGATTATTATATTGAATGAAAAATGTGAAAGTAGGGCTTGTAAGATAGTCTACTGTTTGGCAACGTTGTGTGCACATTTATATCTAATATGATTTAAAACTTTAGTCAGCAGACACACTTCTTAAATCGCAGACTGAATTTATCTCTTGCATAATTGAGCCCTATTTTTCATCATACTTTTATAGTGCTACTATGGAGATGCAGATACTTTTGAGATGGAGAGTGAAATTTTTATATTCATTATTTTGCTACCAGAATAATTTTGCCTATAAATCATTTGCAATAGATGTGGCAAAGCCAGAACCAGAATTTAAGCCCTATTAAACTCAAATGGAGCTTTGCTGAATTTTATGTATGATTCCTTGCTCTGTTTTGAGTGGCAAGACATTTTATTACCAATGTAAATAAGTCAAGCTAGAAAATCACCAGTTCTGTCCTCCCAAAACACTGTCCAAGCATGACTTTGACAGGAGAGAAGCTCAACCTCCCTAATCCTATAGTGACAGTAGCCTTGGATGATGCAGGGCCACACATCTCTGTTAACTGCTAAAGGATGGCGTAAGGTGTGTGTTTGCCGTGGTATGCTTACATGTAGCAACAATGTTCTGAGGTAAATAACTTATATATTTATTCCACATACTTCTTAACAAGCAGAGCATGGAATTGGATACAGACCTAGATGGAGGCAAATGGAGTTTCAGAAACTGAGTACTTGGTACCACCTGCTGAGCTTAGCACAGTCTCCTTAGGCTTTACCAAACAGTGAAAAATGGAAACTACCAAACACAGAGGCTGATATCAAGCCACCCTGCAAGGTTCACTTAGCAGCACTTGTGTTGATCTGACTTGCTGTTTGTCTCTCAAACAGGTCACTTATCAATTTTGGTAGTACAGATGCTGGTGAAGCCACATTTTCTCCATCATTTGGTGTGAAGGAGACACAATATCAATCTTTATGTTTTACGTGGCTCAATAACAAAAAGAAAAATCATCAAATAATTTGGTACTAGACGGCTAGCAGAAAGTACATGTTGAAAGTACTTCTTGTGTTTTCAAATTGAAGAATGATCCATACTGAAAAACATCTGTAAAGGTGATTGCTTTAGGAATACACAGAGGTCTGAATGCATCTAAAAGCAAATTAGAAGAGATAATTCTCATTTTCTTTAAAATAGAATAAAGTCACTAAACAAAAGTATACATTTCATAATACTTCTTCATAAATAGAATTTTTAAAATGATTTTATTCTCTGAGATACTCAAATTAGGAGCTGAAGCCAGGTCAGTGCACAGTTTAGAATTGCCTTATAATGTCTCACTTAACAATTTTTGTATCTGAGCTCTTGAATTTCAGTGCCCCTGAAAGTCTGCATCTGTGACAATTTAGCTGACAAATAACCAGTGGAGAAAAAAAAAAAGGTAAAGTAATTTAAACCATCACCTGGATAGAATATGTAAACTGGCTTAAGACTTAGCAAACAACAGTTCCATAGTTTTGTCTCCCTCAACTGAATGTTTGTGATTTTTCAGGTGAATTGGCTCATGGAGCAGCTGTGGCTGCTCAGTGCAAGTCAGTTTGTTAACAAAACAGTGTTGCCTAACCACACAGAAAGGTCTTCTGAGTTTCAAATACAAAAAGACAAGGACCAGGTTTCTAAAATTGTGTCATTCAATGGGAGATACTGAATGCCTTCTCAGTGTGCTGAATAGCATTTTTCCTGTTTTTTTTCCATTTTTCCGTTTACTGAAATGTCCCTCTACAGTGCTCCATTCAACCTGAATGGTCAGATCCCTAACTGGTTTTGAATAGAGTTTTCATGAACTGACTTCTGCTGCTGAGCATGTTTAAGTTAACAAGAAGGTAATGGAAGCAGGGGGCAAGGGAACTGGGGGAAAACCAAACAATTAATTTATTTTCAGAAACTGGATTATTATGTTTGTGGGATTCTGAGTTAACACATGCAAGTTAACTGCACCTAACTATGTAGGAAGTAGTCAGATTAGGAAGTTCAAAATCACCATGCTTAACATTCAGGCAATTTCAACTACTGAAAAACAGCCATCCCCTTTGGTAAAAAAGAAAAACAAATAGAAAAGCTTAATTAAGCTAGAGTGTCATTAAATTCAGAGAAGTGTTGAAGATATTTTCAAGGCATTTTTCAAAACACTGTGATATGGAGAACTCTAGCTTGCAAAACTGTGACTACCTATCTCTAATTTGAAATGTGCTGTGTAATAAATGCTGAATGTTATTTCTGATGCAAAAAATGCTTGATTATCATCCCTTCCTTTCTGAAACATGCTGCTGAGCACAGGCAGAGCCATGACTGTATGGTGAAATAGAATGACAGCATATCAAAAAAATCTTATATGTTGATATAAAGAAATAATGACCATACTGATGGAATACTATTGGCAGGTAGTGCTATGAAGAAATAAAGCAGATAAAACAGAATCATTCTAGTCTCTTTACCAGGGATTTGAAAGACTTTCTAGTGGAATAAATGTCTGCAGACTCAGAAAGATGGCTCAAAATGTTCTTCCCATTTGTGAAAGGAAGAAAATAATTAGAAATGTCACTTTGAGAAGTCAAAATTATCACCTAAAGACTGGAGAGGTAATGTAGAAATCTCATATGCTACTGGAGCAACCTGTTCACTTGGTTCATATAAGGAAAGAAAACCTTATCTTGTGCTAGGTATCTTGGTTTAAATGAATATGGACTAATCTAATTTACTCCAAATAAAGGATAAAAGTAAAAATAGGATTGTTATCTATGGGTTTGTCACCTATTCAGACAGATTGATGTTTCAGATGCTCGGTCTGTGATATAATTGAAAATGAGCCAATTTTCACTTAGAAGCAATGTCACAAGGTTAGGATGGCACAGTGCCCAAAACAGTGAGCTCTACTGAGAATATGGATAGTGTTGGGAACACAGAAAAAATAGTTAAATAAATACTTTTAACCATATCAGTGTACATGACAATGCCAGAAATATTTACAAGGAACTCTTATAGTTGCCATGAATGCATCCCATACATGGATGAAGCATCATCTCTGTGATCTTTGCTTCTTCCCTTTTACTTCTTGTATCTCTTTCCCTCTCTTTCCCCACTCCCTGCATTCTTACCTACCCATCTGGTCATTTTTTCCCCTGACAGACTCAATTTGTAGAATATTAATTCAATCTTATTTGGGTTTGCTGTGAGTTCTCACCTCAGACTTTTGAAAACAGAGTCAAGAGTATGCTATAACTCTGTAATATCCAAAAGGAAAAATCACAAGGGAAGAATCTTAGGAGAGACTTCAATTTTGGAAAAAAAAAAAAGAAAAAAAAAAATCTGATAACATTTTCACCTGGTTTTGCTCTACCAGTGGATTTACAGCAAGAAAGCAGCTCAGAGATAGGTCACAATTATCATAGAATCATAGAATCACCAAGGTTGGAAAAGACCCACAGGATCATCCAGTCCAACCATTCGCCCATCACCAATGGTTCTCGCTAAACCATGTCCCTCAACACAACATCCAAATGCTCTTTGAACACCTCCAGGGTAGGTGACTCCACCACCTCCCTAGGCAGCCCATTTCAGTGCCTGACCACCCTTTCAGAGAAGTAGTGTTTCCTAACGTCCAACCTGAATCTTCCCTGGTGCAGTTTGAAGCCATTCCCTCTAGTCCTATCACTAGTTACATGAGAGAAGAGGCTGACTCCCAGCTCACTACAACCTCCCATCAGGTAGTTGAGAGCAATAAGGTCTCCCCTGAGCCTCCTCTTCTCTAGACTGAACAATCCCAGCTCCTTCAGCCGCTCCTCATAAGGCCTGTGCTCCACACCCCTCGTCAGCTTTGTTGCCCTTCTCTGAACACGCTCCAGGGCTCGATGTCTTTCTTACAGTGAGGGGCCCAAAACTGGACACAGTACTTGAGGTGCGGCCTCACCAGTGCTGGGAACAGGGGGACAATTATTTCCCAGTTCCTGCTGGCAACACTATTTCTGATGCAAGCCAGGATGTCCTGGGCCCTCTTGGCCACCCGGGCACACTGCTGGCTCATGTTCAGCCAAGCATCAGTCAATACCCCCAGGTCCATTTCCTTTACACAATCTTCCAGCCACTCTGCTCCAAGCCTGTAGCATTGCTTGGGGTTATTGTAGCCAAAGTGCAGGACCCAGCATTCGGTCTTGTTGAATCCCATCCCATTGGCTTCAGCCCAGCTATCCAACCTGTCCAGATCCCTCTGTAGGGCCTCGCTACCCTCAGGCAGATTGACACTTCCAGCCAGCTTGGTGTCATCTGCAAACTTACTGAGGGTGCACTCAATGCCCTCATCCAGGTCATCAATAAAGATACTGAAGAGAACAGGCCCAAGCACCGACCCCTGGGGAACACCATTCATGACCAGTCACCAGCTGGATTTAACTCCATTCACCACCACCGTCTGGGCCCAGCCCTCCAGCCAGTTCCTTACCCAGCCAAGAGTGTATCTGTCCAAGCCATGGACTGCCAGCTTCTGCAGGAGAATACTGTGGGAGACAGTGTCGAAGTCTTTGCTGAAGTCTAGGTAGACTACATCAACAGCCTTTCCCTCATCCACCAGACGAGTCACTAGATCATAGAAGGAGATCAAGTGGTGAAGCAGGACCTGCCCTTCATGAACTCATGTTGGCTAGGCCTGATCCCCCAGTTGTCCCTGCAGTTCCTGCAGTGCAGTAGGCCTGTAGTTCCCCAGATCCTCCCTGCAGCCCTTCTTGTAGATGGGAGTCACACTGGCAAGCCTCCAGTCTTCTGGGACCTCACCCATCAACAAGGAGCACTGATAGATGATGGAAAGTGACTTGGCTATCACCTCTGCCAGTTCCCTCAGCACTGTCGGGTGAATCTCATCCGGCCCCATGGACTTGTGGCAGTCCAGTTGGAGTAGTGGGTCTCTGATTGTTTCCTCCTGAATCGTGGGGGATTTAGTCTGCTCCCCAGATGAGACTACCAGGTCAGAGAGAGAATTATACCCGAGATACCAGGACTACACAAAAACTTTAGTTATAATAGAATTGACTACAGATCTGTATTTCATACCAGTACACCTTCAGCTCTTTCCCAATAGTTTGATAAAGGATCACAGAATCACAGAACTGTAGGGTCTGGAAGGAACCTCCAGAGATCATGGACCCCAACCCCCCTGCAAAGCAGGCTCCCTACAGCAGGCCACACAGATAGGCATCCAGGCAGGTCTTGAATATCTCCAGAGAAGAGATGAGGATGAGGCAACAAGGGATGAATTTACCTACAGGGAAAGAGTGGTGTACACAGAACAGTCCACTGTTCTCATTTTTAGAGATCCAAAATCAGGACAGGGCATTCCATCTGTTCGTGAGGAAATATTTTTATTTCTTGAGGAATTTTTTTATTACAGAGCAGTGTAAGGTGACTATGATCATTTTTTATTCAGATGTAGGAGACATAAACCAATTCCATACCCCAGGATTTGCTACAATTCCCTTTTGTTTTTGTTTGTTTGTTTTGTCATAGGGGTAGAAAACATGTTTCATTGATTTTTTTTTCTGTTTACTTCTCCTCATTTGTAAGAAATGATGGTAAATCTGGACACTAGATAGTTAATGATCCACTGATAGGTGCTCTCTTCCACAAATGCTATTGGTGGCCTCTAGAAAGCCATAGGATAAGTACACTTGTGTGGCACCACTGGGGTGTTATCCCCTGTGCAGCAATGCATGTAGACACAGGTTAGCTGGAGCTCTTCTCACCCTGGAAAGATGTCAAGTGGGTAAAACTTCTCTTACCTCCTCCACAGATGCTCTCTGGGTGACTCATCTGGCACCAGTGCTGCACATAGTCTTCTACTACCATCTGTATTATCCAGAAACAATGGTGAAGCTGAAAAAGAATGTTAATGTTTTCTTCTAAAAATATAAAGATAGATACATATCATGTAGATAAGGGTTAATAAAATAGCAGGTATATAGTGTGTTTATGCCCTGACCTGACTTAGAGTAGAACACTGTATCTTTCTTTGTGCTATTTAAGGACTGGTTGATGGCATTATATTTGTCTGCATAATGCATGTCTTTTAACACATTCTTTAGTTTCTTAATGTATTTCACTGGAGTTTTGTTATCAGCTAGCTGTTTTTTGAAGATGCCAAAAACAGAGACTGGAACGTGCTGTCTTTAGCTCAATAAGCTGTAAAAATATTTCCTAATTACAACAGAGTAGCTCAGCAGCAGTACAATTAAAAAAAAAACAAAAACAAAAACAAAAACACGTTTTCTTTTTTAAAATAGACAAAGCCTAGAGAAGATGATAGGGAAAAAGCCACTTGTTCTGTGTGGTAATTGATGAGATTGCTTAAGAGGATACTCCTTTAGCAAGTAATGTTTTTGTTAATTCTTAGTATGAGACGTAATTCAAGTAGCAACAGGCAAGTTAAGTAAAGAAAAAATTGAAGGAGATTTTCAAAGTCATAAAAAGTGATATGTGTGTGAAACTTTTTAGTTTGAGTGGTGGAGGTATGGAGTTCTCTACTTATAGTCACCCAGCCCAGGATATGTTATCATTGGTGTCTTCCGGATGCTGCTGTTTTCTTCCAGCCTCTGCTGGTGTACCATATGCAGTGCTGGCACAGGAGCAGAGGGCATGCATGGCTTTTGTTTTTTAAAAATGAGCTGCACTCTGAAAATGTTAACAGTGTCCATAGATCTTCTTTGGGCAAAGGCAAAATTTTCACCAGCTTTCATGCTAAGAATCACCATATAAGTGAGTAAACAAGTCTGATCTGGTTTGTTCGGCTGTCATAACTACCTGTCTGACTCCTCCAAAGAGGAGCTGCCTTTTGCACTGCTGTAGTAGCTGAATAAACCTTCAATAAAGCTCCAAGAGAGGAATCAGATTAAGGTCTGAGTAAATATCTAACAATTCTATGTTGCAATGCTAGTATTAGAATACAAATACATTCAAAGATCAGAGATAGATTGATATCGAAGAATCCAGTGGAGGTGGGGCATGAATGAAATAACTGTTGGATTGTGCACGAAGTAAAACACAAATAAGTACTGAAATTAACAAAATTGGAAACATTCGTTTCACAAAGAAGTGAAACATTCTTTAGTCTTCCCTAAAATGAACGCTCTATGAAAGATAAAGGATATCTACTTTATTTATCTAGTAATGTAACTAATAATGCTGTCATCAGGCATGGAAGGTGTGGATCTGAGTTTCTAAGCTTCTCTTGTGCTAAACAGTGATGAATTAATCCCTCCCTGTGAGTCCTCTCCCTGGTCCTGTCCTCAGTAAAGTTACCATTGCAGTGAAAGAATAATGTTGTCAGTAATTGTTTTTACGGTTTACATATTATGTGACCTTTTAAAGACAAATCTCTAATTACCCATTTGAGAAGAATATGTATATAGGGAAAGGAGGAGTATAGTTTTTTATTGGCCTTCGTTGCCTAGAGTAAAGAATTTGTGCTTCCACTACAAATCAGGAATGGTTCAAATCTCCTGAAACGTACTGATCTCACCCAATTTTTTTTTCCCCCCAAAAATTCCAAGAAATGTCTGATTGTGAACTAGAGAATTTTTGGTACAGATTATGGCCAAGAAAACTCAATAATTAATGTGACTGAACAAGGGAAGAGAATGGAGGGAAAGACAAAACTGTGCATTAGTTGAAGGCCATCTACTGAAAAATATTACCCTAAAAGGCAAGCCAAAGGAGAATTGAACCCTACATCATTAAAAAAAAAGGCATCAGATTCCATTCTATAATGAATAGACACAAGCAGTATTTCTGAAACATTATGTGTGAATAATGATTGTAACCAGCATGTTTTCTAAATTTATTGAATTATGAACCCATAACCTGAATGATTATTTAATATTATCTAGGGAAACACCACCTATAGTTATTCCACTGTAAAATGAAAAAATGCAAAAGAAATAAATCCACTAATATCCATTTGAGGTATACCTATTTGTAGAACTATAGCAGGGTCAGGGCAAATTTTATTCTAAGATACAATGGCATAAACTTATAGCAATTGTTCTGTGAAAAAATATAGGGAAAAATACATAAAGCAGCAATTGCAAATGAAACACTGGAAATGATTATGTTATAGATCATACGGAAATAGCTGTCAGCTGGATGGCTAAAAGTCAAATCATCTAAGTAAATCATAATAATAGCAATATTTATAACTGTTAGAGATTGAAAGTTCACATGGCTGTTACGATTACTAGTGATATATGGTACATTACTAAAGAGAGATTTTGTATTTCTCTGTCAAAGGCAAAGATAGTTCAGGTGAAGATTTTTATCGGTTACGTAGGATGGTTAGTTGATTTACGAAATGGTCATGATTTTTTTGCAAACTACCACAGAATACATCCTGTATGCTTTCCCATGGCCCCTCTCTGCCCTATGTCTTTGTATTTTTATGTCTCAAATTTTAAAATTGTTTGTTGGTATGACAGTTCAAATGTCTTTAATCTATGTTGAGATGGTTGCAAAAATTAAAACAGGATGTTGACTTTGCTATATTCTTGCCTTTCTTGTGTTACATTTTGTTAATATGACTTAAATTGATTTTTAAGTTTTCAGAACTTGCACAGGTTTTTAAATGATAAATTAATAGGTTGTATTTATTTTCTACCTTACTTTCAGAGACTATCTCAGGCTCAAAATTAGATGGATGCAGACACATGGTGAATTCTGTGCAGCATTCCACAGCATGCTTTGATTACGTTATTTGTAAGCCATTCAAAGTAAAATTTAAAAACAAGCAAGTACAAATCAACACATTCCAGATGGTTTTCCAATTGTAAAGTCTCCAAATAGTTTGTGTTGACAATGAGTGACTGAGTTAGAACCATAATTTGCTCTGGCAAAAATATTTAAGTGCATCCCACACACCCCATCGCTGGCAGAGATAAAGACTCCATGAAATTTTTGAGCTTAATCAATGTACACACCCACATCTGCCTGCGGACAGAGCAGAAGCTACCATCTGGCTTTGAAGAAGACCGAGCACACAGGACTTCCTGACTTCTCCCTAGCAGAACACCAGCCCTGGCTTGCTCAATGCCCTTGCAGGCTACATGGCAAGATCAGCAGGGTCAGAACATGAGCACAACAGTGCTATAACTCTTGCCTTTAACATGCTGCCTGGAACAGCACTGGCTGCTGCCAGCTTTTCCTGATGATGTTGACATACTGCTTGAGGGATCACTTGGACCTAGGACATTTCCAGAATGGGAAAGTCCATCTGTTTGGATCAAGAAAAGAGCTTAGCCATACAGACAAATATTGTGCAATGTTTTATCTCTGAGTTGGAAACAAGTTTTGCTCAGAGTAGTTTACTGGTACGTATATTTTCCTGAGCAACTTGCTCTAGGTATCCTTGCTTGAGCAGAGGAGTTGGACCAGATGACCTCCAAAGTCATCTTCCAATTTCAATAATTTTGTGACTCCATGAAAAGTAAACACTAAGTGTAGGAAGTTGTACATATCTGCAAATAGATGGATAGATAGACAGATACATACATAGATAGATACATAGATAGACAGATATCCTGCTATATAAAAGGTACCAGGCAGTACTCCCTAATCTTGAGGCCAAGTGCTGCAACTAGTATCTGTGTGGTTTCTGCAGCTAATAGCTGTATCCCTACAGCATAACATCCCCTCTACTCTGTGCTCGTGAGGCCTCACCTGGAGTATGCATCCTGATGTAGAGTCCACAGTACAGAAGAGACATGGACCTGTTGGAGCGCATCCAGAGGAGGGCCATAAAAGTCAGCCACTGAAGGGAACATCTCTCCTACAAGAACAGGCTGAGAGAAGTGGGACTGTTCAGGCTGGAGAAGAGAGGGCTCTAAGGTGATATGATAGCAGACTTTTAGTATCTGAAGGGGGGCTACAGGAAAGGAGGGGACAGACTCCTTAGCAGGGGCTGTGGTGATAGAACAAGGGGAAATGGCTTCAGGGTCAGGGAGGATGGATTTAGGTTAGATATAAGAAAAAATCTTTTGCAGTGAGGGTAGTGAGGCACTGGAATGGGTTACCTGGTGTTGTGGTTTATGCCCTGTTCATGGAGACTTTCAAGGCGAGGCTGGATAAGGCCCTGGGCAACCTATCTAGCTGTGGCATCCCTGTACATCGCAGGGGAGTTGGACTAGATGGCCCCCAGAGGTCCTTTACAACTCTAAGAATTCCATGATTCTATGATTCTATAAACTCCGGATCTCTTCTGGGTCCTGTGTCCATTGTGTTATGTAAAGTATGCTTTTCCAGTTCAAAGTGTCTGAAAGAACATAAGAGCTATGTTGCAGGCTGCCGAATGATAGTGTTACATGACGAAAAATGGCCAAATACCTCTGGTCTGTGGCATAAGGAAACTCTAGAGCTTTGAGGATTCAAAGTGTTAGAGAGAGTGAAGCTCTCCATTGCAGCTTTGGAAGCAGTCCTTAGGGTGGGCTATTATCAGGAGCTTTTATACTCTTTGCATGGGAGAGAATAATCTGAGCTACTCAGGTGAACAAGAAAGACTCAGCATTTGATAACAGCTCTGCTTTAACAGCATCAACGTGTCCAGTGTGACATTTATTGCAGTGAAATAACCACGAGCACTGACAAAGGGAAAACTGTTCTGTGTAGTGGTGTTACTCACAGGATTGTTTCCTTTCCCAAGTAGTGTCGTCATGCATCTGAGTTTCCCAAGACCTGACTTCTTTTCCAGGAAGGCTTTGAAGTTTTTGGTTATTTATTGAAACCTACAGTGGCTGTGTCAGAGCAGTAACATCTTCCTGGCTGCCAGATACCTGGTATTGCCATATATTGATCCAGGACAGTTTGCCAGCTCAGCTTAAACAAAAGTAGAGAGAGTAGTTAGATTAGCACAAGTGCTGCACGTATCTGCATATGCAGAATCCTCCTGGCAGAGTCCAGCTCCCAGCAAGTGTTAAGAATCCTGGAGAAAAAGCTATGGCTACCCTGTTCCCAGTGAGATGGAGCAGTGTCTGATGAGCATGCCTAATGCCTTAATCTTTGCATATGTTAGCTGTTTACTGTTTATCTTGATGTAATTAATTGAACAGTCCCCATAATGGTTCATCTAGTGTCATGAGAATTGGTATCTTCTTCTCCTATCAGTTGCAGCTGTCCTTTTCTAGTCTGACCCCAGTGCACATGCTGTACTTCTTGCAGTGACTCACATGCTGAAAAATGTCATAACCACATGAAAACTCAGAACTGACCTAGAGAAAGCACGCAGATGCATCTAGATATGTGAGTGGTAAATGATACTTAAAGCAGGACAAAAGGGCATGGAAAGCCAAACGTCCAAGTAGTCCAAGGTAGTACTAGAAGTCTCACTGGGAGCAAGCTGAGCTATCCATACCCAGTAAGAATAATTGACCTGGTAGGTACAGATTATCCTGCCAGAAAAATTATTCTAGAAATAAGTTTGTAGTGATGTTGATGATGTTCACAACTGTTTTCAGCACAGCTCCCGTGAACCAGTCTGAGATTTGGAATTGATTATGGAGTTGATATTATCTGCTGTATGCTTAAAACATTCCCTCTTCATTATTTCTAAAAAATACTAAGCATTCTAGGGAGCTACACAATATCAAAAATAAATCCACAAAATTTTATTATCTTTTTCTTTTTCCTTCAAAAGTTCATTTGTATTTTCATATAACAGCAGATGGTCATTTAAAAGTGCGGGACTCACAGGTGATCTGTTTCTTCTCCAAATGGCAAAACAGTCTTTCCAAAGTTGTTCAGGACTGCTGGCAAATTCATGCCTCATGCAACTCAGCCTAATCCAATGTGAAACCTAATTTCAAACTACAGAGGGCAGGTGAGGGTTATAAAGCTGTGGATGGATTTGTGCATTTAGCTCGAGTGCCTGACAAGAGGTCTTTTCTTATTTGGACCTAGGCCAGAAGTTTTTTTCTAGCAATAATTCACACAGTCTCCCTTGGCTGAGAAATGACCTTTTAATTCTGTAATGCATTAAGGAGTTCACATTTTAAGATAAGAAAAAGGAAACACAGGTTAGAGTTGCCCTGTAGATGGAAGCTAACATCAAATATTAGTGTTGAATATTATGTAAAAGAAAAACTATTTTTGATGTTTCTCCCTTTCCTTTATTTTTTTGCCACCAGAGCTGAACCCATGTCAACACTTTTCAGATCTAACAATTCAGCCACTCAGCCCTGGTTGATGTATTGCACATAGTTTGTCTTTGTCTCACACCAGTGTATTGTGTTTACTGGTGTGCTGTGTCACAAATACTCTGGTCCAAAAATTTGCAAAGTGCTGCTCTCATATTCAAGGACTGCAAGTGGCAGAACTCTGCAGACAGGTGCGGACAGAGTGCTGAGTGGAAAAGAGGCAGTGCATACATTTACTCCACTCTTTCCAAATGGTAACGACAGTTGTTATGGAACAATTACAAACACTGTTTTTAGGGGAAGAGTGAAATCACACCGATCACTCAGGTCTCACAGAAGCATTTGGCAACTTAAAGTTTAGTAAATAACTTCTTTCCAGCATAGAGTTGAAAAAAAGTAAAAACAGATGCACTTTTAGATAACACGGAATCTCTGATGCATAAATTAACTAATGCAGTGGGTGGAATTAATTCCCAAAAGAGAGGGAAAAAAGAAGTTAAAAATATACAGAGGAATTTTTAAACTGGTATCAGAGGTAAGGTGATAATGGTATAGGAAAGCAGGTCTATACATTTTCCTTTTACTGCATAACCTTTTTTGAAGGTTAAAAAACCATAGTCAGGAAAAATTACCTTGTTTGGAATTTTGGTTAAAATATCAACTTTTCACAATGCTGGTGAAGTATACAAAGGACCATGACCAGGTAAAAGGAGAAGTTTTCAGCTACACTCCAGATCCATTTAAACTAAAATTAAAACTAGAAGTAAATCCTATAAACTTTTTATTTAACATTCTTTGAAGAAAGAATGAGGAGGGAAAGCTGCAGTAAAATCCATTATTTTCATGCTACATAACTATGCTTTCAATATTTTCCAGCTAAGTAAGTTGCATTAATCTATGATCCCTGTAGATGGTTCTATTAAAATATGTCTTTCTAAAATTGTCTATATTATGATAGTCTCATTTTGTGATGACAATATAGAGAAAATTATTATACAAAAATTATTACACAACGTGTGTTTGGATTTATTATCCCTATAGAGCCTAAACATGATAAGGCTTATCCAGAAAGGACTGCACTTTCATATCAAATATATGTCCATTTGATGACTACTACAGACAATGTGTCAATAAATGAATAGCTTTTATTTTATCTAAACACAGATTGATGAATTTCCAGATATGTAAATGCAATTCTGTATTTACTGCAAGTGTCCAGGAGTACATTTGCAAAATTGCAAGGGGACAAATTAGATCTTTGGAGTAGATTAGAACAATGGTTTATTTCCCAGAATTTTCCTGTCATTAGCAAAGCTTAGATTCTAAGTTCATGCACATGTAATTTCCAGAGTCAGCACATACAAACAGTCCCAGTGAGAAGAATGATTCAGCAGCTTTGAATATATTAGTTGATCAAGTACTGGAATAGCATGGCGGTTACCTGCAGTGAATGCATTACTGAGAGTAGCAAGCCAATTGCCAGCCAGTCTAGTTTTCTTCTGTGAGTATTTCATAACCTTGTTTTTCTCTGTTAACTCTTGTTAAACATATAGGTTACTGATAATTCATGGATCAAAGAATTTAGGCTTTTTTTTTTTTTTTTTTTTCCCAATTAAACAAAGCTTATTTACAAGCAAGCCAAAAAAGGAGACTGAAAAGAATCTTTTCCCTCCTTAGGTTTCCTGCAAGAGTCACTGATACTATCCAGACTATTTTTTCCCTCTGATCTTACACTTTTTTATTTGGATTTAATGTTTAAAGCTTTTATTCCTCAATGCAAGCAACATCATGATCAATGTAAACACATTCTTTCAATATTTTATGATTGTTGTCTTTCTTTCATCACAATCTTTCTCTTTTTATTTTTATTCTTTTTTCATTTCAATGGCAAAAATGCATAGGAGGAGCTGAGAAGTGTGCAGGGAAATTTACATGCAATATGGAACCACACAAGCCAATGTACATCATAGTTTAATACTAGGCAGGTTCCTTACCCAAAGCATTGACCTATTAACATTTTTCTGGTTAAGGAAGTTTCTTCTTGAGTGCATATCCTCTGCTCCTGCAGCCAAAGTGAGCAGCTGAGGACATTTGAGCTCACAGTACTACTACAATTCACAAATCGAGTTTGGGAAATCAGCTTCAAATTTGCATTTTCTGCAATGTTATTGAGAGGACTGAAAAGCACAGTGTACTCTGGAGCCACAGTTTCATCTGATCTGGAGATTTACCTTGTCAGAAAGCAGAGAGATGAAAGGAGGAAGCAGGGGCTCAGCTTCTTGATGACACCAGATGTTTAATTTAGTTTATCTCATTTTAGGGAGCTTTAATGGTAATACAAGTTCTTTCCTGTGAAAAAAATCACAGTAAAACATCCTGGTTTGATACGGTTTAGTAGTACTTTTAATTGTAGCTAAAGGAATGTATGCATTCACTTTGACAATAATTTCATACATGGAAACCATGGAATTTAATTTTTGTCTGAAGAATTAGATCAGTACTTCCTGATTTTATTTTTACCCAGGAAGATTACTTTATCCCTATTAGAAACATGATTATGACAAGCCAGTGAAAGATTGCCCTAAGATCAATTTTCAGTTTTAGAGTAAAACCCATGCCGCACTGTCTTTCTTTGGGATCTCTGTGAGAGTAAGCAAGTGCATCTCTATTCTCCATTTATAGTTGATCAAGATTCTATTTGCTTAGGAAACTTTCTGGATCACTTCAAGATTTTAAAGAACCAAAGTAGTGTCCAGTGTTACTGTGGGTATGCTCCAACATGATCTTCTTTGCATGGAAACAGATCTGATTCTTTTGAAACTTTTGAGGTAGCATCTGTATGAAAAACAGGCCTGAGCCAATCCCTGAGGTTATCAAGATTGCATATGGGGTGAGGAACAAAAGACTATCTACTTTAGTGCTAGCTTTTAAATGTCAAGCTAAGAGATGAGTCAAAGTTACCTTCAAGATACTTGGATGTTTCTATTGACGTATTTGCTGTACCACACTATTAAGCTGTAGAAGCAAAAATTTCTCTATCCCCTAAATCCATGAAAAATGAAAGTCTTTAAGACAGACTGGTGTTGGAAATTATTTCAACTGTAAGGCCAAGAGAGAAGGACATGGTGGGGGTTGAAATGAGGTGTAGAAATGTGTAGAATTTTTATTCCTTTCCCATGGAGGATGACTGAAATGACTTGAGAACCTTAGACTCTCTTTACCCATCTTTTTGAGAAGTGAAGGACAACCACAAAATGTTTAGATAATTACAGTAAAACCAAATGGTGCTAGTTAGCACCCATGAACACAAGTAATGCTGAAATTGTTTATTGTTGGAAATGATGCTTAAAAACCTGGATCCGAGAACGACTTGGTTTGAATTAGCAGTGTTTATCTAAAAAGCAATGAAACATAATGCTTATATCTAACATAAGCAGGGAATTGCGTATAAATAGTCATACAATTTATATGGACACTGGATTGTAAAAAGTTGCAAACATTATAAGTCTTCTATAAATGAAATGAGGAAATCTCTGCTAGGAAGTGCTTAATTCAGTTGAGAGGTAGGATTTCTAACTGATGTAGAAGATATAAGCACCCATGACATATTATATAAAACTGACACAAATACAATAAACAGAAAAAGGCAGTGGGGAACATTAAGAATGTGCAGATAAGTACTAACAGAGTACTAACTGTATAGCTGACAGATCTTAAGGTCTTAGGAGGTTTTCTCTATAACATCGAAGTGACAAAGTGACTTCCCAGAATGATGTCTAGAGAGAAAAGTGCCATCTGATGACTATCAGCCCTCAGGACAGGCCAGTCACACAATTTTTAAGATGCTAATATTTTTGTGCCCAGTTGCCCAGACCCTGAGACACAGAAAACAGAGTTGTGTTACCCTGCTGCCTACTAAAATTGTGTATCATAGAATCATAGATTCATTGAATGCTCTGAGTTGGAAAGGACCTTAAAGACCATCCAGGTTCAACACCACTGTGTTGAATCATACAAATCAATATTTTTCTCCTCAAAATTACTTATTTCAGGGATTTATTAGACCTGGGCCATGGCTTAAATGACAGACAGGTAATTTCTGATTAACACCTGTTTCTGTCTGTTCCTCTTCCCAGATGTTATCTTGGAGCTTGGCTCTGTATGTTATATCTTCAGAGAAATCACCAAATCTAAGATACCAGCAGAGATTTAAAACTATTTTGTACTACCAATGATGTGCCCTTGTTGATACTAGTTAAATTGGAGATGAACAAGTATAGGTATTACATTTTTATGTGTTGAAAAGTAACAGCAATCATTTTCCTTTGGATCTTAGAACTGAATTCACAGAATAAAGAAATGAGAAATTACTTGTCTTCTCCATCTTCAAAATGACGAAATAGAAGATAGAAGTAGAGTCAGATTTTCAGAGTTGTGAAGAATAGCTGTGTCTCCAACTGCCACTCATAGCTAACAAAACTTGGAAATTTATTTTCTGTACCTATTTCAGAAGACCTCTCCCTGACTTCCCTGACCATGTATGGTCATGATAGATCAAAAATTCAAGATCAGAAGTCTTGGATGCTTCATCAACACTGTGCTACTACTGTAGAAGAAGCACTGGGGAGATAAACTAATCCAGAGCAGAAAGGAGGAGGAGATATATAACCCTAAACTGGTAGGTGAAGGCTAAGTTACAGTTACACAAATTGGCATTAAGGGAAGGCATTCTCTGGAGCAACGTCCAGGAATGCTGATATCCCCTGCATGCCAAAACTTAACTCTATTTCTGCTCACCTCCTTCACTCTTACTTAAAAGCATAAAACTAAGAATTCCAAAACATCCTGGGGGAAGGGAAGGTGGGGGGGGGGGGGGGGGGCGGGGGGGGGGGGAAGGAGTAACTTCTAAAAAGTTTTAAATCCTAAAGGGATTTTTACTAACTCCAGTTTCTTCTGGAAACTCCAGAAGGGAGTTCATTTTAACACATGCAATCTCATAAAGTACAGACATGTCCACTAAGACCTTGAATATGGTTTCCAATCCTTAGATAAGATGTAGATTTTTATTCAGCATCCTAGACTTTTTATTTTGTTATAGACTGATGATTTTGAGGCATCTTAATCTTGTTTTACTGATCTATTTTTCAGTGTTTTTCTAATAATGTATAAAGGAAGAGTCTCATATATATGTAACAACTGATTTATTTATTATTTCAAATATTTCAGGGAAATAATAAAGTACTTACCTTTGCATCAGTCGTAAGATAAAAGCGGTCTCTGGCCTGGCAAGCCAACAATCTACTAAGGAAACAGTAAGAAAAGGGAGAGGACTCCAGGAAGGTGAAACATTCTTCTGCTGCATTGTAGCTTATTTGCATTTGTCCAAATTATCACTCTTGGAGCACACTCTAAAAACATACAGAGAGATGAAAAATAAGAATAGAGAGAATAGAATCCTACTCTAGACACAAACCTGAGTCAATAGACAGACCTTGCACAGTAACTGGGGGATCATTAAGTTTTGACCCTGACAAATTTTGGCTTCAGTACATTACAGAGGAAGAGAACACTGATGTCAGTCCTATGCTTCTCAGCTGCACGTAATTAACTGCACAGGCTCAGCGCTAAGGAACCCTTACTAACTGTTCCTCTAGTGCCTAAAAAAGGCAAAGCAAATAGCTAAGCTACAAGGAACCTGAAGAGCTACAGATCAAAGTCAACAACTAAGTTGCCACCAAATATAATTGTTTTACATACTAATACCAGAGATCTTTATCCTATTCACTTAGATTCAGAGATATTTTTACACTTCTAATTAGACTGGAGCTGGAAGAGCATTTGTTTCTATATCTCTACTCACCCGTGGAAACTCGGCTCCTTGTGGAAGGGAAACCAGGCATGAGAGGAGTGTAAAAACCTGTCCTGATAAGCAGGACATTTAGTCGTTAGTTACACTTTTTCTTTCTTGGTGGTGATCCAATCTGGCTTTGAGACACTGCTGCTGATTCAGAGGGGAGCTGCGAGCTGGGAGTGCTGTGAGTTCTACTTCCGACTCATTACAGGAAAAAAATGACGCTTTAAGTAACTGATAGCCAAAGTGTGCTTGTGTCTGGACAGCACAGATCTAGAAAAGTACTACCTCGAAGCTTGTTGATGGTCTGCAGCATGTGGTAGAGTCTGTTTTCTTTAGCTGGATTAGATTCACTTGAGGTTGTGTAGAACTCCAAAGATAAATATGAAATGTTTTAGAGAGGTGGGCTTCTGTTTACAGATAAAACTACAGACTGTTAAAGTCATAATAGAAAGACTGATATACATGAATATGGAAGCATGACACGCAGTCATTCAGCAGTGTTCACTCCTGTAGTACTCCCCCCATGGCTTAGACAAATGGACAGGTGCAGGCATGTTTGCTGAAGTGATCAAAGTGAGTTGCACTCTGAGCTGCCTGTTGTCTGCTGAGATATGATCTTTGGATTAGTTATGTGTGCTGTCTGTGATGCTTGTGGTCTCATGAATTTGTTCTGTGGACAATGAGATGATTTTAGTAGGAGAGGAAGTAAAACCTGAGCACATAGTGAGGCCTTCCATATGTAGCTTGAAAGATGTTAAGCTGGCAAATAAGGACATGTCCATACTCTTATTTCTGTATAACTATTTCAGGAAGGAAATAGTTGAATGAAGAGTGGTCACTGAGACAATGCCCTGGTGTCAATTGCCTTTGCTGAGTCAAGGTTGTATCAGGATTTGGGTCAGGTTGCATCCCAGAGTGCCTTCCCTGTGGTTTTATCCTGCACATAGCAGTTCACTTCAAGGTTCCCTCCTGGCTAGAAGCTGAAAATATATTAAAAATGAGTTATCTTTTCTTGCTGTGCAGTCTATGATATTTCTGAAGGGCATCCTGCCAGAACATTGTCCAAATCTTTGGATACAAAACTCTGTAGGAAAGTTCTGACAATATTCTGAGGCTGTGTGTATTTATTCAATTGGATTGATAATTTGGCAAAGAATTTGTTACACATTATTGCTTGTTTTTTCACTCAGATTTCATTAGTGAGTGAAAGGATGACTTCCACAATGTTTGTTATGTTACATACATTTTTTTCTTTTGAATTTAATGAGAGTAGATAATTGTTCTCATTTCGCTGTTAGGACTGCAAACAAACCAGAGAAGAACAGTAGATGTCAGATGTCATAGGTGACTTACTGGAGTCTATTCTTGTAATGAATTTCACATATCAACCTGTGGAAAAATTAAGTTTGAAACTTTCTCCATTTCTGTAATCTTTAGAAGTATGCAGCAGTTACTATGTTTTGGAGATCAGCAGCTCAAATAGAAGAAATAGAATCATGCATTTATCTCTTCAGATTTTCAGGTGCAGATTTATTGGCTTTTGTGTGGTTGTTTTTTTGTTGTTGTTGTTGTTGTTTTTGTTATGTTTTGTTTTTTCCTATTAAATTTTTTTGTCTTATAAAGCTTCTGTCTTTTGCCTTTCAGTATGTACTCGTATACAGCCAGTAGAGAGGAGAAGAATCAGATAATTTATTTTCACATTTAAATAAACACGTTCTCCTCTAATAACAACAGGAGAGAATAACTAGCACTACTAGGACAGTGCTTATACTGTACTGCATTTTGTAAGGAGTGTTTAGAATATAACTTTGGCAGAGATCTGATGTATATATATATATATATAGACACTGTGACAGGATAGTCAGCCTTGATTAATGGAGAGCTGTGATTTGAACAAATATTTTAGCGGATTTTTTTCTTAATACATATCTGTAGTCAGATGATCATTAGAGAATCTAGGATCATGTTGCTTAAGTACTTCCAAGTCTTGCTGTTACAAGACGGAGAGCTCAACTATGTCCACATTAAAAGTTCAAAATAAAATTCACAAATTGATAGTCCTTAAATATAGTATCGTTTTTTAAATCAAATGATTTTCTTAATACTCGTGGTTGAGTACACTGGCCGAGTCTTTCACAGCACTGCATAGATATATCTTGCTGCTTTGTGTAGACTATTTTTTAGTAGATTCTCTTTATTATATATGACTTAAACTACAATTGCCATTAAACTCAAATGTTGCCATAGGTATATTATGTTTCACATCTCAAAAAAGAACTAGAGTACTGAACAGTCAATGCCTACAGCCTTTCTTCTCTACTGCACTCCCATGTCCCATCCTAATTTGTCCATGAAGCAATGAGAAGTGGTGATGATTGCAAGCTGGCCATTACCTCCTGCAGCATAGCTGTGCCAGCATGACAGAAGTGTGCGTCTCTGTTCCCTGAAGGGTATGGAAAGCCATCCCTGCTGGGCTCCCCTGGCCTTGCAATCCTAATGCAGGATGAGCTCTGCTCAGTATCAGCAGAAATACAACTTGGAGAAGCACATCATTGGTTTCCCACATCTCACTCTCCTTTGCATACAGTCAGCACAGCATAAAGTCCAGATGAATTTTTTCCCATCTGTCTTCTCTAAAAGGTGTATTGACATTTCCAAGCAAGTAGAAGCTACTTTGTTTTTAAATACCAGAAAGACTGCTTATAATACAAATGCTTTTACTTAATTCATCTGGCACAGTGTTTCTTCAGTGTTCTTTAGGAATGGATTGCAATGAGATCATGAAAGCTACCTGTAGTAGAACTACAGTAAGGAATCTTACCAATGGTAAATAAAAACTTATGCACTGAGGCTGTGGAACAAGATTAAAGCTGTCCTTTGGAAATGTTGTGTGCCTTTACTCTTTGCACAAGGTGGATTAAGGTTTAAGGTTGACTTATACCTCACACCATCAAGTCAGCGAAGCTATTCTTTTGATGACAAAAGTCATGATTGATACTGTTCCCATATTAATATACCTTCTTTGTAAAGAAAGCTAGTTTGCCTGGACACAGAGCCCCAGTGATATAGGTAGTTGTGAATTTAGCCAGAACTGTCTCAGTCTTGAGGCATGCTATGGCATGGCCTGATGGTAACATGTCCTTACACCCCTATGCAATTGTAGATGCTGCACTACTTATATTTTACAAACCTGGACTCAAAACAGAATACGAAATTCAAAATTCAGGACAGTTGGCTCTGTAAAGACTGACTTAAAAAGGATTGGGGGTGAGGAAGAATAAGAAATTAATTAAGACATCCAAATACTTTGAAGGGGTCTGGTCACAGTGAGATAGCAGCAAACACGTATGACATTTTTAACTTCCCATAGCTAGTTCTATGAGCCTTCGCTATATTGATAACAGTGATATCCATTTTGAATTTTGGCCTTCAGCTTATCACTGAGATTAGGATTTAACAGCGCTTTTTGACAGACTTAGACTTGGCTCACCATTTTTCAAGACAGCAGCAATATGACTTGCCATATCTAACATAGTTACTAGAGTCATAATATTTCCCTGGCAAGTGGGAAGCCAAGGTGCTAAGTCCTCAGAGTTGTACAGATGTTTAAGGCCAGATCTCTGCCTTCATTATTTGTCACTGCAGTACGCCCTCTGAACAAGAATTTTTCATCAGGAGGAGCAAGGTGTTCTCTTCACATTGTAACTGCAGCTTCAGTCACATTCATGCAAAATGTAGATTTAAAATCAATTTTATTAGAACCTATTAAATTGTTTACCCCAATTGCCTCCATTTTTGTCGTGTACATACTCAGTTAGAAAAGTAACTTCAACATAGCAATCAAGTAAAATATTTTAGGAAATGGTCCAGAATGAAGAGATATCCAGCCTGGAAAAAAATGCCAAAGCTCTGTACACACCCAGTGCTTATCTTACATGCAAATGCTAGTCAGAAAATACGCTGTCTAAGCAGATCTCAAAAAGCTCCCCAGACCCCATAATAGCCATTAGGAAACCCATTTTGAGATTCTTTCCAGGCTTTGCATAAAGCTCACCATAGCTCCAACAAGTAGATTCTCCATGAGAGAGGTGATGTAGGAATCCACTAAAACACTTGGTTTAGAAGGCTTGACTTTCAGCATCTTGAGATGTTCTGGTTTAATCGGGCAGATAGCTAAGTACCACACAGTCATTTGCTCACTACCCCTCCAAGGGAGTTGGAGGAGGGAATCAGAACAAAAAAATGCAAAGAACTTCTGAATTCAGATAAACCCTATTTATTAAGAGAGAAAAGGAATTAAATAGAATAGTAATTGTATACGTATATATATATATATACACACACACACACACACACTAATTATGTGATGCACAAGCAATTGTCTCACTGCCCACTGACTGATGCCCAACTAGTTCCCAGACAGTGGCTGCTCCCCACTGTTTTTCAAGTTTTTTTTACGTGATGTTATATGGTATGGAATATGCCTTTGGACAGCTTAGGTCAGCTGCCCTGGTTCTGTCCTCCCTGATTCCTTGTGCTCCTTCAGCCCCACTCACTGGAAGCATGAGAAACTAAAACACAGAGAAAGTGAAATGTCTTTGGCCCTGTACAACACAGCTCAGCAACAACTTTAACACCGGTATATTATCAACATTGTTTTTCTTGATGAGATGATCCTCTTCCTCTACTCTGCCTTGGTGAAGCCACATCTGGAGCATTGTGTCCAGTTCTGGTCTCCCCGGTTCAAGACAGTGAACTACTGGAGAGAGCTCAGTGAAGGGCCACAAAGATTATTAGGGGCCTGGAGCATCTCTCTTCTGAGGAAAGGCTGAGCGATCTGGGACTGTTCAGTCTGGAGAAGACTGAGATGGCATCCTATCAGTGCTTATTAATATGGCTTGGCTGTGGCCAGGCTCTTTTCAGTGGTTCCCAGCAACAGGACAAGGGGGAATGAGCACAAACTGGAACACAGAAAGCTCTAAACAAACATGAGAAATAACTTCCAGAAATAACTTCCATACAAACATGATAAATAACTAGCTACGAGATATGGTTTAGTAGCTCGTGGTAGCAATGGTAATGGGAGGACAGTTGGACTAGGTGATCTTGTAGATCCCTTCCAACCTTATGATTCTTTATTTTGAGGGTGATAGAGCACTGGAACAGCCTGTCCACAGAGACTCTGGAGTCTTCTATGGACATATTCAAAACTCACCCGACCACTTTCCTGTGTAAATTACTCTAGGAACCCTGCCTTAGAAGGAACCAGGCGTCTTTCCAACCCCATGATTCTGCTATTCTGTGGTTCTGTGTGTGTAGGTGATGTGAAAAATAACACCTGTATTTCATAATTATACTACTGCATTTTGAAAGTGTTTGCAGCTACCTGAAGATAGAAAGAACGAACATCTTATCCACTGTACCAGTCTGTCTGCATAAAGATTTTCACAAATGTCCCTGTTAGACTGAGCAATGAAAAATACTCTATCATTTATTTCAGATTATATCACTGTCCAATAACTATTTAATAATGAAGCGAAATCTTTCCATGGAGTCACCTCAAGACAATATTTGATAATCAGAAAATGTATTTGATTGCAGTCCTTCTAGAATAAGTCTATCATAGAAAATGTTGTTACTCATAATTAACTTTAGCCATTTCAGAATAATGTACTGGATTGATCCCAGGCAGCATAGATAAATGATCTGACTGATGGTGGCAAGAATCCTGTTCACAGACATTAGTGTTGTGAAATAGGTGAGGAAATGTAAGGCAAGTGAGTTCAAAAGAACATGAATTACTTAGGTGATTGCATGAAGTATAAACATTATGTCATGTAGTCTAGGAGCTAGAGAATACAAGGTAAATCAAAGAGCAATCCAACAGAGACAAGGAGTCAGAGGTTAATTAAGAAAAAAACATACCTGAAATGGATAAATGGAGGACTACATTAAATTAGTTTATATTTTCTGGTTGCAAACTGTGGTTACTTTGAGTTCATATGTAGTGCTGGGGAACACTGCTGATTGATGTAGGGTATTCCTTAGTCCAAAAATGTTCAAGACCTCCTGACACTCATATTCAAGTGGCACAAATTCCAAATGCTTGCTTGATAATCCCATAAACCATTAAAGAAAGAAAATCTGCCCAGAAGCAATTAGATTTGCCAACAAATGGCAGCCACTCTGAAAACATCCCAGAGAAAAAACAGTGGGCATTTCAGGAGCTTTCCCTGTTTTTACCTGAAACTTTTGTCCAGATGATCAAAAATGCATGGTGTTCTTGGCCAGTCCCTTTACTCCCAACTCTTACCTGATATCAAATCTCTTGGTGTTCTCAGACAGTAAAATGTGTTGGGCAATTAATGCCAGCACAGCAGCCATCATATGTGCTCAACAAAGCATACCATGCCTTGGTATCCTACAATTGTTCTTGTGAGGCGATTGTATTTTGCACTAGAACATTTATTAAAAAGCACCAAATTTGTGCATACAGTGGTGGAAATTAGGATTTATTTTGTATCTGAAAATAATTTATCTAATGAAAAAATTGAAATTTAACACTGTTGATCCAGGCTTTGATACAAACCTTTTTTGTTTGAGAAATTAGCTCATTTGTATTCTTGATTATCCTGGCAACCCTCTTAATGTGGACTAACTCATCACCTCTCAAAAAATGCATCTCAATTAGATCACAGAGTGAAAATTCCAAGGTATGTATTTTAATGTGCAGTATAAACTGATTAAAATGCAGTAAAAATAAATAAAAAGAAATTCAGAAGCCACAGTAATTTGTTGAGAGAAGGATTAGAGAAGAATTTTGGAGAATGTAACACATAAAGAAAAGAAGAACAATGTAAACCATGAAGAGGGTATGAATGGTGGGATTTTTTTCTTGTTCCTCCTGTTTCTAAAGTTCTTCTGTGCAAGCTCTTTAAAGCATATTTACTCCCTTATATCATGTTTGGTATTAATGCTTCTTCTTGTTTGCTGAAGACTAGAACAAGCACCTCATCACTGGGCAAGTTGTTATTCTTGATCAAAGAAAGGGATTACATTTTTTTTTGAAACAAAGAGTGATTCACAGAAGAAGAATAGGTGAAGTGGAAGATGTGATCCTCAGCGTGACAATTTCTCCATAATCTGGCATTATCCAGACAGTCAACATGCACAAATACTGCCAGCTATGTATTTAGTTACAACACAAAAAAAATTTCCTATGAATTGACAAGTCAGAAAACCAAGTAGAAGGCAATCAGTCTAAAAGGGATATGCTAATCACTAAAACATTCTAATTTACTGTACGTCGTTATTATTTCCTTTTCCTTTTTTTTTTTTTTTTTTAGTATAAAAAAAGTTTTTGGGAAACATCTCTCTTAGCAGGGCAACCTCTGTGCCCCCATGCTTGAAATCAGGTAATAGAATGTCTCTACCTTTCACTATGAGATTGGAAAAAAGGAAGTTCTTCATCATCAACACTTCTGCTACTTTCGTGCAAGATGTTCTTAAACAAAACAAAACAAAATAGATTTAATCTGCCTGCAGCTGGCTCTTACTGTTGCAGTACCTAATGGTTTCATTTCTGTGGTTGGGAGATGCATATTTCAAGTGGAAAATCTTTTTTGTTTTTATGTTGCTTTTTTCTTTGTCATTTGTAAAATCGTCAGAACTGAGGTTATTGTTACACTAATATGTTGTTTTTTCAATAATAGTTACTGTCGAGACTTTTTCCCAGTGTACTTATGACTGAGATTTCAAAAAGCTAATGGAACTTAAAATGATATCAAGATATGGTGTAAAATCATTTTCACAGAACAAACCTGTCATCATATTTTAGCAGAATGTGGCTGGATGTGGCTCTGGGCAGCCTGGTCTAGTGGTTGGTGACCCTGAACACAGCAGGAGTGTTGAAACTAGATGATCTTTGAGGTCTTTTTCAACCCAGGCCATTCTGTGATTCCATGATTCTATGATTCTCAGCAACAAGTGAGCTGGACAGCTGGCAAGTGCCCTAGACTGTCTCATGCTAAAACCCCATGCTAAGAACTATGAATTTAATATGGCCCTATCAAGAAGGCAACTGCTTCTTCACCTCCCATTCACAGCAAATCTTCAGCTAAGAACAAGGCTTCCAAGAGAAGGGTCAGACAACAGTCAAAAATGATGAAATAAGTCTTTAAGTTACTTTTCAAGTAAAACTTGAAATATTATGTTCATTTCTAAAGACTTTAAGGAAATTTCCTCAGAAATACAAACTTCTGATACCTGGCAATTTGTTGAATCTATGTGCATTTTCTCCCCAGTATTTATTTAAAGCATACACATATATTTTACAGAAAAATGTAGTAATCTCTATTTAGACCACTAAAACTTCTTTCTCTGATGCTCTTGAGGACTTTGACTTCAATAGGAGGGAGAGTGTATCCCTTGGCAGAATCGTGTGTTCTCTCAGGTTTTGCAGAGAATGTTATCAAGAGGGCAGAAAAAAGAGGGTACTAATACCTATTGCTTGTCTTTGCCCATTTATCCTAATAGGGATACGTTTTCCTCTGGTTTTAGATGCTTTATTTTTTGGATGAAGGCCAGGTCAGAGCTCCAGCTCCTTCCTCCATGGGTCTCTATCCAGTTGGGTTTTCAACTGACTGCAGTTCAAAGTACCTAACTGAAGCCTTGGTTTGAAAGAGGTCCAAAGGCACAAATATGCTGTTGTCTCCACTACAACACAATAAAGCCAGAGTCACACTGTGAAAATAACAGGCTTTATTTCTGTGACATTGATTTACAGACTTTCTTGAGTTGTCTTCGACCTTCAAAACTCACAGAAAGAAACAGGATGTCACACATCTTTCTTGCCTGCAAAATGAGGACTGTATAATTAAGAAAAATTTCAGCAAAAAACTACAGACCACAGTTAGTAGCAATGAATTACTGACCCAGAAAACACTTGCAGAGCTGACAGTGCTTTTTGTGTTAACAAATACTTATTACCAATTATAGCCATCTAAATGATGATAATCTCTATGCTTCATCTAATAACCATGTTTCCTTACACTGGCCATGGTTCTGCAAGTGTTTGCTAGATACAGTTATCTGTACACCTACAAGTGGACACAGTAAAAGCCATGATACTGTGTTTAAGGATAACCCTGCAAGCACTCCAGGATTTGATTTCAAATTACTGCTGTTGTAGTCCAGTACAGACATCAAGTGCTTTCTTCTGTTGTAGACAATCTCCTACTAAGCTGACTAGTTAAAAACATGGTTTGTTACCCAGTATGTTTATGTATAAATTGAAGATGTTTATTTGCAACATTACCCTTTTTCAACATAACAACAGTGACTGTAAGATAACTTTCCCTTGTGTCAGGGAGATGACTACTGTTGGAGTGTATTCTCAGATGAAAAGCCTCACTGCTTCTAAGAACTAGTTCTCATCAGAGCTGAGAGCAGTACTTCGAAATTCCCACTGATAAAGTTCAGAGGCATTCAGCGTGCTTAATGCTGCTGGTAATAGAGATGAAATGTCATTCAGAGAAATGAAGCAATTTATACATATTGATCAGATGATTATCTCTTTTCTGACACTTGATTTCCTATAGGAATAGAGATCAACTGTGTCTTGTATAAACAATCACGTACCTGCCTATTCAGAATCTAGGTGTACCTAGGCATCTGAGATATATCACAATTACCAGAGAAAATCCCCTTTGGGAATATTTTTATCTGTCCTAAAAGATATTCCAGTATTATAGGGAAGAAAAACCTCTTGCCCTTCCTTTTTTTAAAGGCTCAGGTTTCATACAAATAATCATGTTACCTTTGTTCTCTCTCATTATGTGTGTGTTTTGCAAATTGAAATGTCTGTTGAAGATGGTTATCTATAGCTATTTGATTCTCACAGAATAAGAGGTAAACAAAGGTGTTAAAAGAAGGCTGGGAAAGATTTCAGGTCATCCCTCTGTCCCAGAGACAGGATCAGCTATTTATAAATTACTTCTGACATCGTCATGAAACATCGCTGATCATGTTCTTACAGACATTGACTAAGAGAAGTTCTTCAGACTCTTCAGATAACCTATTGCAGTACCTAGTTATTTTCATTGTTAGAGAATGTCTTTGTGTCTTAGATGTACTAGCATGCAATTTAAGCCCATTATTTTTTTGCTCTGTCCTCAACAGACATTATTACTTCCCCTTTTGCAACAGCCTTTTACATATTTGAAGGCTGTTATCATGTCTCCCCACAGTCTTTCTTCTCTTTAGAGTAAATAAATGCTGTTCTTTCTTCACAGGTCATGTTCTCTAGACCTCTGATCTGTTTGTAACTCTCCTCTGCACTCTCTCCACTTGATCTGCTTTTCCCTTGGGAAGCAGCTGAGAAATTGCCTGCAGCCCATGAAGGAAAAGGATTATTTCCTCTGCCTCAAATATGAAACTCCTACTTGTACGTGTTAGTAAGTTTGGATGTTTTTTTTCTCAACAATGTGGCATTTCTTTGTGCACAGTTTAGGATCTCCCTTTATCCTCATCCACTTCTTCGTAAACCTGCAGTCTAACCACTCATTTCCCAGTTGTTTCAGCTGAAACATAGTATTTTTAAATTATTTACATAAATCCACTTGTCAAGAACATCTTGAATTTGAATCATGTTTCTCAAATAGCTGAAATAATGGCTGGTATCAAATCTCAGCAGACTCTTTTGATATCCTATTTCATACGTAAGGTAGTGTGGCAGTAAATCTATTAAAACATCACCCTGTGATTTCCAAATAAATATTGAATCTAAGGCTGGGCAGAGAAAAGAAGCCCTCTCTAAGCTAGCATAGTGCACGTCTCTTTCTCAAATACTCTTATTTTGTCATAGATATGAATTAGGTTTGATGGTTCTTGAAATACTAGTACTAGTTGTTATTAATTTCTGTGTTATCTTTGGGATACTCACAACGGATTGAGATTTATTTTATTATTTTGAAAAGAATTTAAGTTTGTCTGACCAGTTACCACCCTGCTGAATACTCCCCTTTCTCAAAACTAGCCATTCATCTGCTGTTTTCCATTTTCTTGAACCTCACCCAGCAATAAATCGTTCCGAGAGCTCTGCGATGATTTCACTCCTACCCAACCCAATTTAAACATATTGTCCATGTAAACAACCTTTTTTTTTTTTTTTTCCCCCCGCATCTAGGCTGACTTCATCACCCTTTGTTGTTTATCTTTATTATACATAAGTTTTGTTTTTTGTTTCTCTACCAGTTTTCTTACTGAAGGTATCCTGTTAGTTGGCCTTATCTGTGATTACTATTAGAATCATAAAATCATCTTGGTTGGAAAGACCTTCAGTTTCAGTAAGTATTACAGAGTCACAGAATTGCAGGAGTTAGAAGAGACCTCTTGGGACCATCTAGTCTAACTCCCTGCTAAAGCAGGTACTCTACAGTAGGTTGCACAGGAAGGTACCCAGGTGTGTTTTGAGTATCTCCAGAAAAGGAGACACCACAACCTCTCTAGACAGCCTGTTCCAGTGCTCTGTTAGTCTCAAAGAAGTTCTCTCTCATGTTTGTATGGAATTTCCTGTATTCCAGTTTGTGCCTGTTGCCCCTTGTCCTGTTTCTAGCCACCACTGAAAAGTGCCTGGCCCCATCCTCTTTACATCTTCCCTTTAGATATTTATAGTATTGGGGAATATAGAATTCCTTTCCAACTGAACAGATTGGCTTTCTTCTTACCAAAAAAATGATTACAGAAATTTCCTGTTTGCCTTTTATTTTTATTTTTCTCAGTTATGTCCTCTCACGTTCAAACTTCTTCTTAAATCACATCCTCTGTTATTTGACATAATTGGCTGCCCAGCAAGGTTGTGGATGCTCCCTCCCTGGAAGCATTCGAGGCCAGGCTCGATGGGACTTTGTGCAATCTGGTCTAGAGGGAGGTGTTCCTGCCTACAGCAGGGGGTTGGAACAAGGGGATCTTAAAGGTCCTTTGCAAACCAAACCATTCTACAATTCTATGATTCTATGAATTTTTGCTTTTGTATTTTTTATCCATAGATTTAAAGTAGAAAGATTGCCTTGTGAGGTACTTCCAGTATATTCTTTGTCTGGGGGAGTTCACACTTTTTTTCTGGATTCAGTCAAGAAAATATCAATCTCTCATTTATTTCTAGAGGTCTCAAGATAGAACTAATATTCCCTATGTTATTAGTAAGCATGGAGTTTATTTCTGCTAGCATTTGCTCCCATCATGGGAAAAGCTCTGATGCTCGAGAGATTTAGGCAGAGGGGTAGCAAGTCTATTTGCTTTTCCCTCCTCTCTCTCTGCATTTCCTTTCTCCAAGCTCTTTCCAGTCACCAGTCTCTTCTGCAATATTAGCTTTCATTTACTGAGTGATTGGCGTGTCTTAAACATACTTATCCTAATCTTGCACACCTGCTCTCACTCAGTCTTTCGTTTAGCTCTGCAATTCATCCTGTTCACCTGAGCAGGATGATTTTGAAATAAAAGGGTCAAAGAATAATTCAACTGAGAAAGGCCTCCCAGGGGCTCGTCAGATCATTCAGAGCAAAACCAACTCCAAAGTCAGATCATTCTGTTCGTGGCCTTGTTGTTCTGAGTTTAGAAGATCTCCAGAGATGGCAATTCTGCAGCTTCTGTGGGCAGCTTGTTCCAGGGCTGAACCACTGTCGTTGTGAAACTCTTTTTCTGTGTATCTGGTTGGAATTTCCCTTGTGACTGCTGCCTCTTGCCCTTTCTCTGTACAAATGTCAACACATTAAACTGCATTCAGTCTTGCTGTGTGGTGTGGGCTGAAGCTGTAGGGATGCATAGAATCCACGTCTAGTCTATATATGGACTTGTGAGCATTTCTTCCTATTTCAGGTAGTTTCAAACAATCCATTACCTTGGAAAAGGATGAAAAGTAAGGGGGTGTTATGTAGTGATACTTCTGACTAGTTTAAATGCTGCTCTTAAAGTGCAGGGGCAGGAGGGAAAATGCAGCTTTTCAGCAAAGAAATGCAATTTTCCAGCTGCGGGTATTCCCAGAACTCCAAGCAGATGTAGCAGCAAAGAATATAAAATCATAAAAAAGAAAAATATAGGAACATGTAATTAGTTACTACTTTTTTCAAGTTGGATAATTTATCTTGGTTTCTTATTTCCAAAGTTTGGTGAGGAACAGAGGTAACAAAAGTGAGAGTAATAGAGTAGAAATAAAACATGAAAACAGTGTGCTGGAAAGCAAAATGCTATATCACCTTTTCCTTATAGGAATTTCTCTGTCCTTGTAAGGCATCTTTCAAATGTTCTTGTTTATCTCTCTGTACATTTGAAAAACAAATTCTAACCATTAAGACTGCTTTCTTTCTTATCTGTGACATAAGGTTAGGTTAAAAGGATAGACATCTTTTCTGTTGAGTGGTGATATATTAGGAGATGGTGGCTATCACCTGGCAAGTTATTGTGAGGAGGGTTAACTTCATTGATACTTCTTAGATGTACTGTCCCTTCTGTCCATCTACTGAGTGATATGAATACCCTGCAGTAGGATAACTTGTGACTTTCAGTCAATTTACTAAATAGAAAGTTAAAATATCATACAAAAATACTAACTAGAAATTAGGATGTGCATCACAAAAGCAAAGAGATGAAGTCACTGTCATTGAGTAAACTTTGGGAACATGCAGAAGGGTAACAAAGAGCTTCTTGTGAAAAAGTCTTTGTGTAGGGCGTGAAGAAACTATAAATTTACTTCTCATAAATCCCCTCCTAATGATAGAGGAGCATATTGAGGGATGGTGCACAAGGAGGACATTCACAATATGTTAACAGAACATCTTTCTTGACTTCATAACTCCACTTAATGTTCCTTATGCTCAGAAAAACTCATATGGTTTATACTCTTTCCTCCCATCTTAGTAATCATTTCAGGTCTTTTTTGGCAACTTTCTGCTTAAGTAGATCTTAACGGCAGAATACCAACCTGTGACAATATGGCTTGGCCAGTCTCCTACAGGCTGAATGCTACTGCAGATATAAATCTGGATGTTTTATGTGTTGTCTGTTCTGTATGTGTATAGTACTGTTTCTAATAACCCAGACACTAAACTATACATAGCAAAACTTAAATATGTGTGTACAAATACACACAGCCACTGCTTGAGGTTAATATGCACAGAGGTGACTACTTACAGCTTTTGACCAGATTGAGTGCATTCTCTGTGCTGAAACATCAGGAAATCCATGAGCATCAGGAAGCAGTACTCTCAGAGACTATTATGTAATCGATACCTATCACTATGCAAAAACGTGAATAAATCAGGGCTAAAACTAAGGCCATATGGTTGCCAGAGTTCTCATTTAGACTAATTCTGTCCTGGGTGATTTGGGAAAAGTATTATCAAACTTCATCATTACCAGTGCTTATCTTTTTGAGCCTTTGGGGTATATGATGTGTGTATCGTGGCTCTTAGCCACAAGGTATTGGCATAGAACACATACTTTTGGGAATTTTTTTTTGCTATAAATCCCTTGTGACAATTTTGAAGACACTGTACATGATGCACTGAATTTCAAGGAAATAAATTTAAGGGTAAAAATAGCTGTGAAACTTTATTTAAATCATATCATCAAAGCTGTTATGCACTACAAGCTTGGGAAAGGTGGCATATCTGAATATCTATGGTGCTAATAGTGTACTATTGATAACAAATAACCAAATCTTAGAAGAAACTATTTATTTCTGACTCCAATTGATATAAAAAATCATTTCCATGAAATACCTTTTGAAAAATTACTGAAACATACTGTTCATTAGAACATACCGTTCTACTGAACTTACTGTTTCTGAAACTTACTGCTTCAGTAAGATCAAACCATGTGATTTTGATATTATTGCAGTTTCTGATTATTTCAAGAGAGCATTCGGTCTTTTTCCATGAAAACTTCAACACTGACAGAACTTAATCTTGTCTTTTCTAGTGAAAGAGTGTTTAAAACATACATAGAAATATTCAGTAGAATTTAAAGTGAAATAACAAAATAGTACTTGGAATCATTTACTCATGCTGTGCTTTTGCTTTTAAAACATACTATAAATTCTTAGAAGAAGAAATAAATAGACTGAATTATAGTTGCATCATCTGTGATCCATCACAGGTAAATAGTTGCCCAAAGCAGTAATTAATCAAAAGTTTCCTTTCATGCCAAAAGCATTTTTTATGACGCAGAAATAATGACAGTTTCTGGTTTAACACCTGATACTTCAATATACACCTCCTGGATAAAGTTATGTGTAGGAAATATATGAAACCTGTAAGATTTATGAAGATACCAAACTGAATGTTAGCAGTTAGAGGGTCTTCCTGATTTAAAGAAAACCAATCATGGTAATTTTTTTGCTAAGTGTGTTTGAAATGAAGCCAGAATATCAAAATATTAGCAAATTTCTAAGTACTGTTGCCCAGACTTGTGCCATCTTTGTGAAGACAGGCATGTTCAAAACTGTGTGTGAATGTCCATGTCTACACACACAAATTATTCTTGTGGAAGTGTGGCACTATGATTTATCCTTTGTTTGACAAAGCAAAGATATCTGCTTCATTTCTACAAGCCTGGTTACCAAGCCTTTAAATTTGCTCTCTGTTTCAAACAGCATGTCAGGCATTACTCCTTTCCTGCTGGAAATGGAAGAGAGCGAGTTAGCTACTTCAGGAAAGTGAGGACATTCTTTACCCCAGAAAGTGCATTTTCAACAGTGGTTGTTATTCACACTGTCCAAACATTCTGGAAAAGAGATTTCAGTGAGTGGCTCTGTTCTTTATACTCAGGTGCTATGAATGACTTTCATAATTTTGTGGCACATGTTAATCCCAAAGCATTTCAGCTTGTACTGGTCGGGATCAGGATAACTATGATATTGCTACTTCTGCCTCTCTCTGTGTTGCTCCCTCAGAGTCTCTGAGAAATGCAGATTGCTGAACATTGATGTAATTCTCAAGGGAAGATGGAGATGGAAATCACTCCTTGCGCTCTAGGAATTATACAGAAACATAGATTCTTTGGATGAAAAAAATGGTATCTAGCTTCTGGTTTTAGATAGCAAAATCTCTAGACTTGCTTATCTTCTACTTAGCATGGTGAACTCTTGTAGAAGTATCTCTTAGGAGACACCCTAAGAAGCATAAAGAACATCAAAAATAAATGCCAAAAAACATGCAAAAAACAATAATAATTAAAAAACAAAACAAAACAAAACAAACAAACAAAAAACAGCTCCAGAAGAACAGCAGAAAATTGTTGAACAAAATAAGAAAGCATTTGCTAAAAGAGATAACTAAACAAAAGCAAACTGCAAAGCTGGCAAAGCTCAGAAAGATTTAAAGGAAGGTAAAGAATCCTTTAACAAGCAGTAGTTTGTGCAGGCAAGAGAATCATGGAGATTTGCTTTAGCCAAAGACAAATGTAGGGAAAAAGGAAGTAAAATGACAAAAACTTGCCAAAATGTTACTCAAGCTCTTGTAATCTGGGGACTTGACTTTCAAAATATCAGGTCAGTTGAAGAACATTTTTTTTCCTCCAAGAACCATAGACAGAACCACAGCAAAAAACAATGAATAGAGGTTAATTCTAGAATTTGGATACAAATCAGGATGTGGTGAAGCCTGTTTATAGGTCTTGGACACTTAATGTTCTCCAATTACATTAGGATCTCCTATTACATTTAAGGGTATTGAAGTAGCTACCATGTAAAGACTGTGCAGTGACTTGTATCAAATGACCTTGGAGTTCCTCATCTCATTCCTGTAAGTCCTGGGTCAAAAACTCCTGTTGTCATTTGGCAGTTGGTATAAAAAGCTTGAAGTGACACTTCTGGTGCCAATTTGGCATCCTCTGGTGCAATAGGTGGACAAGCTTCTTTGGGAAGAATGTTGCTTGTGGTGTAGTTTGATACCTGCTCAATTTACGTGAACACATTGAAAGAGGTATAAGGAAGTCATGAGTGAGAGTCTCTCAGAGAAGTTTCAAGAAGCTTCAACAGTTCCTAGGAATCTCCAGTTTTGCTTAACCAGAGAAAGTAGTGGTAACATGATTATGAGGCCAGGCACAAATTCTCTTCCTAGTTCTAAGTCTACTGATAAAGAAGATAAGGCTTAAAAATCATTCTGTGGTTTACCTTGTCTGTCATTTTCCATCAGGGTAGTTTAAGAATTAGGCACACTAACTAAAAGGTAATACTGTCTTCAGAGGTCAAATTTTGTTGAGGATAAGTCCTTTTCTATTGAATGCTGAGGCTGTTAGCTTAATTAGCAGTTCTGTTAACAAAAGAACATTCTTGTTTTATACAAAATGCTTCCTACCTCTTTACCAAAATATCTCAAGAGCTTCTGAAGACAAACACAAAGAAATGTGCAGGAACTTGTTGGCTTAGGAACAAGAGAGAATAAAGGCAGATATAAACTGATATAAAAACTGAACTTTGCTGCTGGTTGATGAAAAAAAACATTGCTTGTACAGAATATGAACAGAGGGTTTTGCCCTTTAGTTCATACAGCTTCTATTGCAAAGTTTCTATCTTTATACTTGCAATGCTTTTAGCTCTGTAGTAACTGAGTGTTTCATCTTGCTAATAAACTTATCCCTGCAAACCCCCCTTGACAAGGAGACTTTGTATTATTCTTGGTTTATAGACATAACAGATTATGT
Organism: Gallus gallus; assembly: GCF_016699485.2. Taxonomy (NCBI): domain Eukaryota; kingdom Metazoa; phylum Chordata; class Aves; order Galliformes; family Phasianidae; genus Gallus; species Gallus gallus. The sequence continues at coordinate 13,160,862 of NC_052572.1, forward strand.
GATCTACCCCCTAATCACAGTGTACGTAAGAGAGAGCAAGCAGTAAGGCTTGAAACTCTTGAGAGCCTTGCCATAAATCAATCATTCTACTTTTCCACAACTCAAAAATTCTGCTTGGAAGACACTGCAATAGCAAAAATTAGTTCTTGAAAAATGGCCATTGTCTTAGAAGCCATGGAGTGAATGCTGAAGCACAAGGAAGTGCTAAGTGAGGCCACTATGTATGATATACAGATTTCTGCATCAGAGGCTGATCCTCATCAGAGTTATATCTTCCAGCTGGTAGGACCAGACTGAAGCTTTGTTAACTAAAAATAATATGTATATATTAGAAGCTATCGGAAGCCAATCAGAATCGCAACAGATATAGCCAAATGTGGTAAGTTTAGAAAAAGCTGTTGTTTGGAGTCCAGCTGTTTCTTAGTGGTTTTCTTCATGTTATTGTTTCATAAGGAGCAGAAAGACCTAAGTGCTTGACTTGCTGGTCCTGTGCTTGACAGAATCACACAGCAAGAGCGACACCAGCTTCCACACAGGGAAAGTCTGAGCAGCTTAGACCATAACTGACAGACCATGGCTCTTCCTTTCTAATGAAAAATATGTGTCTATCTAGCTATCTGTTTCTCTGTCTAACTATCTAGCTATCTGTCTATCATCTATCTATCTCTATCAAATATTCTCAGTTCCTCCTGCCTCCTCTGTGAAACTAAAATGAAAAACTGATCTATGATGAGCCTGAACAACTCACCAGGTTTGTTTTTTCTCTAGTAACTTTGTAGGCAAATTTCTAAGCACCATATAGTGAATAAATTCACATGCAGAGAAATGAATTTTGATTCCTGACGGATTAAACAATTAGAATCAAGTTAGTGCCATGAAAGTGACTTCATAAAAATAAGTCTGTAGTTGTAGGCCTGACTGCACTATCTGAGAAAGCTGAATATCGAACTGAAAAGTAACTGTGTGGATGCTATATGCTAGAGATTTTGTGGACTAAATCACACTCTATAATGAGTTGGGAAGAGCAAATATCAAGTATTCAAAGAATTAGCAAACTGAAAGGGCCCCCTCAATAAAAAGGTAAGAAACTGTCAAGTGGATAAATGCCTCAAGTGGTACTAGAGAGTCATATATTAATTCTAGTGTTATTTTAGTTGTGCACCAGTTGTGGAAAACATATGGAAATCAAAGAAAGTAAGACTGGAAAGAGTCTTCAGAGACCGTCACTTCCAAGGAAAATGCAAGGTTTTCATGCCACTCCCTTCAGCTACTGCCCAACTTGCCCTTAATACAGACAAATGCTTCTTTGGTCAGCCTGCTTTAGCAGTGCAGGAGGATTATGATTCCTTGTCCTTTCTAAAGTCAACGTGGAAAATAGATTATTCTCCTCCTGGTGGTTTTTCTATATCTGAAGACTTCATCCTTCAGTTGTTCACATTTCTAGACTGAGTACTATTGATTGTCACTTTCTGCACATAGGTCATGTCTCTACACATTTTTGTTTTCTAGCCATTATTTTATTTCTCCTCCAGACTCTGTTAACTTGCTCCACAACTGTCTGAAAAGAGGAGGAAGGAGGATGAAGAAGGGAAATCCCTAAATTTCCCCAATGCAGGCAAGATATTTGAGGTAAAGTTTTACCAAAGGCAAGTAAAACTACTCTGTGCATCTTCCTGCTCATAGAGACATTGTTTACCCTTTTTACACTGTTGACACTGTGAATCATATCTGACTGTCATCTTTTGTAAGGCCTAGATCCTTTTCTTCTAAATCGCTTCCTAGACAACTGTACTTCACCTTGGACTGGCACAGTTGATTGTCCTTGACAAGATTTCTAGACTAAGTTGGTTGCCTCTGTTTTTCTTTTCTCAGAATACATTTCTCTAATTTGCCAAGATTGTTTTGCATTCTTATGTTGTTTTTAAGTACACTGCACATCCCTCCCAGCTATAAACATGGCCAATTAGCTCTAGGCCTCATGAGATCTCATTAACAGCAAAACAATTTATAAAGCAAAACATAGCATTATGTCCACTGGACATTGTTTTTCTCATCTGTAAGAATAAATAAATAAATGCGGGACTTGTGCAACCCCAGTATTAACTGCATGGTCTCTGTCCACATTATTATACTCCAGCATGTGTCACCTGCATTCAAACTCTGTATTGGAATTGACTTCGTATTAGCTACTGAATAGTATCTGGGGATCATCTGAGAGGGTGATCTTCAGCCCATCCCAGAGCTGTGTGAGGACAATGTAATTGGGTAATCAAGTTCCACTGCCTGGGAACCTCCCCTGGTTTTCTGTTTAATTTACTATTATTGACTTTGCCAGTGTTAGCAGACAGGCAAATCTAAATAAAGTAAATTTGACATTTGGAACCTGCTGGCGTGGTCTCTGTTGTACGCAGGCTCTAAGCATAACCACTCATGTTTGACGATAAGAGTTGCTAAGATAAGATGCATTCCTATTTTGCAGTGTAAAACAGATGTCTACCTACCTACCTCTTGCTGTAAAGCAGTAGATTACTGTTCAGGCTTAATCTTTTCTGAGAGAATTAGCTAAAAATAGGCAAAAATAGGCAGAAAATTATACTGAGTACTTCTCCAGCTGAATGGCTCACTGATCCCAAACCCAGCACCTGTACAACATGTTGTTGGTATGCCCATAAAATGTTTGGTCACTCAGAAGAGTCTATACAAAGAAAAAGCTGAATTCCCAGCACCAGTGAGAAAGAATAGTTTATGCTCCAGTATATCAGGTTGGGTATGTTGTTCCTTCTTATTTCTGAAAGATTACATTATTCTTTGCCAGTTGAAGGATAGCATACTTCTTCTTTCCCTTGTGCCCAATCATTCATCAATGCATTAAATGAAATACAAGATTGGGCATGAACTTTTGACGCTGCATTTGGCATCAACAGAGCAGTTCAGTAATCTCCAGTTCTGCTGTTTTTTGTTTGTGAAAGACAGAGGGCTGCTCTGTTTATCCAAGGTCTTGTACTGGAGCCTATCCTTATAGGACATTTCAGCTTATGCAAGTACACATAAGCAGGCTGATCAAGTCAGCATTTGATAAAAGTATCTGTGTGCTATGCAAAAGTCTTTAGTATCTACCTGCCCCTGTGGTGCCCAAGGCCAAATGATAGATTCAGAAAATAAAATTCATCAACCATGAGACCTTGAATATGCGTAAGAGTACAGCTTTTGGGAAGAATCAAGAACCACATCAGGACAGGGAAGGCTCCAAGTTTTTTCCCTCAGCCTTATCTAGAAACTACCATGGGCGTGCAACACAATATTTGTTACAGATAACTCAACCAGGTTGGTGCACAACAGAGCAGAAGCTTATTTTACAACCAGGAGTATAAATGGAACATCACAGCTGTTAATGCTTTGCCAATCTCATGAAGCACAGAAACATGGAAATAAATGGCTCTGAAAAAAATCTTAGAGGTGACAGAGGACACAAAGCACCATGCTCCCAGCTGTATTCACGTGTCAGCTCTCCGGGGCTGTCTGGGGGGGCTGATTAATTTCACCTCTTTCCCACATTGTAGGCATTTGTAATAGGCATTTTTAAACTCACCACCATGCTTTACAGGAGGACTTTTCAGTGATATCTGCTTAGATAACATTTTATTCCCCTTCCACACATTCTTTTTTTCTAGAGACCTAGCTGAAGAATTTTGTTGCTGAGAGATCACCTAGGATTCCAGAGTAGGAATACCCAGCAATGTGCTACTGCTCTCCTCTCATGTTTTTGGCTGTAACTGAAATACTCTTTCCATTGCGATAATAATTTATTCTGGTTTTGACTCAATTCAAAGTTCTAGGTAGAAAAGGGAGCAAGTTTGTCAGGAGAGACTGGAAGAACCCAGTTCTTCCACAGTTCTTTGAGGGAAAGAATAAAGTCTTCAAGTGGTCAGCAGTGCAATTCCACAGAGGCAGTGGGAGAATGGAGATCTGTTTACCTGCAACCTGTGTGTGATACCTAACTTCTGTCTGTTTCCTAGAATTGGACTGACATTCACTTCCTTCTCCATCATAAGCAATTCTTTGATAGGGAAACTTATAGAAAGGAGAAAGAAACCATAAGAATAATGCAGCACATGTATCCAAACAAAGCCTATGGGATGGGCAGTAAAACAACTACATCTTCAGGGGACATCCAAGCCTGCTAAGATGTACATACTTTGCTCCATATGTGCTGCTTTATTAGAATATGGTAGCTTGCTTGGAGCTTGTTTAGGATACTGTGCAGCCTGCTTTGCTCTGGGTGTTTCCTATTGGTTTCCCTGGGAAAGAGTTATTTTTCAGCAGATGTTACCATAAGAAAGACATTGATACCTGTATGTATGAACAGTTCATAATGTATGAACAGTTCTTCTAGGAATCACATAAAATGTAGCTGATGCTGTATACTCAGAAATCTCACACATATACATACAGACAGACAGAGTATTCTTAGAAGGCAGAATACCTGACTGAAGTCAGGATTCTTTTGCATGTGCCTTTCCTGAATGATAGGGAACTCAGAAGCAGATCTGAAAAATTGAGTGGATAGATATATTTTGCTTCTTACCAGTTTATAAACTGTTTTTCATCTGAGTTTGTTTTCAAGACTAGTAAAGAAACGTGTTCAGTATGTAACAGAGTGGATCATTTGTTTCCTAGCTGGCTTTTTTCTGTTGAAAAAGTCTGCAGAACGATGTCTAAATGCTAATTCATGGCAACTAGCTGGGTGGCCAGTTTCCTTTTTCCTGTCTGATTTCTCTTGCCGGTTAACTGGATTACTTCTTGTTTAGGGAGTCAAAAATGTGGGGGCAGACAAACAAACTCATCTTTTATTCTCTGAGAATCACTCCGTCACCATTTTTTGTTAAAGATTCCATATCTTTATTTTCATCTAAAGACATTTTTTCACACGTGTTTTTGTTTCTTTCCCACTGAAAAACTGTGTTTTCTCTCCACTTCTGCTATTTACCTGCAAAATAATCAAGAGACAGGAACATATCAGATGAGATTCACATAATGAAAAGCGTGACTCAGATTTTAAAGGAAATAAGCGATTATTAAAATAGAAGTCATAATGGGCCTGTTTTCTTTCTTCTGTGCTATTGCTCACACATGAATACTTTTGCAGAGGCTGGTTTGGAATCTTTGCTAAAGAGAATAAAATGTTCAAGTTAAGAAAGGTTTCTTAACCAGACTGAACTTCATGTAAGATTCTCAAACCATGCATTACATTCATTGTGTTAGTAAATATGTGTCAGCAGCTGCTCTAATGCAGTCAGTAGGGCAGAATCAGCCATGTGCACATAAGAACTCATTGGCAGCTTGATTTGTTTCCCAGGTGATGTTTCATTTGTTTATTGTTATTTTCAGAATGAAAAAACATCCAAACAGACAGAAGTTTCAGTACATTCTTGAAGTGAATTGTGAGTGATACCTGAGGCATGAAAAGTTTACTTTAATCTGGAACGTTGGTTTTGATAGACTGATTGGATGCTGCTTGCTTTTCTATTCTAAACCCCCAGAGCTACTTCAATACACAATAAGGAAGAGAGATATCTTAACACTGTAGCTGTAGATAGCATAGCAAGTAAAATGCAAGTGCTTGGGAACATGTTTTAGTTGCCATGTGTAAACAACAATAACTGAATATAATAATGCATAGAAAAGGAACAAGGAACAAATTAAATATAGGTTAGTCGTGAGTCAGTTTTTTGCTTCTACACTTCAACTGCATATTGGTTGAATCAAATGAAATAAAGGAAACATAAATGGATTGCTCTCTTAACTTCTGGTTTCATCTTTTGTATACAGGTAGTATGGCCATGAAATTTTTCTGTGAACCTCTGAAGATACTTGCAAACTACTGCAAAATATGAAAGTACATGCAAATGAAAGATGCTAAACCAATGAGTCAGCACAAACAAAACTGTTTACCAAGTAATAGTGGCTAAAACTGCTCTGGTTTGTACAGGCGTAAATTTTCGCTTCTCATTGACAAGTATATGTTGACAGCACTACAAGCAAGTGGAAAAACAGAGAGAGAGGAAGGGGGATTAGCCCGTGCAGAAGTATAGGAAAACTGGAGCTGTATCTGCAGACAGCATGTGGGTTACATCTGTGTTTGTAATGGTGCTTATGCAATGCCTTCTAAGTCTAGATCAGTTTTCTTTGCTCATAAGATTTCTTATTTGCTATGTTTTACCCAGGTCCAAATGGCAAGGATTACTGAATTTGGGTTTTGTTCATGTTTGTTTCTACTTTGTGTAGCATACAAAATACGGTCCATACTACACAGTTATCAGTGTCTCATCTTCCCAGCTATTGCAAGGGTTCATGATTTTGGCAGTATTTTCTATCCTCTTGTTTTTAGTGGATTGATACAAATGTTGAGGTCTAGGGAGAGGCTGGAAATATGCCGTATATTTCCTTCTATTATGTTGAGTGTTTTGTGGCTTCGTGTCTTCTGGAGTAGAATGAGATGGATTTTCAGTGTCCTGACTTTTCTCTTGCACGCAGCAACCTCCCACATGATTATCCCCAGTGAGTGGCTCTGGAGGCACTCTCTGCTGTACAGAGATGAGATGCCATCTTATGGATGAAGGCATATGCCTAGGAGGAGCAGTACTGGTAGGTCAGACAGGAATGCTCATTTGAAAGGAGGCTGTGCCCAGAACTCCTGGGATGCGCACTGTCTGTGTCTCATTGCCAGTGACAAACAAGTGTATCCCCTAAGCTCCATTTCCTTTCCTCCCTCAATAAAGAAAAAAAGACATGAATTTAGCCCCTGCAGAAGTCAGTTAAGGAGAAGTGATTTGATATTTACAAAAAATTATAATTCTTTGTAGGCAATTTTGTGGTGGAAAACTTTTTTCAGCTCTATGCTAATACACTCACAAAAATTTTGGAGCCAGACAAATGCGTATGAGTCTAGACTGCCAGTGTGTTTTTCCCTTTGTATCTATCTCATTTCTACATAGTGGCTGTTCAAATAGGAACTGTGTGTGTATGCACATGCAGCACTGCAGCACATTTATACTTACCTCCTCATATGTTTTCACTCTAAGACACTTCATCTGTATTCAGAGCAGCAGTATGCAACCCTGGAGCTTCAGAGGATTTTGTCTGAATCGAGGAGGAAAATCTAAAGTATTCTCCCCCTTGGGAGCAGCAAGCAGAGAGAAAAGCAACAGAGGGGCTGGCTTGCCAATACATTTTTAGATGAACCAATTGCTGCTGTGTGCTTACAGGCAGCAACTAATCCTGTCCCTGGGACTTGAACTTGTTGCCTTTTGGAAGAACTAGGAAAAACATTACCCTTGTAATGTCAGTGAACTGGAGTAGGCCATGGGTTTGTCATGTTAGGTTATTTCATTATTTGCTTCTCCAGAATGGATTGTAGGCCCTAAAGAAGAAAATAGAAATGTGGATTATGATAATTAGATTAAAACAGCCATAAGTCATTATCCCATGCCAGGTATCTGGTTCCTGCCTGGCTCAGCAGTGTGCTGGGGTGAGTGAGGGTGTTCCTTTCAAAGGCTGGGGAATGGGAGTGGGCAAATTTCTGTCTCTGCATCAGGGTAGGTGATGGGTATGTTAGTGTATTTTGCATGAATAGCCTCAGAAAGCTGCTGCAGATAAGCCTGCGTATCAAAAAATACAACCAGTATGTTTTATACAGATCTGTAATTGCACATTGAACCGGAACGAGAAAACTGTTTTTGTATTAAAATCTGTGAAAAGCCACCGCTTACAAGCCTTCTCATATTGTTCTAATGTTCTGATAATTCTAAGCTTTTGATCACTGTGACAACTTTGGCTGGTTCTTCCCTTTTTTTTTTTTTTTTTTTTTTTTTTTTTGTGGAATTCATATATTTTTTAATTAGTCTAGATCATTGATTTTTGGCCAGAGCCAGCTTTAAATGCTGTCACCACATGTAGGTTTGTGTGTATCAGCTGGTCCAATGGAGTGAGCATGCTGCTCAGGTGTGGTATGGTTGTTGTTGTTACAACATGGTATATATTTTCTCTCTTATTGCTGTTTTTAAGAGTCAGGAATACAGTTAAGTGTGCAAAATAGCTTGGTGTATCATTTTATCATTTTGCTGGAGGGATTTGACTAAAGGACAGTATTAACCTATAATGATTCTGTTAAGTTTATTAGCCCGTTGTGATGCTAATTTGTAGCTAATTGTTTTTCTCCTAGTTGATTGCTTTGAATAAATTGGTGAGTCAAAATTCGGCCCTGTGCCTTTTAATGTCATGGTCTTTCCTTGCTACTCTTCTAATCTGCAGTTCTGATGAATGTAATTAACTTCATTTTGGAGGCATCCATTTTAAGCACTTTGAACTTGAGAGTAACTTACATTTCTTAAAAGGTATTAAATTCCTTAAAGGTCAATATTGTAAGAGTTTGCTTAAATATTAAAAGCATTTAAATGATTCTTCTTCAGTACTTGACCTAGTGGCTGGCAACCCTGCCTGTGGCATGGAGGTTGGAACTTGATGTTCCTTGAGGTTCCTTCCAACCCAAGCCATTCTATGATTCTATGATTCTTACAGACATTGAAGTGCCATGAATCACATATTCCCTCAAATAGATTGTCCTGGTGCAAGTCCCCACCTGTGGCCAGCTGAAGGGAGAAACTTGCCAGATAAGAACAGGCTGACCAGTATAATATAATCCCTCCAAAGAAAGCCTTTCAAGATAATTCAGGAAGATTATTTGCATTGTGGATGCTCCTGAATTCACTCTGTGGCTTGTGTCCATCTCTTACTATGAGTTAGACTAATTTGACTGGATTGCTTTATGAAGAGATTTCCAATCTATGGGCAGGTCAGTTAAGAATGGCTCTGGGATATTTTCCAGCCTTAAGAGCTGGTTTCCATATGCCTGTGGATCGTTCGGATTAGGGTACACTGGCTGAATTCCACAATTTCTGGTATCTATATACCTGATACTTTACCACTTGAAAGTAGAGGTTTTCCATAATGAAAGAAAAAGAGTGGGGTTTGTCCGCTGTCAATTACAACAACAACAACAGAAACAACCATAAAATAATGGGATAGTTTCTTCCAAAAATTTAATTCAGTTAGTTTTATAATCCTCACTTTAGGTCAACAACAAGGATGTGAATCATTATTCTCAGCTTCAAAATATCCAAAATCAATTTTTTTTCCAGTATCAGTTGTTGGGTTCATATATTGCTATTTCTTGTGTATCTCAGCATCAGCTGTATAATGTTAGAAGTAAATCTTATGAAAAGTTTATATTTGAACATTTCCAATTAAAAAAAAAAAAAAAAGCCAAGCAATTTAAAATGTGGAATGATTTTATTATTCATTACTCCCTAAATAAATATTTTCTGAGTTCTCCACAATTCCTTTGGCAAGTTAAGTTATTCCAAACAATAACAAATGCATACCTTTAACTTTCCACCATATATGTGTTGATTCACCACTTATTACGTATTTTGTCCCATTCCTTCTAAGAATGCTTAGAAACTCTATGTTAATATCAAACTGACTGTAAGCTGACATAATCAGCTTCTCTGCAAGATGTAGAACTATACTACCAAGAAATATGACACTTTAGCTACTACTGTGCTTTGCTGTGTTAATGAAGGCATCAGTTCATTGAGAAAGCAAGCATCTCAATGTACATGAATATCAGTTAACACGTTTCTGTACCAAAGTTATAACTTGCTTTTGACTTATATATGAAGCAGTACAGAGTTGATATGAAGTTAATTTCTATATTCATTAGAAGGAAATAATTCCATAAGATACTAAGAACAAAAACACAGCCATCTTTACTTGTGTAACACTTTAAGCCTGACAGTGAATAAAATGTTGTATAGACACAAGTAAGGAACATAGAAGTACAGATGGAAAATATGGTGCGGTGAAGTGTTTGCAGAGTGTGATTGAAACATGCCCAGTGTTAGGGGGTAGCATGTATTTTTAAGCTATTAAATGGTCTAGATGAAGTATATATGTGTATATACTCTTCCATCTGGCATGTGTTACGTAGCTAGATTTGTTTGAAGAAACTCTACCACCACTGTGTTAAGCCAAGTCCCTCCCTGTTACTAAGTTCTGTAGTTCATAAAAAGACAGCCTACATGCTGTCAGTTCAAGTGTTCTGAGGAATGTCTTCCAAAATGTCAGCAGTTCAGATCACTGCCATTGTGCTACTGCCATCCGCACAGGGAAAATCTTTCCCCATTTGTCTGGGCATGCCTGCATCTAGTTGTCATCTGCTGGCATTGCGGTCAGGTCATCAGAGATGTCATCCCAGAATACATGCCCTCATCTGCCCAGTGTGCATTTTCTCTGATTTTATTATGTGTGTCTGAGAACAGTCATAAAGAGTAATATCATAAAGAGTAATATTAATTCTAACTTGAGGCTTCATCTTGGCTGTAAAAGTGTTCTGTACAGTATGTTTCTAGGTGATTCAAAACAATACTACATCAAAACTAATATTTCCCTCTTCTACTTACCTCCCACTGTACTGGTTTTATGATCTCAGAATGAAATCCAGATATTGGAAGATGATATATTTCTTGATATTACCAATAACAACTTCTTCATTTCTTGAATCAATGCCTATAATCAAAACTAAAGCATCTTTTCTATGCCTGCACGTGATTGTCTATTGCAAGTCTTGCACGCTAACAGATATGTTCCTTCAAGTCCTGATTTCAAATTGCCATGTGCTCTTTCCAGCATAGAAAAGTAAGTTCTATAATAAGATTTTTAGCAGCAAATAAGGCTCTAAGGGAATTATTAATATTTATAACTGTGTTTTCTTGAGAACTTTAGCTGCTGGGAGAAGGAAGGGTCGAGAGGTTACATTTTTCTTCATTTCTCCTGATCTAACTGGTAGATGCAGCATATAATTTATGATTCAACAAAATATGGAGTTAGACCTTTTCTATAACCATCCCCTTGAGAGAGGTTTGGGACAGCCCACATAGTTATTTTTGTCAACTTCTCTACTCTTTAAAATTCTGTTTTTAAAAGTTCTGTAGATAAAGGCTTTCAAAACACTAATAGCCAAACCAAAGTTGTAAGCAGTGCACCTTCAAAGCTTCATGCAAACATGACATAACATGAATGAAGAGGAGGAATTAAAATCTTGACATTTCAGATCTACCCTTAAACTCCCCTCAACCATATTTTACTAAAATAAAGCAGCAAAAAGAAGGGGGGCATTCAGCACCTCTGATGAGATAAAGCACTTCTGAATTCAGAGCAATTTACTAGGCAAAATTAATATTAATGGTATGAAAGTAATCTTTGGCACACTGTTGTATATTCCTCCACCACGCTCAGTAGTGCCGACTTGGGAACTTTATGTAAGCATGTGAATAAGGATAGAAATCATAGCATTAGCTTTCCTGGGATCTGAAACAAGTCTGTAAACCTTAGACTGTTTTTTAAAAGAATACCTAAATAAGATGCAATCCTTCCTTATTTACCTGAAATTGAAAGACAGCTCTTTTGAAAGTGTTATCCAGAATAAACTTTCCTTTACTTGTAATCCACCAGAACAACGTGGTCATTCATAGTCTGTGCTGTCAGTCATTTGTATACCATTTTCATGTTCTGTTTTACAAAACAATTTATATAATTAAACTAAATAATACCTTAAGGCTTGAATACACAATCTTGGAGCAGGTCTGAACTAGAAGTTTTGTTCTAGTATCTCTTCTTTTCATAAGCAGTAAACTTGCAGTGTCCTCATATGCCACTGAGCAAGTTGCTTGCTCATCTGGCGTGCTTGCTTAAACTTAGGAGCACTGAAGACATTACTGCTGCTTGCCTTTCTCTAAGTAGATCCCCAGAGCTCCTCTGTTTCACCCGTCCCTGGTCAGTAACCAGAGCAGTGTCTCTGTACAAGCCCATCTCCAAAACAACTCCTTTAAACAGAACTTTATTTTTTTCCTGATGATTGCTGACAAGCAGAAGAGCACAAACCAGCAAAATTTCACACATCTGTGAAACATTACACATCACACATTATTATTTGTTTGCAAGTTTTTCATAAGTATCCTTCTCTTGTTCTGCTGCCTCCAAACTAGAGGAAACAGGGAACTCATGTACAACTCTCCTGGCGCCTATCTGCCAGTAATGTGTTAACTTCTGCTTACTTCTTCTTCCATTCTTATCAGTTGTTCTCTTTTTCTAGTGCAACATCCCCTTTGATCATGGGTTTGGCCTTGGAAGAAGCTAATCTTATTTATCTAAAAAGAGCCGAGTGAGGTGATGTCTCGTCACAACACTCACTTGCATTTGTAAGAGAAATAAAGACAATGTTTAAAATATCTCTGGTATGAATGCACATCATATCTTCTATTTCACAGTTATTTCTTATGCTTGTGCTATTAATCCATACTAACTGCAATGTAACTCACTCCTCTTTCATGAGCCTTAGGGTAATACTTTAGGCATGTGTACTGCCTGTGTGTAAAATAAGCCTCTCACTGCTGCTGGCTTCTGTGATCATTTCCATGTAACATGCTTTGATGATCTGATCCAAATCTCCCAGGTGAAAGGCCATCAATAGGTCTTCAAGTCAAGCATTTTTTATCCCTTCGTTCTATCCCCAGTGTGCTTCCTTGGAAAAGTTTTGTATGCATTTTGCATAGCCAGCATGCTTTAACTGACTTGTCTTTCTCCTAAATGGAAGTGGTCTGTACCCTTACATTGCCTTATAGGCTTCAAGTCAGTCCTGGATTTCTGCAGTGTTGTTTGAATTGGTCCTGCCTCTGGCATACCTTGTCTCCAGGATACACTGTACACATTCTTTGCCCAGCTTCAAATGTCTCCACTGAATGGGTGACTCGTGGCAGCTTGCACTAACACATTTTTCTCATATGAGGTGGGATTTTAGAACTTTTTTTTTTTTTTTTTTTTTTTCCCTCACTCTTTTGCTTGTTGTGAGAAAGCTGGACAGGGGAAAATGTCATTCTCCATTCTGTGTTACTGGCTCTAAGGGCAATGCTGAGCTGGTATGATCACAGAGTTGTGCAAGGGGACTGCAATTACTCTGCCACCTGCATCTGCTAATACCACACACAGCTCAGAGCTTGGCTCATCAGAAAGAACAAAGCCTGCCACAGGGACTTCCAGGTGAAGTCAGTAGAAGGGATCATTTAATTTACTTAAAACAGGAGCAGATAATGAGGCATAAAATTGATTTTGAAGGTGCAAAAGAACGGTCCTGTTTACCAGTTCTCCAATAACACAAAATGCATTCTTTCATAAGATCTATTGTACAAAAGCTAAACAGACAATTCAAGAAATATTGTGCACTTAATCAGTACTAATGACATCCCCCTTAGTCCAATTACAGACATCTGCCTCTGTGCTTGCAGGGACAAAATTTTCTCCTGAGGTATTAATGACAGAACAAAAGCAACTTCTGGAGCTATCACATTCTGAAATACTGATTTATTTGTCTAATGACAAAGGGAAGCAAACTGATGGAGATGGCCTTTCGCTGGTCCCAGAGGCTAGATGCAAACCACTGCAGTCCAAACTCTTGTTGAAACAGACTCTGAAGATATGTACTGTAGTGCACAACAGATGCTTTAAAATGTCAGGATTAAAATGAACGAGTGGGTTTGGACTAGAAAATATGTGAAGTACTATAAGCAAGTCACAAGTAAATTAATTCTGAAAAGGCACTTTTCATTTAATACGGTGCTTTCCTAATCAACTTATATCATCATCCATTCATAAGGAATTTGACAGGCACCTACCAATCCAGCTGGCATTTTTTTGTAGAGCTGAGTAAAGCAATTAATACATTAAGGTAACCTTGTCTTGGGATAGCCAAAAGCAGCAGAAGTCCAAAGTTGATCTTCCTCTTCTTTTGCTTCCTCACAGAGCCCAGAAAGCTTTGGGGCATTAAACTGATTTCAGCAAAATTTCAGAGCCATAGGCCTAATCTGTGGTTTTACAGCCAGCCCACTCAACTTCTATAGAGCCTCTGAACAAGTCCAGAATTGCTCTTCATCTTGACAGGGCTGAGGTGGCTGGCACCAACATTTTGCCTAATCTCAGCCACATCCCAACTTGGCCTCCTTCCCTCCGTGTCCCCTCAGGGCACAAACCCAGGCAGCTTTCCCAGGCAGCAACTGATGTGCAATGGTAGGATCAAGTTTCCTACAAAATGTATCGATGGCACTCTTTTTTTTTCTTTTTCTTTTTATGTTTGGTAGGGTATTTTTTGTAGGATACTTGCAAAAGGGGAAGTGCCTTTGACATCCTCTTCTAATTATTCTCCATTAATATAATAGTCTAGTAATTAATGTATAGAAAGGGATGGAGGGCCCTAGATTCAACGTCTCCTCTGGGTGAATATATTAAAATCCACATCTCTCAGTACGGTAGGACAATTTTCATGAGTGTCTCTTTGTAAATAGAAAATAAAAACAGCAACACTTCCAGAAGTATCAACCAGAATTCCTAGGAAGCTTTAGTCAAAATATTTTTATAATAGTTACCAATATGTAGAGAAAACTTTATGTTTCCAGGTGACAGATGAGAGGCCCTAAAATAGGTCTTTTCCATTGCTTACTGCTTTCAGAGCTCATAGAACGAAGCTTAACAAATGTGACAGAAGAACAAAGATATTTCTATATGGAGGATTGTAGCTGACAAATAATGTTGTTCTTCTTGTGCTTTTACTGAATGGTGGTCTTGTTTTCCATAGTGAGGCAGCCATCACTGCATGGGAAAATGCTTCATCAGTGCTATGGTATTTTAGAGACGGAAAACTGAGTCAAAAACATTTGCACTGAAAAACAAAAATTTCTGTAAGGGAAAGCTGCCAACTGCCTGTTGTCCAAGCAATCTGTGTGTCCCATTGCCACAGTGATTATGTGTCTTTTGAGAGAGAAGAGTTAGCAAAAGAGGTCAGCAAAAAAGAGGAATGCATTTTCTCTCATCTTCCTCCCTTATATGACTGAACTCCATAGAGATGCATATACCATGAAATGAACTACATCAGCCTCCACCTTGTCAGTTTCATTTGCTTCTCTTATATCCTTGCTGCGTGGCCACCAAAAATAACAAGGTGTTTAGAAAAACATGTACAATTCATGGCAATCTCCTCTTTAAGCTAAGATTTGTTTCTCATCTTTTGAGTGTGGTCCAGGAAAGGAAATGAAGCCATGAAGGAGGCTTGCCTTAGTTTATTGTCAGTACATCACCGAGTTCAGAGGAAAAGAGTTTTGTGCCGTAGGCAGGAGTAAGTTTTAAAATGACAGTGAAAAATGATGTAGTCATTTTAGGTATTTTCTGTAATGGAAGATATACTCTTATAGTTTACAGAAGTTATTGTCTGAACTTCTATTTCTATCAACAAGTGAAGAAATAAGCAAAAATCAGAAAAGTCTACTAGTATCACTTTAACACTGTTAAAATCTGGACTTGAATTTCTCAGGCAGCTTGATCTTTTTATTCTTGGAATTCACGTGAAGTTTCCCCCCCCCTTTTTTTTTTTTTTTTTTTTTTTGATAGTTCTAGAATCTAGCCTTTAGAAATGTACTTGTCCTACTTGTTCCAGAGAGACTATATATCATTTTGATCAACACTCAAAGTTGACATTCTCCTCAGAGCCAAGAAAATGACATTTACTGAGCCACTGCCCATCAAATATTTATGAATCATATCACATTAAATAAAAATAGAAACTGAGAGAGAAAAAAATGTTCAAACTTCTTTACCTCTTTTTAATCTGAAATGAATTCTTCTAAATATCCATGCTTTTCTACATAAAACAAAATCATTTCAAAAGAGCTTGAAGATATTGGAGTACACAGCATATGGGATATGCATGGGTAAAGTGATGACTAACTCTACAAGAATTATTTATTAACTTTATTTCATACTATCTCATATCCTCATATCCTCCTGTCAGTTCACTCCTCCTCCTCCTTTTTATTTTAAATGAATGAAAACTGATGCTTTTGTGTTCTTCTTAAGCTTTCAAAAGACGTTAATTACTTATGGTAAGGCATCACAATGAATACTAAAATATGTCCTTTAGGTTTTCAGTTTACTGTTTCTGAAGTTTCTTGGATTAGACATTGTTTAAAGTAGAAGTCTTGAAATGACCCCAAACAGGAGGGAAAAAAAAGCGGGGGGGGGGGGGGGGGGGGGGGAGGATGGAAAGGGAAAGGGAAGGGAAAGGGGATGGGCAAGAGAAAGGGATGAAAGTGGGAAGAGAAGTGAAGGGAGGGGAGGGGAAGGAAAGGGACTTCAGAATTTCACAGAGCTACATGTAAGACAGATATTATTAACACCGATACTTGAAACAGTTATCTGGAATGCTCTCAGAACTAATTTATTCTAGTGCTAAGTACTCAAATGTATTTTCAAAAGCTGTTTTATTACTAGAAAAATACTGCAGGAAATGGAGAGAGATTGTCTGTTGATATAGGCTCAAAATACCACACTGATTTTAATATGAAATCTTCATGGGAAAAAAGATAACACTGCGAATATCTTTAGCTAGCGTAACTAAAAAGCCTACACTCAAATAATTCTTACAGAAACCTTTGAGCATTTCTTCTCTAAAAGTATACCCCAGGCATACAGACCAAGACACAATAAATGGGCATATTCAGGCTTGTGGCCACAGAGAACATCTGCCTGCCCCAAGCAAGACCAAGGGCCCTGTTCATCAGGGATCACCAGCAGTGAATCTTCTCCCAGTGCAGCACTTTTGCACTAAAACTTAAATGTTCTCGTTTAAAAAACAATAGACACAATGTCTTTAACATTTTATAACAGAGCACAGCCTTAGAGTCTTTGTTTACAATTGGGAAGATCTAGCTTCCAGCTCTGGTCTTGGTCTGTGGGAGGTGCATCTATTACCCACATACCTTAGTGGGATGTTGGGCACCACTCAGGAAAAAGTAATCATTACCTCTCATTCCTCTTGAGGGTGTGCTGCAGTGAGCTATGAACTGATGGTTCAAAATGCCAGAGAAAGGGAAGAGCCCGAGGCTTGCTGTGATCCTACACTCCCTGACTTAGGCAGTCAGGGTGAGCAGATACTAGATTGCAGATTGTTCTTGAAGGACTGCAAGCAGTACTTGAGCACTTTCATGTGCAATTACTATCTGTTCAGTAATACTGCAAAGCAATGAAGTGGTTACAGCTTCTTCAACAAAGAGGACCAGCATTTCTTATTGTGAGAGCAACTGAGATCTATACATAACTGGAATGTGACAAGTTAAGCTTGTTAGGGAAGCCTCCATGATTACTCAGGCCATATATATGTATGTACTGCTATGCAGGTGCAGCCCATTCACCTACCATATTGTGTGTATAGGAACTGCACCATAATCTCTTAACAGTCAGAATTTTATAGATCACAACAACTATTAATCATTTTTCCACAAAACTGAAAAGTTTTGTGGAACAATGCAAATCCATTTGTGATAACAAAGTAGACTGACAAATTCTTCTGCTGTTTCTAAAATTCAGAGTTAGCCTAAAGAACCACTTCTGACTCTTTAAATGAGCTTCAGCACAGGAAATAAAATTATTTGGATCTGAAAGTTATGAATCAACTTTCTGATTTACAGTGACTAGTTTCTGTCCATGTTGGATCTTACTGTGTTTTCCTTGCAAGTTAATACCTTGCAGCAAATATGTATAAAGATGGTACTGTATTCTCTTCCAACTGCATGGCAAGTGGTGAAAGATGAGACTAATGTATATGGATGCAATAGAAATTAAAAACAGACCTTCTGTATAATAAGAAGCCAAGAATTGACTCCGGCAGTTTAAATATATATAATTAATTGTAGATATAAAAAGGCATTTAATAGAATTATTTTAATGGAAAATCTCAGACCTAAAGAGGATAAAAATTTGAGGGAGGAAAGGATATTACCTACATATCATTATTGGTCAGATTGTGATAAATCCATGAAACAAGGAGTGACAAGGTTCTGATTTTGACAGATATATGTTTGCTTTTCCAAGCCACTGTACCTTAGGAATTGGTTGTCCTGTCTGCTGTGCTCTCAGGAGAAAAGTTCCCATACTGTGGAGTTTCCCAGCTCAAGAAGAGGACGCTGCTCTGGACTGTGTGTTGGTAGTGACAACGATCACAGACCATATCTGTTCCTGGGCAGCATACTCCACTCTCTGCCTGGCCTGAGTTACCTTTAATTATCTGAAAATGGACAAGAAGGACCACAGCTTTGTCTAAGAGCTTTCTGAAATTCAGCCCAGTCTTTTACATGAGTCTGAGCCAAATCTATTCTTTCAAGAATGCAGGTGTCATAGTAAATCATCCTAAAAATGAGGAAATTCTCAATATTCTATCCTACTTTTCCTTGTTTCAGAAAGAGAAGGGCACAGATGTGGTTGAATACTCTGATGGGATCTGTAATGACAGTATTTTCAGGCCAGTTAAGTACAGGAAATATAAAAAATCTTTAGGGGATTGGGTATGAGGGGACTGGTACATAACTTTCACTTCTCAGCAGAATTCAGAGAATTTGGGAAAGACTTTGTTGACCTTATTGGGGAAAACTAATTATTTAAACCTCTGGAAATCCCACTGTAGGTTCTCATAAGCTACACAGCCAAAACTCTCTGGCAAGAGATAGTTATTATACATCTGAGGAGAGCATGTGAATGTTTCCAACTTCCTTCATAACAACAAAAAAATCCTTCACTAAATCATTTGTCTGTAGGAAACTAAGTGCTTCAGACTACAAGATTTCTTTGCATTATCTTTCTTGTAAGTAAACTTCAGTAAATCTCTATTTTTGAGAAATAGTGTGGGGAAGTCTATTGATTAAACAGCTCAGCCTTAAACAGGGCACCCTTGGGAAAATGTTATGCCCAGAAAATTGAGCATATGTATATACCATTATGTAAGAAAGTTAGTGCTTGGCTGAATAAAGTGAATAATAAGGAAAAAAAAAGGAGGGAGGGGAAGAGATTAGATTTTTATCAGTAGTCTCCAATGTACTTATAATTCTTTGAATTTCTGGAGGTCTATCAGGTTAGTACACTGTTCAATCTATTTGGCATTTTCCATGTTTCTGAACAGTAGTTAACAATGACAAGAAAATCATGACATACATCCTTAATGATTTCATTTGTTTGGGTTTGTTTGTTTGTTTGTTTGTTTGTTTTCTTTGTTTTGTTTGTTGTTGTTGTTTTTAACCAAGAAAACTTCCTTAAATTCTTTACCAATGTGCAGAACATGAATTACAGATCTCATCTGGTCCTTCAATCACTGCACAACTTTACTACAGCACAGGGCTGCATGGATCAGAAGGAAAAATGGACATTTCTTTCTGTCTGTCTATGTCCCTTGTCAGCTGTCCAGGTCACAACGCCCAAAGCTTTAAACTCATATTCCACAGGTGATCTAGTGATTCTCATCATGAAGGTGGCATTCCTGTCAGGTGGCACTTCACCTTATGTGTTCACCTGTGGACAGTATAGTATAGAGAGTCATTGAACTTCTGTTCAGAAAACTGTTAGGAAATGGGGTGAACATGGGCCAGCTGGCAAGTGGAGTATGCATATGCTCAGAGCAGAGAAATGCAGTCATCCCAAATATTTGTTAGCTCAGCTGATTTTTCTCTTCTGCTTCCCTGGTTGTGCAAAATTTCTCTGTAAGATGTTAGTGAGAATCTTTGTGTCAGTAAGAGCTCACCACAGCAAGGAAGTGTTGCAAGATACATTCCCCCCTGGGGAAAGCAGTGAGAAGGGTGTTTGTGTGTGGGGAGCAGAGGGCAAGGAGGGAGAGGGAACTCACCAGTGGCAAGATACCTAGATTTTTTTTCTATCTGATAACTTTTCCTTTTCCATGTAATATTCTTACTGTTCCGTGAGTCTAGAAGTCTATGAGTTTTGTTCAGGTTTTTTTTGTGTGGTTTTTTTTTTTTTTTTATTCCTTGAAATTAGAAAAGACTCTGCCAGATTTTGAGAGAAGGCAATAACATATGGAGCCATTGAATGCTTTGTACTAGCTAAAAGTCTCCATCCCTAATGGGCTGTCTTCAGTTTACTAAAGCAAGTTTTGGTAGCCAGTGGTTTCCCAAAGTGCTCCCAGCCAGGAATTGAAGCTCCATGTGCTGTAGCAGAACTGGACCTGATGGGCAGACAAGTATATTTCACAAGAGAGGACACATTTGCAAAAGCTGCTCTTGTTCCTTGTTCTGGCTGTGCTCCCAAGTGACTTCACCAGGCAAGCATCCCTCTCAAAAGACCAGAAGATTGTTATCCTAAAATTTGTGTTGTGGTAGTAAAATTCAGCCACCATGATTCAGTTAACAATTTAGTTAAAGGATTCGAGGGAACTTAAGAATAAAATGGAAGAGATTGTTCAATTATTGATGAAGAAATAATAAATCTGGAGGTTTCTTTGGAAGAATCTAGGTATGTATGCTGCAGAGTGAGAAATGTGTAATGAGAGAATGAGAGAAGGTGCAGATATAAATGAAAGAGGGAACTTCCTTCTCTCTGTTACTGCATTCTAGAAGGGTGGCAAGAGAGGTAGCTTCTATGCAAAGTCCTTCAGACTGCCCCTCGATGTTGGTGAATCTCATCTCTGTAGAAGATGTGTGCCAGTTGATGCTGTTCCTCTGGTGGGTTTTATTTACTCTAGGCTGTAGGTATCATACTTCAGAGCCCATCATATTATTTTCCAGGGGGTTGTCAATTAAAAAACAACAAAAATAGTAGACATTGGTCCAAAAAACTTTTTACAGATGAAAATGTGCTGATTTAGGCAGAGCATAATTATTAGTGAATTTGTCTCAAATTTGGCATCATCAGCGAAAAATAAACAGATATTTTGATTTCACAAACAATATTAAACAATTGCCTCCTATTCCCCAGTTGGACTCCAGAGCAGTGTGAGTTATCTTGCATGGAGCCAAAATGCAAGGACAGTATCTGAGAATATTGTCCCTAGAGGCAATACGCTCAATCATTAAGAGCTAAAGATAATATGTCACAGAATAAAGAAGTCAAAAAGGTAATTCAAGCCTGAGGCACTTATATGAAATAGGGTTGCCCTAGATGATGAATTTACATGCATAGGACAGCAGCTGCAATGCATATGTGGTACTTGAAATCAGCACCAGATTCTAATTATAGTCCTCTATTTAAAAGGAAAAGGACAAATGCCATGGCCAAGACAGCTTCACAGACTGCTGTTGGGACATCCTTCTCATGCACTGTAAAGCAGGGTTGAGTCCTCTGGGTACACCAGCAGGATGGATATACATAGGCTCCTGTTTTAGAAAAGATGAGTACTGTCTGTTTTAGTGTTTACGTAGAATAGCTGTTGACATTTCCTAAAACATCCCACAGGAAGGAAGATCATGGACTCTACATCCAGTTTCAGTCCCAGAGCCTGCTGCTGAACACCAGCACGGCAGGATGATCCAGCAGACTCCAATTCTTAGCCTTTCCTGCAGGCCAGGTGTAGGCAGTTCCATACTCAGTGCACAGGTTCTTCTATTGCTATCCTGAGGTGACTCATTTTTGCTACAAAAGGCAGGTGTTGCATTGGGGACCTTAGACTGTATACCAAGGACTTGCTTGCTAAAAGCTGAAGCACTTGTGTTCAGGTTTAAACTTGGGCTTTATTTTCCATATTAATCTTACATTGGGATGCCTAACTGTCCTTGTTTTGACTGGAATAGAGTTAATTTTCTTCTTCCTAGCTGCTATGCTGCTATGTTTTGAATTTATGATGAGAATAATGTTGACAACACACCAGTGTTTCAGCTGTTGCTGAGCAGTGCTTGCACAGATTCAAGGATTACTTAGGAGTATACTCATAAAGTTTCCTATAATTTTGTGATTCAATTAGTTTATCATAAAACATTTTGAAGATCTAGAATATCCACATCAGCTAAACATCAGGCTTGCAGAGAACTGAAAAAGAATTGGAAAGTAGGGGAATTAGCAGTTACTCATTTACTGTTTAATTAAGACTAAATGTGACATTTACCTGCAAACAAATGAAATTCATTGTTACCTAGTGACGCTTTAAGCCAACTCTTCTGCAGTCATTAATCAAGTAGGCACTTTGACATTATACAGAAACCTCCTGACTGCAAATAAATTCTGTTAAAAAAAGCAAACCTTGACCTTAAGGATAGAATTATGGGGGAATATTTAACAAGTAGGATTATTTTGGAAACCTGGCTCAGTCTGTCTCACAGCATCACCTTGTTTTTTCTCATATTCTTCTATAAAGTTTTAACTCGAAAGTGAATCTAGTATCAAAACTGCTGTGTTACCAATTTAGTGGAAAGTTCACTCCCTAGTGAAACTTGATATTGCTGTATTTATTTGTGAACATAATTTAAAAATAATAATTAAAAAAAAAAATCAGTATTTGCTGAGTCATGTCACTCCAGAAATTTCATTAAGGAGCATTGCAAAAGCAAGATATAAGACAGCTGTTATACAGAAATCCAAAGTCATCCTAATCTTCTGTAGACATAGCCTTAGCATCCAAAGGCAGACAATTCTATGTATTATTGACCAACATGCGTCTGGTGGAAATGAAGATGGTACATTTAGAAATGAGACATTGAAAAAATGGTAGCAGTAGGACATGTTAAGTCCAGAAGGGCATTTTGTGAGCTAGTTTCTCCTTCAACCTCACAACACAGTCACAAGTCAACACTGACGTGTTCTTCCTTCAGCTAAGGGACCAAAAAAATGTTTGTGCTCCATGTTTTTCTGCTTCAACAGTGAAAACTGTGGCCTGTTTCTGCATATATTGTATCATAACCTCTTCACCTGCCTGCTGTCCCTCACCTTTTCTCGCCTGTATACCTTGTATTTGATCAAAATAAGCAGTGGTGGCAGCAGTTGCAAACATTACAGAAGGTTAGAGGAAGCTAAGGGGCTCCAGCAGACGTGCACAGAGATGGTGTGCCCTGGCTACTCTGGGTTGTCAGCGTTGCACAGAGGCAGCTGCTCTCAGAGTCACCAGATATTACGGCCATTTCCTAGGGAAAAGTAAATATCTCACAGTACTTCTCTTCCCCAGCACGGCTATCAGCATCCTGCTGAATTGTCAGCTCTGCTCTGCCCTCTTCTTTTCATAGAATAGGCTGCTTGTCCTTCCACCGGCTTTATCTGCTTCTTATTGGCTGAGGGACTTGCTGGAGGGTCTGCAAGCTGCCTCCTTCCAAATGGCATTAAGTTTAGGAGAAGAGGACAAGACAAAGACCAAACTGGGAAAATGCCTGCTATGTTTCCCTGCTGCTTCCCCTGTCCACTATCTGCAGGCTCCTGAGGAAGTCACTGTGAACAAAGGCTGGGGCTGAAAATGAATGTAAGAGCAGCTGATACTTCCCAGCCTCACAGGTTAAGAAAACAGCAGAGATCCCCACTGACATCTGGGAGGGCATCAGTGAGCAGACTGACAGTAACATATCCAGCACCATCTGTATGTGTATATGACACATCTTTCATTTTGCCCACTCAGAACAATATCTTTTATTTAGTTCTCTGGAATAAAGTAAATAATACTTTTTCCTCCACACCCAATTATTTTTACATATACAGTGCCATGCTTACTAGGCAAAATGTGCCAAAAATCTGCCTCCCTGATTTTCTCACACTCTGTACAAAGGCAGATGTATTGTAAATTACAGTATAGGTTGTGGCATCTCTCACAAATGGCTGAGCATCTAGTCCTATACCCCACTGACCTGTTTTGATTATGAAGTGTTCAAGTTACAAATGCATCATTAAACACTGTTTTCATTATATTATTACCAGATCAGATGAACATATAATCAAAATATCAAAACAGCCTTTGCATGGTTTAGCAGACCTTTGAAAACATTCACGGTAATTTCTGCATCATCAGAGTTGAGAATATGTCTACCTGATTTCAGCTTCAATTTATTTTTTCTACAAGACTATTTACATGAGAAAAGCCTGTGATGGAAAGAAAAAAAAAAAGAAAAAAAAGAGAAAAAAAAAACTTTCACACCCTAAAAGGATTAAGGAAATAGCTGGTTTTATCAACAGGCAGAGTCAAACACAGTCTTTTGTTTAGTTCTCATATTGATTTTTTTCAGTTGAATTAACATACTTGGTATTGTCTCATACTTCATAATATGGTTTATTTAATGCAAGTGCTCTTTACAAGATAGAGTGTCAAGAAGAGACTGCAAATGCAACCTCGTAGATTTGGGATAAGCATGATCTTAATGTAGTTGATTCCTTAGCCATCTCTCCTGTAGCTAATAAAAGGCATCGTAATGTTGCTTTATTTGATTGCATACTCTTCAGTATCTTCCTCTGTGCTTGTGCACTGTCTAGTTCCATGGAGAGTTTTTCCACAGTTAAGGCCTGTGGGAGCTGCTACAAAATAAGTAAATGAGAATAACAGCAGTGAAATGAAAGACATTTTGTATGTGAAGTTGATTTTCTCCCCTTCTAGAAAAAGCCAGTCCAGGTATAAATGTTGACACTTCCTCAGTTAGCCTTAGGGCAGAGAAATAATTGTCCTTGTCAGTGCTTTTGCTTTAGGAGAGAATTAGAACAAACTAAGAAATTTTCTTATTCTGAGAACACTCTAGAAAAATATTTATGGCATCAGTTTGCCCTTTTGTCTAAAAAGCAATAAACAGTCATCATGAGAAATGGCAGTGTCAAAGAGGGTTTAAAATTTGGAATTTATTATAACTGTATTTCCTCATACCCAGTAATAAACCTTCCTCCACTGAGTACTCATTCCATTTCCTTGTTGGAAACCAGATCTGGTCTAAAACAGCCTCCTGTATTGTTTCCACATCTTGTCTAGAAACGTCCTGCAGAGCCAAACCTTGTATCATCCTGGTGAACACTGGGAAACATTCATCGGTAATTGATAACATGACTGGGACAATGATTTGTGTCAGTCCATAGACTTATTTAGTACTTTGAGAAGCTGTGGGGGAAACAGACTCAGAGGTGCTCAGAGCTCTGTAAACAAGGTCCAAGGCTTCAAAATGGAAATATACTCCAGTTCTTGGGCTTCCAATGTAAATCTACTTTGTTTCCATCCTCTAAGACACGCGTGTCAGAGAGCTGGGCCAAGTGCAGCAAGGTAAGGCACTATAGCTGTGTGCAGTGACTTTTCTGGTCCCTGTGAAATCACCTAGAGCAGCCTTTGCTAACAGAGGTCCTGTGGGAACAGAAACACTTGAATTCTGTTTGCTCTAAACAGTCATGAGTAATCTTCACATATCACATTATTTCATGTGATCTGCTGTTTGGCTGTAAGACAGCTGGAACGAAGTTCCCAAGCAGCTTTTCAGGTTGCCAGACAGTTTTTGCCCAAACAAAGAAGCTCCATAGCTCACTGGACTTCAGTAATTCAACCGTATTTATCTAAGGGGACTGTAAAGAGCAGTGGATGGATGAATGATTTTCCTCACCCACAGCCCCTCTAAACTGCAGAGGCTGTTATTCAGCTATAGTCCTGTGACACCTAGTTTACATTTTCTTTCCACTGTGTAAATATACTTCTCCTCCCTATACCCTTGTGAGATAGGTGAGTAAATGTTTGATTCCTTTTTCACAGATAGGAAAGCTGCCATATCTGGCATTTAACAGTGAGGTACAGTTCTCAGCTGCTTTGGAAGAGCAAAAAACCATAGCCATAGCCATTTGGATGTCAGAGACCTCTGGAAACCATTTAGTCCAAACTCCTGCTCTCAGCAGGACTGTTTCTGACACAAGATCAGTTCACTCCAGGCCCTGTTAAGTAGTCACTAACATTCGATGGGTTCTTTCAAAATCTTACAAATGTCTACAATCTGTCAGTTTGGAGTGTTGTGGATTGTTTGTTTGTTTTTTCTCTTAATCAGAGATATTTCTTTGCAGTAAAAACAATTTGCTGCCACTCTCCAGAGGATCTGTCAGACTTTGCTCTTTGGTAGATTCATTTCTGTTGCCCTTCTAGATGAACAGACTTGGTGATGTGTAGAAGCAATTTCAGCAGCCTACCGAAACCTGAGAAAACCATTTAGAATCAGAATCGTAGAATCGCTCAGGTTAGAGAAGACCTCTAAGATCATCCGATCCAGCTATCAATCCATCTCCACCATGCCCACTAACCACATCCCTCAGTGTCACATTTACACTTTTCTTGAACGCTTCCACAAATGGTGACTCCAACAAACAATTTTTTACTCTATTTCTCTTGTACCAACCTCCATTTCTTCTTACCAAACACCCTGGGTCATGTTAAATGACATGAGCAGTGAGAACTGTTGTAAATGTGAATCTCCTGCACCTAGTGAAATATGACAGGTAAAATTTTAACCACTTTTTTTCATCCAGTGCTTGTTTTGTCATTTTTAAGCAGTGGGTACTTCCAGAACTAGGGAGTCTCAGTGGAGTCCTATATTGACTGTGAAAGCATTATCTTCTGGAATCCCTTGAATGTTGTCATGGAGGTGAGCCAATGAAAAATGTATTGCTGTGAAGTGATCATCCTCTAAATGATTGCTCAAAGTGAGTACTGGTGGCAATCACTATTAGGAGAAGAACTGTTACATTATCTAAGACAGAGTCTTATTGCGCATGAATATAATCTTGTGCTGTCAGTGATGTACCTGGAATTCCTTGGCCATGCTCTGCAGTCCTGGGGAACATGGTCCTTTGCCTTCTCTTTTTCCAAGGATCTTTGAGCTGTCAGATCGTCTTACAAGTTGCCTATTGCTCCTTTGAGAAATTAGGAATAACAAAAGCAGTGGAGGAGCAGCCAGGGTTATACCAGAGGTGGCAGGGTCAAGAGCACTGCTGGCTCTCACTGGACAGCTGACTTCCCGAAACCCTAACAAGAGAAGGTATTTCCATTAACCACAAAGAAGATAAATTATCTTTGTTTAGTTTGGCAGCAGCAGGATGGACAGCCTGGTAGATGTCACAGCAGGAGTCAAGGAAGCAGTAAAGCTGCCTGGCTGGCTGAGTGCAGCACAAGATCACAAGTCTGTCAGACATGTAAAATATGTGAAGAGTTGGTGTGTGGTTTTTTTTTTCCTGTTTTGGAGTTTAATTTACAGCAGGCTATGGCCACACTGACCCAGTTACACTTATATAACTTTGTCTAATCACCTCGCACTGCCTCTTCTGCACAGATTTTATGTCCCATTATGAGATAAAATCTCCGCTTACCTGCTCAGCTCATGGTCTCAGTGTAATCCCAGCGAGATTTTTGGAAAGCCAGCTGAACTGAGATGATAAATCAGGCAGATTTTACTCCATTTAAAATTTAAGGCTTACTTGATTATTGCTGATTTTTAGAAAGACAACAGCCTGATGCTTGATATATGTTAGCATATGCAGCTGTTAACGTCAGGGAAGTGCAAGAGAAACACAAAATCTTTATCAGATCTGTTTGGACAGCTTTCACCATGCAAACAAAGGGAGGTTCCAGTGCCTTCATTTGGCCTGGCTTCTGAGCTGCCACTGATTTCAGTGGAGAGCCTTTTGCATATAAACATATGTATGTATAAATGTGCATAGTATCACCCTGACCCTAGATTTTATTAAAGGAGAACAACAATTCTCAGTCACGATTGTAACGTAATACTTAAATTTATTTTTATTGGTTTGGACATTTTCGTCTTCCAGTAAGCCAAAGAGAAGACACAAAGTAATTTATGAAAACACCTGGAGGAAAACTGCAATTTTGTGACTGCAGAATGTTAACCTGCAGCTTTGTGTCACGTCTAGCTGGTCAAGTGATCTTTCTGCACTTTTGAAAATATGGAACTTCCTTTCATAAACACTCATGAGAAAGTATAGAGGAAATGGCACCCTATTAAATTTTATAGCACTTAGATAATATTGAAGCTTTCAGTAATCTGCCTAATAAATTACAAAGCCAAGTAACGCAGACTACCTTACAGATAAATGACGTCTCTTGCAGGCATTGTAAATGGTAGAATATTGACCATCAATAGTGCCAGTATAAATGTGAGACAAAAAAAAAAAAGCTCAGGATCAAGAATGAGAACAAGGAAATTCTCTGTTATCTATCAAGAAGGAGCCTGCTCTTTAACAGGTGTTGCAAAGCTAAAGGTAAAGTTTGCTTGAGTCTGAATACTACCTGTCCTGAAAATTGAAATGTATTTCCCCTCATGAAAACAGAGATTAAAAACAAACAAACAAACAAAAAACCACAACCTACATTAAAAATAAATAAGTAACTAAATAACTAAAATAAAAATACATGGAAGGAGAAAGCTCTATTATGATAAAAGTGCTCTGTTCTTCCAAAGTTAGACAGTCAGCTACATAAGAATAGCACATCTTACAGGCATCCACAGGAATTTTAGAGAGTTGAAATTTTGATGGTGCAGATTACCAAAGCTGAAACACACTCTGCAAAGACCCACTGAAAATATTCAGTCCGCAGATCTAGTTTGTTCCAGGTAGATATTTTTCTTTTGTTTGCTCATTTTTATTCATCTTTTAGCCTGCTTCGTCCTTTCCATTTTTCAGAAGGGAATGGAGAAGAGAGAAGAGAAAGAAGAGAAAAAGCAAAGAAGGAAAAAAAAGAATGTTTAAAACTGAATGGCAAAAGAAAAGGAAATACTAAGATTAAATGTTCACAAAGAAGCTTTCCACCAAAATGATTCCTCCCTACCCCTCCACAGCGCTTTCCTTTAAAAGCCTCTGGAATTAAAGCAGACACATTTGTCGCAAGTTTTGTGTTTGTGTTTGGAACAGTTTCGGCTTCTATCTCTAACCACACTGAATAGGTGAATAACAAAATCCAGTGGATATGAACTATGAGTTAGCCTGACCACAGGAGATGATGGGGCTTTCTCTCTTAAAATCAGTCTGAAATTTCATAATACAGTCTTAAGAGGAGCTGAACCAACTGCAAGATAACAGCAAACTTGCAGCAGAACTGGGCTGTTCTTCCTTTCCTCTTTCACCAGACAAAAATAAAATGAAAGTAGGGAAATAGCTGCTGTAATCTTCTGCATTTTACACAGAGCCTGTGATGAGTATCTTTACTTTTCTCTCCTCTAAGCTGTTTCTACAGCAAGGAGCTCGAGGAACAGCTCTTACTGTGCTGAAGGAGGTGTACTTGATATAACATAAACAAGTAAATTATCTTAAAAAGATCCGAAAAAGAATACATTTCTCATCACTGGAATATGTGTCATGTTAATTGTATTTAAAAACAAAATAAAATAAAACAAAAACACTGGATAACATTTTAATTCACGTTCAATGTGAGGACTTTTTCACTGCTTTCTGGCTTCAGTTATTGAACCATTAATTACTTGACTTTCCCTCTAAGTTTAGTAATAATATTGTTTCAAGCAATAAACATTAAATATTTACAACTTTTCTTCCCTTGTCTTTTACTATTTTGCCAGATCAACAATTGCAATCTCTACTTTTCCTTTCCATGTAGGATGTCACTTTTTTCATATATCTGTTCATATCCCCTGCCAGCTGGGTTGGAGAAGTGTTTTGTCCATTTGCTGTTGCTGCCAGCATCCAAGAGGTTGGAGAATTCCCTGACTTTCAGCACAATTCTCCTGGCAATATTCCAACCATTTTCAAAAAGAAAAGCAGAGCAAAGTCTCTACCTAAATTCCTGATTTTTGCAGAATTACCCCAAATGTGGGGGGCACTCAGTATATTGCAAAGTGCCACTTCCAATAAGGCTTAGCCTCTTAAATTGAGTTTGTTATTAAAAAATGAATTATTGAACATTAGTACTCACACAGAAATGAGTCCAGTTTAGAGAGCACAGCCTGGACCTCGAGCCATGCAGCACATCTGCTTTGTGAATATACTTTGCTATTCTGACAGAGAACTTCTGAGGTAGCTCTGCACTATGTGATGTATTAGGATACCTCTGCTAATAAATCTTTAATGCTGGAAAGTGGCCCAAAGCACTGGTCTGTCATCTCCTGTACTGTTAAATCACTACTGTGACTTATGAAGCAGTTTCAACTCAAGCCAATTTATCTCCCAGGAAATCCTGGTTAGATTCCAAGGAGATAAATAGAAAGGACAGCACTCTTTAAAGGCGCTTTGGAGGTGACACCATTCTTCAGAGGATAAATACCAGAAAATGATCCCTGTCAGGGCTGATTCCAGCCCTGGCAGGGCTCTTGGGGGGGGGATGAGGGCTCTGGGGTGAGATTGCTGGGGACCTTTCTGTGGTTTGCTTTATCAGTGCTCACTCTCTCTTCCAGGGCTGTGTGGTTTTTTCTTTGATGCCAGAGTGCCAATCCCTCTCCTTCTCTTCTTACTCAGCCCTAAATATCGGCAGTCTGGCTCTGCTCTGTAATGCTCAGAGTGCTTTGAGAGAGATCGAGGAGATGTATATGCAAGGTGATGCTGTTCCTAGGCCACAACTATTTTTGTGACCCTTTAATTCTTTGAATTCTTTTTAATTAACACTATAAAAATGAGTGCAGGTAAGTTAACACGGACTAATGTAGTCTAGTAACATCATTACTTCAAACTGTGGTCTTCAAACTGATATCCCAACCTACCTGAAATTCTTCAGAATCATATTATCTGAATATTCAAAATTTAATTTGGTTGATTGGTTTGTTGTTTCCAGATGGCATTAGAGCCACTTCATAAATTACCAGAAGAGCAGAAAGTCTCAGAAAAGTCACTGCTCCCAGAGCAGCTGGAGATGTAAAGTATAATAATAAGAAATAATAATAGAATATGTGTGTGTGTGTGTGTGTGTGTGTGTGTGCATATATATAAAGAGAAACAAGTCTTACATGTTTCCTTCCAGAAGAAAAACAGCTTTCAGTTTACTTTTAGGGAATAATGTTATGAGGTGAAATGTAACAAGTAATTTCTTAGTGTGCCAGCAGGATTTCTTACCCTCTTAAAACAAACATCTGCGCAAATAAACTTCTAACACAGTGGTAACCTCAACCTCTTCACCCCTTTCATCAGTCTGTAATAAAGGCTGCTATTAATACACGAAGAACACCCACCACCTCTCCGGGCAACCTGTTCCAGCACCTCACCACCCTTACAGTAAAAAACTTCTTCCTTATACCCAATCTAAATCTCCCCTCTTTTAGTTTGAAATCATTTCCCCTTGTCCAGTCACAACAGATCCTGCTAGAGAATCTGTCCCATTCTTTCTTACAGCCCCCCTTTAGATACAAACAGGCTGCTATCAGGTCACCTCGCAGCCTTCTCTTCTCCAGGCTGAACAGCCCCAGCTCTCTCAGCCTGTCCTCATAAGGGAGGTGTTCCATCCCTTGGATCATTTTTGTGGCTCATCTCTGGACACACTTCAACAGACCCATGTCTCTCCTAAACTGAGGACTCCACATCTGGATGTGGTAATCCAGATGAGGCCTCAGCAGTGCAGAGTAGACGACCTGATGGCCATGCTGCTTTTGATGAAGCACGGGATACAGCTGTCTTCTTCAGCTGCTTTTTTCAGCAGTGCTGTACTCCATCCTTACATCCCTCAGTTTCATGCAACATTGCATTATCCATCACAAATAACTCTCAAGTATGGATACTGCTCTTTTCCATAATATTGTAATTGCTTTTCAGATTGATCAAGGAATGTGTATCTGTTTGGATAAGTCTGATTTTCAGTTTAAAACTCAGCAAAAACATTTCAGATCGTCATTGATTTCAGATTAGCATGTGCAAAATCATTGTTTAATGTGCTGATTACCAAAATAATAATAATAATAAAAAAATAGTTTATTAATCCTGGAAGCACAATCCTATATGAAGCTTGCCAAGTATTAGTGTATATTCACTGTAAAGAATAAGAACTGCAAACTTGAAATCATCTGGACTGAAAATGAGGTTTCTATCAAAAATAAAGATGGACCTCATTTCTTTCTGAAGTTAGCATTCTGAAAATTTTAATAGATCTTATACTTTTGGCATCTCAAATTATTTGAAAGTCCAGCAGTTTACTGCATCATAACACTGCATATAGTAGCGTTCATGTAAACTAGAAAGGTTACTGAATAGGCAAAATATTAAAGAGACAAAAGCCAGATTAGTATTGTGTTTAGAATTTGGAATCGTTTTTGTAGTGCAAAAGGAAGAGCAGACAGTGAAAAATAGCAAATGCTAAAATTACCAAAAGATGGAGAAATGTTCACATTCTTGAATCACCACCTAAGTAGACCCTTTACACACAGTGAATGACTCATCAGAACAGACCAGACTCCTGCTGTCCCTTGGGCACGGTAGTCAGCTGTGTTTAGTGTTTCATTGCCTCAAGAATATCAGTTCATTTCAATATACGCTTTCCAGTTTCTTCAAGTTAACTCCTTTCTGATATCCGTTTTTCCTGATAGTCAGTTTGAGAATCACTGTCGTGTAGTGTTCACACACTGAGAAAGTGCTTAGTCATTTCTGAGATGGCTTGTTTCAAACCATGTGAACTTAGTTTCTGGAATACAGTCATTTTGCTCTGCTGTTCAGATGACTGAAAAAATATACTAATTTGTTACAGTGTGATTTTTTTTTTCCCAAGTTCCTTGGATTTACCTTCTCTTTCCTCTGTATGACGTATCTGTTCCTATTTGTGCAAAACAGATGAGCTCTGATACCAATGGAATCTTGCCCTGGATTTGGGATGTGTCTGCATCTAGTTCAGTTATGTCTGGAAACCTAGGAATTGACTTATTTGTACTATTTAGGATGCATTGTGTGCTTTATTTAATCTAAATCTAGAGCTAATCACAGGTTTTAGAATCAAGGTTTGAATAGGCAGCCTGGGTTGTCTAGATTAATTCTCTGAAATTCCAGACATAAACAAAAACATGAAAAAAAAGAAGGGAATACATTACATGAAAATGCCCTGAAAGGCACAAATAAATGTTGGTATGGGGGATACAGAGAAATGGCAGTGGTGCTATCACTTCCAAGCATGTCACTGTATAGTACTACTGGCGAGCTTTGTCATGCATACATGTAGGTTTCTGCTGTGATCACTGCTGTCAGAGAGATTCAGTCTCAATAGCAATGTGTTTGAGAAATAATCCTCATAAAAGGAAGTTGTATTTAGGGTAGAAGAAGGAAAAATAAACAAACCAAAAAACTGAATGGCATTCATGAATTCATGGTTTGTGATCACGAGACAGAAAAATCAGCCAAAGGGGGAAAAAAGAAAGGAAAGAAAGAAAGGAAAGGAAGGAAGGAAGGAAGGAAGGAAGGAAGAAAAGAAGAAAAGAAGAAAAGAAGAAAAGAAGAAAAGAAGAAAAGAAGAAGAAAAGAAGGAAAACAAAAACAAATCATCCTAAGTGTTCAAGGGAACTAGCTAAAGCAGAACAGCTGGTTGCTCTGAGACTACACAGAATGGTTTGATGATCTGTTAACATACGGGAAGAGAACGTGTGTTCTGTGCCCTTCCAGCGTCAACTGTCTGAAGCACCTACTCAGTTCAGAGGAGAGAATTGATACTCAGTATATTTGAAAACTGGATTACCATTTTTAACCAGAACTAAAAGTCTTGTCATTACTTCTGATAGTGTCATTTATTTGAGTGAGTCTCCCAGTTCCTTCTAGACGGCATTTCCAGCTTGAAATTCTTTTCAAAGTTGGTCTTCTGGCACCTCTTAAAAAAAAAAAAAAAACAGATGTATAAAATGAAGAATTCCATGAAGAATGAAGCCAACATATGTAAATACAACTGCACTGACTGCAGTGGGAGTTCAGCCTGCTTACTCAGAGGTTACATGACCCAAAGAAAAGCTGGGACTTGTCCAGGATCATGGTGAAGAGACAGTGTCAGAGTTCCCAGCACCTGAGTCATGATGTACTTAGCTGAGTCATCTACAACTCTGTCAGTACATGGCTTCATACATAGTGCATCATGCCTTCTTCCTTTCACTAACTCTTGATTTGCTCCTAATTTGAACTGAGCAATCCTAGCATTTATCTTGTGTTCAGTTTCATGTATGTGTATCTCTCCATCAAATTTGTAGTCTTATTTTTTTGTTCTTTCTCATCATTCTGTCCCATCCAGGATGTGTGTCAATGGCTTCCAGGTTCTGTAAGGAATGTGAGCTTGGAGCATATCTATTCCTTCACATACCATGCTTTGGAGATCAAGGACAGCAGGACCACTTCTGACCTCTGTCTACAGATAATGACTACCATGCTTTCCACTTTTCAAATCAAACATAATTTTTCCCAACTTCTCATCATGAGAAACATTGCTTTGTGTTGTCAGGGAAATGATTCACTGAGTTTGGACTTTTCTTAAATAAATTAGTGTAATTTTTCTTTAACCTGACCCCTGGTTCTATAGAGAACTCTACTACTGTTAACTTTCACAGCTTTTACCCAAAAACAGCACAATGTCTATCTGTAGTTAGAGCCAATATTGTGACACCATTGGTCAGAAACAAGAATAATGGGAGAAAAGGTGATGCTGTGATCTGTAGGTAAGCTTATGACTTGGAAGACAAGCTGCACAATGCCTACTACAGTTCCGTTAATTGGGAATGGGAGCATATTCAATGGTCTATCTATAGTCCACTGTATTTTACCACTGAATAAAGGAAGAAAGTTTATTGTATTGCCAAGAGATTTTTGTGAACGTGATGATGTTCTTTCTCTTTTTTTATATTCTTTGAGGGGTTTGTGAGTGCCACAGTGTTTTGCTAGCATCAGTCTAAAAGCTGAAATGCCTAACTCATTTTTTATAACACAGTAGAACTGTCTGCTTGGAAAAATTTAATATGTGTATATGTCACTGAGAATGTAATGTCTCTTATTTATTTCCATGGAAAATGCAACAGACACAAAGATTGCAGTACCACTATTTGGCAGAGCAGATTCTCAGCTACAAAACACTATTTCTCAATGTAGTCACCACCGTTAGCACTGCATTTTCACCAGAGATGAAAAAGAGACTGCATGCTCATAAAAACCTGCACCTGAAGAGGTGACCTACTGTTGCTGTCACCACTGCTGAAATGCACCACTCACCATCTCACTGTGCTGACATCCACTGTTTGGTCTCCATAAACATTTGGTAAGTGTCGATGAATGTCAACGAGTGCCATCTTTTCTGCATGGAGGAGTTCAATGACACACCTTTGCTTCATACACACTTATTTATCAGACACCATTCTGTCACACAGCAACAAAATGTAAATGGATACTGGCAGGAAGGTTCAGCCTCTACTGCCATACCATCAACATCCACCTCTAACGTTGTGGGCCAAAATAATTAAATGAGAGGCTTCACTTTCAGAACAATCCTCATATATATGGACAACAGCCTTCTGCTTTTTGTGTTCCAAATAAGTACAGTGGAAAAGCTAATAGAAGCATAAGGTATTTAATATTTTCAGATTTAAAATTCATGCTACAATGTGTGCCAACCAACCGCAGTAATTGTTACTCATCATTTATATCCACTGTCACAATATTAAAAAACAAAAACAAAACAAAACAAACTATTGACTGTGGTTCTGCTGTAATATGACTACAACACCTGTTCCTCTGTAAGGGATGTCTTTACTTAAGTTTTTACCTTGTTTTGACTGACTAGCACCTAAATTAAGGCTTTTAGTGTCTCTCTGTGGACATGCCTAAAACAAATGGACATGCTTATTAATGGTCAAAGAACAAAGTCAGTTTTAAAAATACAGAGAAAGCAACTGTCCGAACCTCATGAGTTGCTCAGATCATGTTTGGAAAAATTACGACAATAGCATTTAATAAATTGAATTTCATATAAACAAGCCTTTGACACCACCGTCTACTGAATCAGGATTATCACCCTATGGAAAGCAGGTACAAGAATCATCAAAGCTTCCTCATCCCTCTGTCTTAACCTGTAGCAATTTCAATTTATAATTAAAAGTCATTAACATTCTCAAGTGAACAGTAATTCCCTGGATGGAGCAATTTAGATTCTCAAAGGTCATAAAGACTGTACAGTTAAGCAAAAAAAAAAAAAAAAAAAAAAAAAAACAATAAAAGGTAGAGCAGCTTATTAGTACATTGACTGTGAAATTAAATTCAAGACCTCTGTGAGTTGCCCATCTGCTGCACGGCACAGAGAAAGATGGAAACCTTGGCAGAGTGACACAAAGTCCTGAACATTATGCCAAGCTCCACCAGGGCTGGCAGCAGAAATCACTGAGTGCTGAGGGGTACATCCATGCCCCATCCTGCTCTGAGTCTGGGACACTTTGCATAGGCAGTCCTGATTCTCATTGTGAAGGCCAGTGATTATGGTTTCCATTCAAGGACAAAACAAGACACATTTTGTTTCTAGACAATTGAGAAATAGTCTCCGTTTTTTTTCCATGATAGCGAAGTCCAGACATCACCTGAGGAAACTGGCAAGAATGAACCAATTGCCTTTCAGTCTGGGAAGATTTAAACCCATCTCTCTCACATCCAGCTACCTCTGTCTCTCCCTGTCCATCTCTGCTGCATTCAGTCACCACTTGTTCATTATTTACCAGTCCAATGGTTTATATTTTCTTTCTCACTCTGCACAATGGCACATCCCTAGTGGAAATCTTGGAAACTACCCTTACACTGCATGTTAAATACCCATTAGGTTTAAGCACCAGCCTGCCCTGAGAGAGAAGTTCTGCACAGTCACCAGAGCGGAACTGGAGCACTTCTGGCAGGGCCAAGTGGAACAGGGAGGGGGTGGGTAAGCTCAGTGCCACTGCTGTTGGGTATACTCTGATTGGAGACAGCTTGGACTTGGTATTCTTATTAAGTGATTCAAGTGCACCGAAGTCATGGATTTGTAAGTCCGTAACTGAGTCTAGTCCTAAATTCACAGACCTTCTGGCAATAGAATGATGCGTAAGTGATGGATTGAGTTCATCAAAAGATAACATATATTTCCAAACAGTATAAATTGTTTTAATAAATCCAATCCTAGACTGAATTTCTTAGATCATATAATCAAATGGAATTTTTAATTAATGACAAACAGGTTGAGCTAAAACATCCCATTTAGAGAAAGTGCCACATGGTCACATGTCCTATTGTATAGAATTCTTCTCTACTAATAAAATAAAAAAAAAGAAAAAAAGTATTCTTACATTTCTTAGCTGTAAAATAACAATATTTGCCAGTTCATCTTGTGACAGACTGCAGAACATTTTTTCAGCAAGCCCTATGTTCTGTCTTCTGCCTTTCAAGGGGCAAAACAATAGCATAGCAAAATGTTAACACAGGTTATTTCCTCCTTTTTCTGACTCTTTTCATCTACAGATAGCTGAGCAAACTGAAGAACAGATGAAAGGATATGAACTTGCAGAAGGTCAACAGTTTGGTCTTTGTTATTTCATTCAGACAGTAACTTCCATAAATGTTGTAATATTTGCATTTGTAATGAACTCCTATGTAGAATATGTCTTATTGTAGGTGAGAGGTTCAAATAGAAACAGATAATGGAAATATATAATATAGAGAGTGTACTGTTCTCGATGGAAGGCTTAATTGGTGAGGGGGAGTGCAAAATGATCAATGACTACAAATTGTCCACATGAAAAAATAAAAATCTTCTGAAGTAATCTGTTTCTTTCATGGCCATAGACAAATGAGATGTCTGAAGAGATGTACCAGACAGGTCTGAGCATGATTTCAGTGCTGATTAAAAAGGGAGCTGCACAACCTCTCCTCCATTATACCATGATATATTAAAGGGGATTTAGTCCTATTAGCCTTCTTCCCTCTATTCCATACATCTGTTACTGCTATCAGCAGATTTATTTAGCGCATATCTCACTGATTTACCAAAGGTAATGAGTGATGAAATAACTTGGCTTGCAGCCAACTTACATTACTGACATCCTTAATGTTTTCACAGCCTGACCTGTGTTGGAAAAGTACTTTGTACATCAATTATCTCAATAAAGATGAACTCACCAAGCCTGCTCAGGTCCTGTTGCTCACACGAGTTTTCCTCAGAAAGGTCTTCCAATTTTGTTTTGCAGCTTTCAAATCTGTGTAAATGTGAATGTGAATAGGTAATTATACTGACCTTGCCAGGGCTTCTATCGTTTTTTCTTTTCCAGCATTATATCACATAATGAATGGCCACAGTGATCAGATTTTCAATTACCCCTTACTTTATATGCTTGCTTATATCACAGCAAATTAAAACGATTATGGTGGGAAACTCTAGCCAAAGAATGAACTGCTATCTTCTGCTGGTAAAGCAGCCTATACTACTGTCTGATATATGTTTTTTCACACTAAAGGCCTGATTTGTTAACTTACCTGATCTTGAGACAGAGAAATAAGTTAATCGCAAATTTACATTTAACTAAGAACTTTCAAGTGTCATCCTAAAATTTTGATATTTAATGACTTGAATATAAAGCCTGCTCTCATTTTGAGGTGAGAGCAACAGGAAAAAGGTGATTAGTAAGAGCCAGCATGGACTTCCCAAGGACAAACCATGTCTGAGTAACCTGACTGTCATCAATAACCTGGTAGACATAAGTTATCTTTGAGTCTGTGGATAAGAGAAAAATGGATGTCAGTTATCTGAAGTTTTAAAAGACATTTAGGAAGGTTTTCAATAATATCCTTGTAATCAGATGTGAAAGATGTGGTCTTGCTCATTGGAATACAGGGTACACTGAAAACGGAACCATGAAACTCAGTAAGTATTTAACAAGTAGTTTCAATGGTTTAAAGTTTAACTGGTGACTCAACACTTTTGAGTGGGTTGCTTAGAAGCTACAATAAGTGCAATACCATTTAAGATTTCTGTGAAGCACTTGGGCCTCAAGACAGAACACACCCTATCAAGGATATAGAGGACACCAAAGTGCATGGCCTGGTCAATGCAGAGGAGAACAGATCTGCCCTTCAGAGCAATCACAAATGCTACAGAAATGGGCAAATAAGAAATTCATGATGTCATTTAAGAGCGAATTCCAAGTCTTACACTTAGGGATAGACCAGCCCCAGGTGATAATGCAGTCTAGGAGACATCTGACTGGAAAGCAGCTTAGCCAAAGAGGATCTAGTTGAATCCTGACAGACAACAAGTTGAAGATGAGACAGCAATTTACACTTGGAGTAATGAAGGTCAGCTGCAGACTGAGCTTTATCATCAGGGATCCAGCCAGCAGATAAAGAGAAATGATTTTTCCTCTTCATGGAATGTCGTTAAGGGCACACCTGGTGTACCCTGTCCAGCTTTGATTTCTCCGGTAGATATTGACAGATAGGAACAAATGATGGAAAGTTCAGCAAAGGGCTTCTGGGATAATTAGAGTCTGGAGCACTTTTAGGGAGATGCTGAAAGAGATCAGTTTGCTTAGGTTTTGCTTTAATCTTCTCTACAGAAGATTAAGGGAGGATCTCATTACTGCCTTCAGCTACGTAAAAGGAAGTTCTTAAAGAAAAGAGAAGTCATATTTGTCTCAAAAGTATACAGCAACAAGGCAGAAGTCTTATAACATGCATCTGGGAAAATGCCAACAAAATATAAGGAGAGAAAAAATCATGGTTAATATTCCCTTCCTAGGGAACCTATGGGCTTTTAACCCTTAGAGGTATGCAGAACTTTACAGGAGGTAGCCCTGGGCAGATCTGACTTTGAAGATAGATTTTAAAAGCATGTTGCACCAGACAGCCTCCAGAGGTCCCTTCCAACCTAAATTATTTTATGATGCTGTGACTGTAAGACAGAAGAATCTTTCCTTTTGTCTCCCTCAAAATTGGGCAAGTGTCATAAAAAATCTAATTAAAAAAAAAAAGAGTTTAAAATAGAAGTTCTCCGGGCAACTCAGATCTTGTACAGGTTTGCATTCAGAATAAGAAACATACTGAAATTTATTCTCAAACAGCAGCCACTCTAATCAGGAGTATGATGACAATGGCTGTACTCAGAGTGGTACTAATTGGAGTTCTTTGAAAGTGTCCGAATCCATGCATATTCTTAACTCAGAAGCCCTCTTGTTGTAGGCAGCAACAGGTTTGTTTTTTTTTCCTTTTTTCCACTAGTCAAACAGTATTCGAGTTCTGCTGCTATATTCCACTGAAACTTTCAGAAAAATTATTACATATGCTTTTGTTCATAATACAGTAAATTGTCAGTATTTTGCCTGTGTGGCCACATTGACAGCACAGATGGCAAAATGCTCAAAAAAAAAAAAAAAAAAAAAAAGCAGTGAAACTGCACACACAGAATATCACTGACATGTTAACCTCAGTGTAATACTGCAGCACTGCAGTGGTTCACAGAGAGTGTTAAGAGTTTGTCCTCCCTTGCTTCCTTTACTGAATATCCTAGTAGGAGATCAAATACAGGTCTGAAATTCCCATGCATTGCCTGAGGCTCTCCAATCCTACTTATTCCACTGACTAGGAATATTTCCTAACCAAACGTTATCAGTTTTTCTGGAATGTGAGTAAAGAACACCTGCTGGCGAGGCTGTGCAAATCTGAAAAAAAAATGTGATATAGAAGTGGTGACTGTAAGAAGGAATGTGTGTCTGCCTACATGTGAGAGGAAGACTATATTTTTTTATCTTTTTTAGCAGAGCATTCAGTGAAGAACAGAAGAAGAGCTGAATTTTGAACACAGTGAGGCATAAAGGTAACAATCTCAGATGTTTTTTTCATCTGTCCAGTTCTGCTGATGTCCACATGCCTCCTAGATAAACCCATTCAAGGCCTCAAAGAGAACTGCTTCACTTTGAGAAGCCAGCTAAGTGAATGTTGATTAAATTCCATGTGCTTAGTGCTGTGGATGGAAAGGCAGGATTAGAAATGAACAGACTTACAATTCTAAGCATCTGGAGAATGTTAAGTTTAAAACTAAGGTAACATAGTTTAAAATGTTTTACTTTAGATAGCAATTAAATGAAGGATTTCCAGGACACAGTGCTGTATGTAGGTATCTAATTCTGCTTTAGTCCTGATTTGGAAATCTCTGTATTCTTTGACACTGTATACTTTTAATGTCCAAGTTAATTTAGCCATGGAAAATGAATGGGGAAAGTTCTTAATAAGTATCATTTAAATTCCTTGGAAAAACAAGTATCTAACATTCACAGAAGAAATCCTTTGAATAACTTATTTGGGAATTCAAAGGAAAATACACATACAAAAGAGGTTGAGGGGAAGCCTGGCATTTTGCATAGGCAGAAAACCAGAAGCCTTGTTCAACCAGATGCCTTTGAGAAAGCAACAGGCTGGTATCACTTCCAGACAAGGAGCTGAATATATAGCCTTGTTAGGGTCTAACCATGTTTCAAGTTCTATTCACAGTTCCATTCACAGTGATTGTGGATTAACTGATTACCTAAGAGACTTCAATAACTTTGTGCTTAAACAGACATTCATGTGTCTGTCAATATAATTATAATTGGCTCTTTGTTCACTGTTTATGAAATCATCCCAAACTAAGCTATGAAAATCATTTATGTAACTACTACTCTCTCCAGTATATGTGAAATTCCTGAATTCAACATGGATTGAAGAAAGACCTTGCATTATTTCCTTTCTCATCTTTTCATGTTTATATGTTTCTCATACTGTTTATACTCACATAAATAAGTAAAATCTCTATACCTTATTTATAACGAATTTGATAATGTAGTAGATCTTTTGCAATTTGTGTGGATAGTGCCCTATGATGTCATTTAGTCTTGTACTGCAGTAAGCAGGGCTTAAAGCACCACAAATTTTTAATGGGTATTAGAAAAAAATTATTGCTTCTAATTGTCTGTAATACTTAGGTAGCTCCTAAACACAGTTTAGCCCCTTCTTCTGATGTTACTGATTAAGAATCACATGTACCCAAGCTCAGTCAAGAAAGCTAGACTCCTTGGCCCTATCAGACATGACTTAATGGCCATGAACCACAACAAATTTTGCCCTCCATATACACAGGAGGAGAGATACTTCTGGTATTGCTGACAGTATCGTTCAGCAAACCTCATGCACTGCCAGAGGCTGCAGGGGGGCTGAAGGACAGCTCACAGTCAGAGAAACCCAGCAGTGTTTGCCTCAGCAGATCTTGTGGGATCATCTGTTGCTGCTGCCAAGAGTCCTCAGTCCTCAGCAGCATCTGTGCCAGACTTACCATTGATCTTGTGATGTGAACCTGGTGTGAATGCCAAAGCCAAGCTGCTCGCCAGCCCCTTGTGACTCAGAAGTGATAACTCCTGTGAGCCAAGGTGCACAGTCGGCACAGGACAGCCACCACCCAGGGAGCTGCTGATCTGTGCCACCTCCAGCTTCTGTCATCCACAGCTACTACTTCAGCACAGTTCTCCCTCCCCAGATGTCCTAAGCAGCCATAGAACAAAGACATGAGTGAACAATTTGCAGTTCTACAGTCTGTTCATTATTTCAAAACTTCTCTTTCCTGTCATGATTTAGAGACACCAAGAAATGAAGTTAAATGAAGCATCACTTGGATAAAACAGGGTAAACTGAACTCATACTGAGCTTATAATATTGCATGTTTATTTTAAAAAATAGATGTAAAATCTGGTCATATTAGCAATGACTTAATCATGTGGTATTTGCAAGTTGAAACTTGGAGTAGCCCATTTAAGTTCAAAATGCCTAACTTTAATCTGTATATTATGTTATAGTTTACATATTCTTGAGGATTGCATTTGTCCAGTTCCAGGAAAGTCCAATAGTCCTTCTTACTGTTTGCTCCAGTGTGAAGTAGGGAGAAGGGCTGATTACATCGTTCCAGGAGGAGTCAGGAGGTCCTTTCCTCATTCTCCTTCAACACTTGGCAGTGTTCTCCTCTCCACAAACATTTCTGTAGGAATATCTTGAAACCACTCTGCTGTCAAAACCAGCCTGGCTAAGTATGGCTGTTTTACTCCTAGTTCACCTGGTTTTATGACAGAGTTGGTATTACTTGTCGGCTCCATGCTGTGACAGCTGTGAAAGTTAATACATTCTTCTTCTGCTGAAAACTGAGATTTCGGTTTTACTTCTGGTGGCTACTACTCACCTCAGCTCTACACAAATAGAAATTATATCTTCCTGTTCTATAGAACGTGCAAAATCAAGCACTCTATGTGGTTTGTGTGGGCACAACACCTACAATATATTTGTTGAAAGAGAATCGCTGTAAACCAACCTTATATTCCCTATCCTCAGGCCAGACTTGGAAAGACTTTGCAATCCACCAAATGTGCTAATTTGTTAATAGATGTGTTTGTATGGAATAGAGATCCATTTTAAAGTATTGTTTTTTTAAAAAATTTGAAATCTAATTGTTGTTACTAATCACAGAAATGCATGCTGAGGAGACTGCTGATTTCAAAGAGAGATATCAATGCTTAAAGTAGCCTACAATAGTATGTGGTTAGAAAGAGCAGTTGAGGATTGATTCCCTTAATTTCTTTGAACTAAAGGATGAAAAGGATATAAATCTGAAGTTCTTGTAAAATGCTGCATAGAGCTTCTGAGGCCATAAGCTGTAGCTGTGATCACAGTGAAATACTTGTGTACCAGTCACCAAGGTCAGA
Organism: Gallus gallus; assembly: GCF_016699485.2. Classification (NCBI taxonomy): domain Eukaryota; kingdom Metazoa; phylum Chordata; class Aves; order Galliformes; family Phasianidae; genus Gallus; species Gallus gallus. Next base: position 13,204,400 of record NC_052572.1, read on the forward strand.
AGGACAACAGTGTTCAAAGACCATGACTGGTGCAAAAAAATGGGAACTCTAAAAATTCTAGTGAGGTGATCTATTAAAAAAAAAAAAAAAAAAAAAAAAAAAGAGAGAGAGAGTTTAATGGTATTAGTCCCCATATTAGGGAGTAAAAGGCTAATTAGAAAGGTTAGGAAGAAATTTCTGCAGTGGTAGGGAATCACACTTCTCAAGCATCTGATAACAGACACAAGTAGAGGCAGAGATAATAAATTAACAGGATCTCAGAGCAGGCTGAGCATAGATATCCTTTGTCCCAGTTTGAAAACAAAGGAGATGTCCACCAGCAGAGAGCACAAAGGAATGATAATATGAGACCAGCCAAGGGCTTATTTTGCTTGGTGCTGCTTCAGCTTCAGCTGCTTCAGGCCAACAGGACAGTCTTTAAGATAGGAAGAATGCAGCTCTTAACTCTTAACAGCCCTTAAGGGTCATCTAGTCCAACTCCTCTGCAATGGACAGGAACAACTACAGCTAGTTCAGGTTACTCAGAGCCCCATCCATCCTGACGTTGAGTGTCTCCAGGGATGGGGCACCTATCAACTCTCTGGGCAATGTTCAATTCACGTTCAAAGTTGTATTATAGTGCCTTAGAGATATTTATAGCTGGAGTACCTCTCCTATGAGGAAAGGTAGAGGGAACTGGACTTGTTTAGTTTGGAGAAGACTCCAGGGGGACCTCATTGCAGCCTTCCAGTACTTGAAAGGAGTGTATAAACAGGAGGGGGAACAGCTGTTTATGAGGGTGGATAGTGATATGAAAAGGGAGAATGGTTTTAAACTGGGACAGGGGAGGTTTAGGTGAGATATTAGGAGGAAGTTCTTCACACAGAGGGTGGTGACACACTGGAACAGGTTGCCCAAGGAGGTTATGGATGCCCCATCCCTGGAAGCATTCTAGGCCAGGCTGGATGTGGCTCTGGGCAGCCTGGTCTGGTGGTTGGCAACCTGCCCACAGCAGGGGGGTTGGAACTCGATTATCATTATGGTCCTTTTCAAACCCAGGCCATTCTATGATTCCATGATTCTATGACACCCTGGCTCTGAGATGGGACCCCTGAGCACCATCACACACAGAAAATATCAGGGATCTCTGCTACAGCCAGGGGCTACAAGATCATGGGTTTTATAGCTGAATCTGTACGTACAGCAACTGTGCTCCAGCGCTTGAAAGAAATAACAAACATAAAAAAATGACATGCTTCCAAACTAAAATTTTTTGACACTGTGAAGAGTATTCGAACTGGTGGCACATATTAGCAGAAAGCTTTCCTCTTAACAGGAAAGTTTGAGCAGAAGTACTTAGTGCTGAGCACATTTTGGAGATTAAGTTAGTGTGGTTAATGAATTCTGATCTACTAGAAAGAGTAAGGCCATAAAATAAGCTTCTTCTCATCACACTGTCACTATATTTGAACAGTATTGTCCCTATGTGGGAAAAGTTGATGGTAAAAGCATTCAGATTTTGGCCAAATAATTTAATGGAAATTATGAAGTACATTTGTGCTACTCAGATATGTCTGCCCTTTCCTTTAAGCAGAAGAAGGATTTCGAGTTTCTAATTTTTTGGTCATTAAGTCCTGTCCGAAGATGATCTAATACTACAATTGTTATTTCGTAACGACAATCACTGAGATTTTGCTGGTTATTTTGTCTTGGAAGTCACTACAAAACTTGATGCCATGTACTTTGTTTTTGTTTTATTTTTACTGAATTACAAAGTTTTGCCAGTGCCAGAGTTTTGCAGAGGTGTCACTGGTTCACTACAGTTTTCAACAGCATCCAAATCTCATTTTCATTGAAAAAGAAAAAGGAATTGAGAAAACAGATCTTTTCCATTTAAAAAGGGGCGTTTCAGTACAGTTCCTTTCCAAGATGCCTGGATAGCCTCTTCTTAAATTCTAACCCAGAATGAAAACAAATTTTGAAGCTGCAACATTTTGTTATGTACTGGAACTGCCGCCCACTGGCCAACTTTACTTTTTTATTGAATCCTCGTGTTCCATCTAATGAACACTTTGTACTGCGTGTTCCCAAGCCTGAGATGACAGAAAATCTGACTACTATTTTGAATATATATTTATTTCTTTATTGGCTGTTTTCTATGGGGTTCATAGGTGGGAGAAATCCTTCTGAGAATTGGATTAAAAAACTGCAGATTTGAATTAGTTAAAAAAAAGAGAGAGAGCGAGAGAGAGAAAGAAACACATCATTCCAGAAGAAAAATGAAAAGGAAAATATTTCAACAATAATACTGTTTAATTGCCATTTGATTCATGTACTGTTCCTTATATTTTTTGTGTAAAGATTTAAAAACATATGTATAGATGGTATGACTAGACATAACACAAAAGTTTTTTAAAACTTCTTTAATTCTCCTAGGACCCCCAAAAAGTCATTTTTAAAATGTAAATTTAAATAGGACTTTTTCTAACACACATATAAGCTGCCCATACAAATTTCCAGACTGTATCTCACCATTCGGGGTTTTGGTTTACAGCTCTGTAGTTTGGGGACAGTTTAATAAACAAGGATTGGGAAATCCTAATTACGTCTGTATGGCATTTATGAAGTCAGTAGTTCTACTTGTATAATGTTTGGCCTAATTATACAAATTTCATTTTCCCAAAGTATTACATTCATTTATATAACCACACCATTCATTTCCTGTTCCTGTATTTACTGCAAAAATACTGAAGCTCTGGAGACTTCATGCATTGGACTCTTTTTTGTGGTTACTAAGTTAGGTGCATAGATTTTTCTGATTTATATATTTTTTTAAATTATTATTTACTTCCATACCTGTATTATAATTTCTTGAAGATGTAACACACTCACATTTTATCTAACCAGCAAGAAAAATGCAAATTTCTTTTCTTGTTAATTTCATTTAGACATTGAGATAAGCATGACTTTTGTAGAATCAAGGGTGGTAAACAATGATGATTTTAACAATGATTAAGCAGAACACCTATAGAAAAAGCACTGTAGCAATGTTTAACAGTTTTTTATATGGAGGCAATGTAAATCTCAGAAAGATAGTGTTTAAGAAGGCATTTTAAAATTCAACAGGTTACATGCTATACAAAATATTAACTATACTTATTCTGACTAACTGCAACTTTACTATTCTTGAACACTGTAAAATTTTATGAGAAAATATGTAAAACTAAATGCTTTAGAAGTCCAACTGAATGAAATGTGCAGTTGTGTTTTTATCCCATTTCCAGGGTGCAGAATTTCTGTAAGCAGAACAATGTAACTCCACCTTTTTTTTAATTTTTTTTTCACACCTAGTCAAACAGGTCATTCCTATACTTCCCAAATAAGATAATATGCCTTATCAAATCGTATTTGTCATCCAGGAAGCAGAAGTGCTGGACTTATTTGAATAAACACAGGTCTCTCATTTTCCTAATTATTAATATTGTGCTCCCTCCATCATTACAAAATAATTTCTGAAATCATAATTAAATGAGTAATAAATATAATGTTTTGTACTTTGTAAAGGAAATAACTAGGTAATTTCCTACACTTGATGCCATTCTGGTCTATAAACTTCATATGATCTCATGCTTCCTGATGCTGGCATCAAACCATTCTTCACAGCAGTGGTTGTGAACAAAGAGTGAAACTCTGCAGGCTAGAAAGTGTTTGAGAAATTTTGTTGACTAATGTTACAGCCAAAAATTGTTCAAACAAAAAAGATTCTTAAGAATCTTTTCTCTCGGAAAAAGAGGGGGACACTCACAGAGAGAAGTCCCTTCTGAAATTGAAGAGTCACCAAAACCAAGAATACCTGACCGAAAACACAAAACAAACTGTTGCTGAAAAGGTTTTTGCACTGTTAATTAGTTGATGAACACCAGGAAGCATAATAACAGCTGTTCTCCCTCCTTGTATGAGCTGTCATAGAAACTGAAATGTAAAAAAAATCGTACGTGAACACTGCTTGTGCATCATTAAGCAACTATTGAGTATAGCTTCTATTCTAATGATACTGTGGAAGTGCTGTTATGCATAAAATGTAAAATGTTTTTTTCTTGGTTGTATTATTATATGAAGAGTTAAAATAGATGAGCACTACTGATTGACAGATTTCACTTTTATTTCTTTTATATGGTTTGCTGAAAAAGAAGGAATGTCAAGGCAGGACTGAGATCTTCTTAAACTTTACATTAAAGACTTTATAGACTTAGAAAAGATGGAAATTTTCAACCTGTATTAATATCTATTTCTCAAACTAAAGAGCAATAGAGAGTATACTGAGAGACTCTGGGGGACATTAATGTTGACAGTGAATGGTTTGGACCTTCAGTCAATGACTACATCTGTGCAATTTCTATACAAAGCATTGCAAATACCAGTTCAGATAACTTAGTCTCAGATTCTTGTGTTCAGAAAGTGAATAGTCTACACATGGACGTATTTTAAGATATTTCCATGTTTTCATGTGAGTAAAACTGGATCTGCAGGAAGTCTCCACACAAGACGAGTGTATAGCTCATTCAGCCAGGCCTTCAGTCAGTCGTTGACAGAAGTTCCTCTACATGTTGTGTATGATAAATGAAATCTCCCAACAAAGAACAAGTACATGGATTCCACTTCAAATTAAACATAGTTTGCATGAAGTCAGCTTAGGTTTCTCTACATTTGTAGTATAGTTGCACCAGATAGACTGAGAGCCTATGAGTTTAATTTGCAAAGATCTGTTGGGATGGAGAGGGTGTAGCTTGGATATCCTCAGTAGCCAACTGAAAGAAAGAGACACTTCCAGCCCATGAGTCACTTGACCTATTTCAGATTGTCTATTTTTGTATGAAATTTATTGTTCCCAGGAAGTGCCTGGTTTCCCTCTGAGTGAAGAGCCTGAACAATAGCTTTAGAGGTTTTCTTCCATCTTTTCTATGTCAAGCAGAGGAAAAAAGAACCCTACCTTCTGCATCTTTCCAGCATTTGCTGAGTTCTTTTGAAAAAGGTAAGACTTGGTTCTCAAAGAAACATGATAAGAAGATGAAAGGGTGAATTTTAAGAATTGCACTGACCATCGAGAAGAGTTTTATTTTATTTCCATTTATAGTATACCATCAAAGGTAGTCTTCTGTTCTGAACAGAAATCAAATGTCCCTCATGAGTGAAAGGGAAACTGAATCTGCCAAAACCGTGCCAGAAACTGAAAGCCAATAAATGCAGGTTACTGGAAGATGCTGGTGTACAGCCCTAGGAACAAAACAACTGCTGAGGTTGTCCTATTGCCACATGCCCAAACTTATGTAAGTATTTCATTTGTCTGTATTTTTGTCTATCTGTAGGCTTGTGTTTCATGACTTGTTTGGAAATGAGCACACAGCACCATGATCTGTCAGCAAGGTCTCACAGCTCAGGCTCTGCAAATGCAACTGTACAGTAACCAGCCTTCATCAAGCACTGAGTCATTCGACCTAAAGCTCTGGTCTCTGCTGGCTGAAAGTATCATGGCACCTCGAAGCTTTTCTTTAGTTCTTTTGTGACTTGTTTTGAGAAATCTGCTGAGATTTTCAAAGTTGTTAAACAGTATAAAACCACATCATTTTCATATAGTTTCAGGTTTCATTGCTATCCTTCCAGGCAACTCCTGAGTAAGATGCAGGCAAGCATTCCATGTGCCTGATTTCCCATACAGTTGATTCGTTATTCTACCTCCTGCAGTGAACTCTTGATTTCTTAATTTTCTTGTCATATTCTGCTTATGGCTGTCACATTGGTTCAAAGATATGCCTGCTATTAACACAAGAAGTACTGAAATAGTAGCATTCCAATTCTCAGGGTAACTGGCAATGTTTTCAGGAATATAGTCAGCATATCACATGTATACTTCATATTTTCTTTTGTCCACAGGCACATACATACATGTAGGTCGCTCCAAAAGGAATGCTTCCTATTTACCTCCATGAAAACTACAACAGAGAGAGACCACAATAACACTACTTGATACAGCAAATTCTCACTACAAAACACTCTCTCTCAACATGCTCATCACCATTAGCTATGTATTTTTGCCAGCGATGAACAATTCAGTGAAATATCTTTGCTTTATATGCACTTCCATGCCAAATGCCTGTTTATCAGACTGCCCCTCTGCTGCCATCTGCCACAAAGCAACAAAATGTGATGTAAAATAGGTGGGAAAGTTCAAACTCTACTGTTATACCACTAACATCCACCTCTGACAGCGTGGGCCATCATAAGGAGGCATTACTTTAAGAGCAGATCTCATATATTTTCATGTGTAAAAATACCTGAAATCTGCTTGTATGTGGATGGCTACCTGTTCTGTGTACTTTCAGAACAACTACAACAGAATGTGTATTGTTACTTACACTTCACTTCTTCCTGCTGAGGCATGTGGAGCCACAGTCCCCACAGCTGCATGACCCTACTGCATTCCTTCCAGTGCTCTCAATCAGAGAGAACTGGTCAGCAGAGGAGGCCCCTCACCACATTACCCTGATTCCCCTCCTTACCACCATCATGATCACTTCTCCTGCCAAAGAGTGTTACCTTCGCTTTCAGCTTATTTGGACTAGGTGTAATGATAACACTTTAGAGCCACATCTGTGAACAGACTCCCACATGCCAGACACTGCATTAAACAGATAAAAAAGATGCCCACTCAAAAAGATTTAGAGTGTCCTTGTTCCTGGCATGATGGCTTCTCTCAGAGGGAAAATAAAATTAGAATGACCAGCTGTCATTTCTGTTAACAGATCATGGGAATGGAAAATATAAGAAATGTGTCCAATTATACTGTAGGTTTTAGTTGGCCTCGTTGAGTAGAATAACGCTGTTAGAAACATTTAAGGAACACATAATCAACTCTGAATCTGGGGTCTGTGAGTCCAGTCATGGATTATTAGCATTAAGAGGAAGGAAGGTTTAGAAATTCATCCCCGTGCTTCTACATATGTAATTGATAATTTCAGTCTCTGAAGAAAAAAAAAAAGAGAGAGAGAGAGAGAAAACAACAACAACAGCAACAACAAAAACTCATTCATTGCTCAGGACCTCCTCATAATGGGAGAAGTCACATTCCAAAAAAAAAAAAAAAAAATCTAATACATCATGTTGTGAAGTAGAGCAATGATGTTAACATACAGGAATAAATGTGACATTTGGCAAAAATTATGCTTTTATACTAATTATCTGTAGCCATTACTGTAGAGATTTGAAGAGTCTTTAGGAATCTCCTGTAAGGAACACACTTCCTTGATTAAGAGCCCTTCATGATTTGACCTCGTTCTCACCTACTTCCTTGACAGCAGGGTCAAAATCTGTTCCCTTCCAGACAGGAGACTTGATTTCCATACCAGCATCACACTTCTTATTTTTTTAAATAAATATGGATTTTTAAATCACTTACTAATGCTTGGCATCACAGACAAAATTCTCTAAATCTCATTTAGCTGGGAGCATTTACTGGAAGGAGGTGCCCACTGGGAAATCCAGTAATGGATCATATTATTTTCAATTAGCCAACTATTTTGTTCATTTCTTATCTTCTCCATGTGCTTGCTAAATCCACTTAGAACTGTTAACAGTGCATTTTAAACAATATGAATCAGAGAAGATAGTTGCACTCTTTAACATAGTCCGTAGTGACAGAACATGACTGTGGGGAAAAGGCATTTTTGCAGAGTATCAGTGAATAACTCACTGTAGTGAATGCTTCTTTTCAAGAAAATGTATAACACAGATGCTTCTCTTTATGCCCACTTTCATTGGGTAAATTGTGTGCTGTGACTGGTGGTAAGAAAATATCTCCAACACAAGACAGCTGACATATTGCTAATAGAGTTACGGAGTCTTAATGGACAAGAAAAGAGATGTTACTCCAGGGTACTGTTGAAGTGTGAGGTATCCATAGGCTGAAGAAGTAGCATTCTTACTGATAGATATTTCTCCTTCCTGATAGGAGCTAATTAAAAGCAGCACTGTTAAAAATGACGTGTAAACCAGTATGAGAACTGGTAACCTGTAATAGAAAAAACCTTTGTATACGGTTGCCTTTGCAAATGCCTCTTGGTTCATTCCCCTCTCTCCTTGTTAACATCAGGCTCTTATGCAAGCCTGACAAATGTTCCCTCTCTGCATACTCTCTGCACTCTCTTGTCATTGACAAATGGAAATGCTTCAAATCACTGGCCAAATTGTGTAAAACAAACTTGTTAGTGTTTTCATTAAATTGTCCCAGTTCTGGATTCTGCTGAATACACAAGAAGAATTCAAATATTAGCATGAAATTTTGCATTACACACAACTCCCAGCAAAACCAGAGCAGGACTCCCAGGGGCATCATATTCCCCCTGATGGACTCTGCAGATTGTGCAGCTCAGCCTGCAGCTGAGGCATGTGGGGAACCAGAATACACTCCTACATAAATGACTCCAGTGTACCATTAGTATTTGCTAAAAACTGTCATTTTGCTGCCAAATTTCAGGCAAATGCACTCAGACATTTTCCTTTCCATGGATATCTTTGCATTGGTATCAGTTTCAAAAAAACTGAATGCTTGAATTTGTTGTGGCTAAGGTTCCAGGAAGGGGTTTGGTACCAAATATTTCAATCTGGACTTGAAACTCTGTATACTGTCTGTATAACTATGGGAAATGGCATTCCATGTATTAAGGAAGTTATCTGCAATTACATTAAACAGGTAATGAGAAGATTTCATCAATACCATGTTAGGAACATGTTTATGCTTCAAACACAACCAATGCATTACATGAGTAGAGTGGGAATAGCCATTCATTGTAAATAAATAAACAGGTTGGCCATGAGCCAGCAGTGTGCCCTGATGGCCAAAGCATCCTGGGGTGCATTAAAAGGAGCGTGACCATCAGGTCAAGGAAGGTGATTCTCCCTCTCTACTCTGCCCTGGTCAGACCTCACCTGGAGTACTCTATCTAGTTCTGGGCTCCCCAGTACAAAAAAAAAGGCAAGGATCTCTTGAAGACAGTCCAGCGGAGAGCCACAAAGATGATAAAGGGCCTAGACCGTCTCCCCTGTGAGGAAAGGCTGAGCAACCTGGGTCTGTTCAGCCTTGAAAAAAGAAGACAGAGGGAGGATCTGATAAGTGTCGATAAATATCTAAGATGTGGGAGGCAAAGGGAAAAGGCCAGACTCTTCTCAGCAGTGTGTGGTGATAGAACAAGAGGAAATGGCCACAAACTGAAGCATGGGAAGTTCTGCACCAATATGCGAAGGAACTTCTTCACTGTTGAGGGTGACGGAGCACTGAAACAGTCTGCCCAGTGGGGGTGTGGAGTCTCCTTCTCTGGAGATGTTCAAGACCTGCCTGGATGCCCATCTGTGCAGCCTGCTGTAGGGAGCCTGCTTTGCAGGAGGGTTGGACTCCATGATCTCTGGAGGTCCCTTCAAGCTCCTACAATTCTGTGATTCTGGGATTCTGTGAAATGGGAAGAGCTGATCATAAAGGAAAAGAAAACGCCTCAAGAAACCTAACGACAGCCCTGCGAGTAAAGCCAGAATATACAGATTTTTCAGGAACAGTATTTGCTCTAAAAGGGATGAGAGGATTCAGAGTACACCACTGATTTGGAAAATGCTCAGCAGTACAGAACAGGTCATAAACTTACAGGCAATGCAAAACCTGCCAAACCTGCAATGTTTTCTGCAGGCAAAGAAATTTTCTGCTGAAGCAAGTAACGTTCATTCTGAAAAAAAAAAAAAAAAAAAAAAAAAAAGAGAGAGAGAGAGAGTGACTGGTGCTTTACTCAGCTACGAACTTCCTGAGTCAGAAGAATATTACCTGGAATTAGTATGCTGGGTTTTTTCACCTTACCTGTCTACCGTGAAATTTTTGAAGTATCATGTGCTAAACAATCCAGGACACAAAACCCTAAATAAGAATGTTGTTTTTCTTGTGTGTCAGTTTCTAAATGCCTTCATCCTTTTCTTCGCATGTGGACTGCCCTCTGACCTCAATCCTGATGGCCTAATGGTGAATCATTATTCTTTGATTATGGCTTTGTAATTATAGGGAATGACATAAGCTCATTGTGATCCAGACTTGGAAATTATTTCAAAGGGGTTTTATTCTTTTTACTTATTCTTTTTATAGCTGCACTGATCCATTTTTTGACTGTATTGAGGCACTCCAAGGCTCACATTGCTGTGCCATTATAACACTTCTCAAGTGCCTGACACTGCACTGCCTCTTGGAAAAATATGTTTTGTGCAGACCCAAAAAGTATTGCTGGGTTTCTCTCTCTGTAAATCCCACAAATTTTCCAGAGTGCCTTTCAGAGTGGGAATATCATTCCCACTTTGAATTCCATTCGTTTTCAATACAGAATAATATTTTTTCCTAAAGTTTGGTCCAGGAAAGAAATAGAAGTGATCTACTTCTTAACAATCTGCTCTTTAATGAGAAATCTAAGCACACTATTGCCACTTATATGAGATCATTTTACACAGCTCTGCTATGTAGTATGTTTTAGGGTGTTTTTTCTCCATCAGTGACAGATGAAGAGCAGCAGTAAATTTTTCTGACTTGGCTTAACTGAGAGGATTCAGAGTCTTAAAATTAAACAGATTGTGAAAGTAGGAGGAGAAAAATAGGAGGGAGAGGAACAAAAATGAAAACCTACACCTAAATGCATATAGTGTAGTAAACTTGGATAACGTGTTTGAGACAAAGTTCTCACTGACACAAAAATATACACAAGATCATATCCTAGTATCGTTTCACCTTGTACCAGGGAATTGTTGCAGCTTTTGTGTTGGTTTGCATTTTAGAAATTTGAAAATCTTGGGAAGGTCTCTGCATGCTTTCAGAAACATATGTATTCCTGTAGATTTTATTTTTTTAACGTTCTGACTTCACAGTACCTAACGTTGGCAAGAGCAGAAATACTTCAAGTGCAAGGACACATGGAAAAACAACAAAGAAAACAAATCCTAGGTAACAGTCAAACAAAGCTATTGATTAGATAAACATCAGCAAACCCAAAAGCTTCCTGCTGTGTGTGTGTGGCATAGCTCCCTATCCCTACCACTGTGACAAGACAGAAGCACATAAAGGCACAATTTATGGCTCACTTTCCAGATTTGGATTTGGTAGATGTAAGTAGAAAGATGGCACAAGCAGATGTGCACTAGGAAGGATTTATTTTTAAGACAAATAACTCACTAAAGCAGAATATATATTTGGACTGTATTATACATATCTAGGTGTGGATGATAGGAGAACATTGTGAACTTCCAATTACCATGCTAGCTTGCCAGTATCTAAATGAAGAGTGATATTTATTATATGCATAGTGAATTAAGGTACTGGATGAAATCACACTCACCTGTGACTGTTGCTCTCATCAGGCAGTAGCTGGGTAACAGCAGGCCAAAAACAAGCATGGAAAAATCCCAGGTTTACACAGCAAGTCACTGTGATTTGTTTTGTGTTTTATCTGTTACAGATTTGTTATGAGATTAATCAGTTGCTGTCTTTGCTAATACACTGTAGCACCGTGGATCAATCTTATATCCCAAAAGCCTCTTAAATATATATTTATATGTATATATATAAACATATACGTAAAGCTGCAATTCTTTCTGGTTCACAGTTTTGAAAGCTTGACTTTCTGTGTCTGAAGCACAGAAATGAGGCTCCCATTTATCAGAGGAGGAGCAGTGAATGTGTTTTTCCAGCAGCACTGCTCCCAAGCGTAGTGCAGTGTGTGGAGGAATGGCATTGCTACAGTGCTTCTGTGCTTATGGAACTCTGAAAGCAGCTGGGAGACCCTGACCACAGCAAGAAGGGATTAATACATTGCCGTTATTTTGAGGTTAAATCTTATACTGGAAAGAGAAGTTGATGTAAGGACACTTCAGCCCAACCAAGGCCAGAAGTATAGTGAGGTTTTAGCTCTATCTGTCAGATTCAGAAGTAAAATCTTTGGAGTGAACAAAAGCCCTTCAAAGTGCCGTTTCAATCCAGACTGCAGCTGAGCTGCAGTAACTGTACATGCTCTCTAGAAGAGGAGTGGGGAAGGCAATGAAGGGGATATGATGAAAATTCGTTCACCTACAGAGAAATAAAAACAGTGATCAATATACATCTCTGTGCCCTGCTGCTGACAAGGAAAATGCACATGGACAAAGCCATAACTCAGCTGATGTGCAGGAATGTAAGTGCAAGTCCTTTCTCCTACAAACCAAGCTGTTATTAAGACTTGTTTTATACCAGAAAATGCATGACTAGATTATGCTGGTCCTATTCCTACCCCCTCTAGATGTGAAATGTTCATCAACATGGTGGAAATAGGATCAAGTGACTAGCTTTCAACAAGGCACTTATCAATTTCATTGAAGCCAATTAGAGATGAATATTCGGAACCTTGAAGAGAGAGCTGGCTGATTTTGAGGGATGCTTTAGTTATCTAGGAGGATATTACTAATTAAAATCTTATGGAAAATGCATGGCAACACTGTGGACTGATGATATATTACTCTTTTATTTGCTGCATCTGGAATCAGTAACATGGTGTAAACATGTTTTTAATTTTAAAATGATACTTTAGTTAAGCATAGGGGGAAAGGTCAAATGATCGTACAACACAAATATGAGCAGCCCTTTGACTGTGTGCTTTCTTGTGTGCAAATAATGGAAACAAACACTGTTTTAGACCAACTGCACTTGGAAGTGGCTGCCCTTGGGAATACAGTTATACTTTTAACAGCTCTGTTAGCAGATATAACTTTCTGAAATGCAGCCACTGATAAAAAAATGAAGAACAACAAACATCTGTATTTCATTATGATTTGCACAAAAAATGGGATTTTTTTAAATCTCTCATAGCACTTAATCTTTGTAGCCAATGGAGTATAGCAAGATTAGCAGTGTTTTGAACAAAGCCCTTTATATGTGAAACGGAAAGAAAGAATGAGGGAAAAAACTGGCAATTTACACAAGCACAGTAATGCATCCTCTGAAAGGGCTGTCTACCCAAACAGTTAAAAATAACTTAATATTTATACTCAATAACTCTACAAACAAACTATAATGGCATTTTAGCAGCAAATCTTTAATCTGTACAGTTCATCCCTTTCCATTATCTCACTGGTTACAGGGCTGTCTGGAATACTGAGTTTCTGGCCCATAAACAGTGTGGCTCAATGTTAATTTGAAAATCCTTATATTTAAATGAGTCACTCTAATTGGTAAAATGAAGATTGAAAGTCAAAATAGCTCATGTCTTGCTAATATGGCATGCTTGTATACAGTAATAGACAGAGAAGGATTTTCCATTCATTCAGTGCTGTGTAATTTCCATTAATTCACTACGTTTTAATGTTTTTTACATCCAGTCAGGAAAGCAAGAAAGAGGTGAGATGGAGTGGGAGGAAGTATGCATGCCCAACTCCATACACACCAAGAAAGGAAACACTACTTTTGGAAGCAGATGTCATTCCTCATTGAGGAGTGCCATCTTTAATGTCCTCTCAGGTTTTGGAATTTCTGACACTTTACAATTATTTGATGATTACAGGAATGCTTTTATTTGAAGCCACTTTTAAACTGCCTTTCCCTTTCCATCTTATTTGCTCCTTCTTCTGCAGTTTCCTACATCACGCGGGCTCTCCTACCAGCCAAGGAATGAGCATGACTTCATCCCAAACCCGTCCTCAAAATTCCCGAGTCATCCCGCTGGGTGGGTGCAGGGTAGCTCCAAGCTGTTCCTCTCTCAGGTGGCAGCAAGCTGCCATAAAATTCTCCGAGAGGCTGGCAAGATATCATTTTCTAAAGGAGGAGTGTTTGTCTACTGACTGCAACATAATTTTTGAATCAGTTCTAAAAATGTTAACGTTTTTTGTTTGAAAAGCAATTGTAATTTTCCTGTCACAACATTCCGCAAAAAGCGGGACCCTCCAAACTCAATGGGGAAAATATGGGTTTCTGAAGAATCTGGACTGGTTCCTAAGCTCCTGTTAACATTTTTTCCCAGAGACATCTGCTTCTATTTGCGTATTTCTTCAGATACTAAAGATAAAATTAGAATGTGGAGATTTTAGTGTTAAAATCTTAAGCGCAGACGTGATGCAACTGCCACAGATCTTTTAATGGTCATGCTTCAGAGAGAGACTTTTGGAGTAACTGAAAGAGATCAGTTCCTGCTGTGAGCAAAATTTTGACGTTTTGAATTTTCAATAAATCAGAAAAGACTGCCAGCTACAGAATTATGCTGCTAAGTTTCTTAGCAGATCTCCTGCAGTTGTCACAGCAATTATTCTCAAGGTGCTTTCCAAACATGCCACTTTAGGAATCTGTTTATGTGGATTAATTTCTGGGAAGTTCTTGCATAAATTCCAGGTACAAACAGTAAAAACTGTTAAAAAAAAAAAAAAAAAAAAAAAAGTCCTAAAATGTGCTGAGGTAAGCACTTTACTGGCTTTTTGTATTTCCACCAAAAAAAAAAGGAAAGAAAACCAGCAAGTGGATCACAAATTATTGCACCATATAGTTCACTATTCCAGTACCTGCTCAAACCTCGCATGTGATCTTAAAATGTTACATAAAACCACACTTTCTGAAGTCATGGTGCATCAGTTTGCAATTCTAGTTGAGCATGGAAACCACTATGGGGCATGCAAACTACACTTTTATTGCCATTCCTGAAACATGGTGGGATCACTCCCACAGCTGGAGTGCTGCAATGGATGGCTGTAAGCTCTTCAGAAGGGATAGGCAAGGAAGGAGGGGCGGTGGCTTGGCTCTGTGTTTAGAGAATGTTTTGATGTTGTTGAGCTCAGGACTGGTAATGGTAAGGCTGAGTCTCAGTGTGTAAGGATCAAAGGGAGGACCAACAAGGCTCACATCCTGGTGGAAGTCTGTTGTAGACTGCCTAACCAGGAAGAAGAGATGGATAAGGCATTCTACAAGTATCTGGCAGTAGTTGCATGATCAGCAGCCCTTGTTGTCCTGGAGGACTTCAACTTCCCTGATAAAAACTGGAAATATAAGACAGCACAGAGAAAGTCTAGGAGGTGTTTACTGTGTGTGGAAGATAACTTCCTGATGCAGTTGGTAAGAGAGCATACCAGAGGAGGTGCCCCACTAGACCTGCTGCTCGCAGAGGACTGCTTGGAGATGAGGAGGTCAGGAGATGTCTTGGGCAAAGTGAGCACAAAATGGTAGAGTTCTCAATTCTTGGTGAAGTCATGAGGGCAGTTAGGAAAACTGCTGCCTTGGACTTCCAGGTGGAGGACTTTGAACTGCTCAGGACACTGGTAGGAAAGGTCCCTTGGGATTCAGTACTGAAGGGTGAAGGACTGCAGGAAGGCTGGGTGCTCCTCAAGAGGGAAATCTTAGAGACAGAGATGCAGGCTATCTCCTTGTGCCATAAGATAAGCCAGAAGGGAAGACCAGTGTGGATGAAGAGGGAATTTTTACTGAGACACCAGAAGAAAAAGAGTCTACCTCCTGTGGAAGAAGGAATGGGCAACTCAGAGAGTACAAAGAAGATGTTAGGATAGGCATGGAGAAAATTAGAAAGGCAAAAGCCCAGCCTAAACTCAACCTGGCCTCCATGGTAAAAGACAACGAAAATTTTTTTTTTACAAATGTTTTAACAGTAAGAGGAAAGCTTAGGAGAATCTCATTCTCCCGTTATATTTCATTTCCACCTTTTTGAAATATTCAAAGGTTTTAAAGGCAAGTGCAAATTTCCAAATTCCTAGGCCAGGTCTAAGGCTGCTCAAAAACGACGAAGTTTTGAACTTGGGATAACTGATCTCTGGGACCATCAAGCTGAAGACAAGAGAACCTGGAGAAGAAGCAGCATGACCATATGAAAAATTCCAAAACATGGCATGAAATAAGTCAATTTCAGGTGTTCTAATAAATCTGTTTTCCATCAGAGCTCCATCAGTTTCAGAATTTCCACACATTCCCACAATTTTTTTTCAATTTATTCCAGTGGAATAAAGAAGTTTGCCAACATATTCCTTGTATGAAAAATGCACTAAAAAAAAAAAATCTTACTATTTTTCCTTTATTCTCACAGTGTGTGACCCAAAGACCAAGTTACATGCATTAATGAAAGATTAGGAAGAAGGAGAATAAAGTAGACAATCAGGAGATTGAAAACCTGTCCTTGAATGAGAACATAGCCCGCAGTCACTACATCTCCTGAATATAAGACAAGATTTGCAGACCATCTTAAAGTTTGTAGTATAGCACATGCTAAATATAGTCAAGCTATGTAGAAGAGGAGCAGTGAGGTTCTTTGGCACTTTTTCAGGAGCTGTGCAGAGGAAAAGCTAGTTACTTTCAGTTCAGCGTAGTGTGACTCATTTATGGCTGAAAGATCCACTAAATGCAGAGAAAAGCCTGCAGAAACCTGTAAGGATTGAAAATGTTACTGGAAGCATCAAAGTGTCTGCCTTTCATGAGAGATTTCTGAAAAGATAAAGAGAGTGACCAAATCTTCTCCTCAAGCACTTACTCTGGTTTTCAAGGTTGAATCTTGTCTTAGAGGAATGCATATAAATTGACTGTGGTTCTGCTAAGCACAGAAATGGTGTTTTGCCAGTAAAATAGTGAAGGTGGAGGCAAAGTCACAGGTGAATGATGTGAACTGGGTTGCATTTACAATAATAGCTACGAGGCAAAAAAGGCTCCCCTTCCTCTCACATGTACTGATCTGGCATCTTCTTGCTGATGAGCATTTCAACATGCTTAAACCAGACCCTCACTCCTGCCCTGTGCAGAACTGCAGAGCAGCTACGTCCTTTCTTCTGAACTGAAGCCCATCTGAGGGCACTTCTCCTTAACTTCTTGAGGGTGAGCAGTTTACTCAGTGTACTCTTCACTAAGCTCCCCCAGTGAGGGTTCAAGACAGGAATATTAGCTCAAAAAAATGCTGTGCCTCTTTATTAAAAAGTAAAAAATAGAAAATAAATAGAATTGTGTACATTCAAAAAAAAAATTGTATAAGGTTGAATGGAATAGATGATCTATTTCCTAGGACAATATTGCTCTTCCCCCATGTTCACTGAAAACAAAACTATCATATTTGTGGGGGCCATAAAAGGAGGTTTTTTGTCATCCGCAAGCGATAATGTCAGTCAGTCAAGACAAGGGTAGCTGTGAATATAGAGATTATAGAAGTATAAAACAGCTTGGGTTGGAAGGGACTTTAACAATCACCTTGTTCCAATCCTGTTCCATGGGCAGGGTTGCCAATTACTAGATTGGGAATGAAATCAGGTTGCCCAGGGCCCCATTCAACCTGGCCTTGAACATCTTCAGGGATGGGGCATGAACAACATGTTCCAGTGTCTCATCATTATCTGACTGGAAAATTTCCCCTAACAAGTGCTCTAAATCTCCCTTCCCCTCTTTAAAGCTCTAAATCTCTGAGTTTAAAACTGTTCCCCCTTGTCCTATCACTATCAGACTGTGTAAAAAGTCAGTCTTCCTCCTGACTACAAGGTCGTCTTAAGTATTCATTGGCCACAATGAGGTCTCCCTGAAGTCTTCTCCAGCCTGAACAAGCCCAGCTCTTCTCAGCCTGTCATAGGTGAGGTGCTCCAGCCCTTGAACATATTTGTGGCCTTTCTCTGGACAATGAGATGGACATTAGCACCAGTTTTCCCTTCAGTAGTGTTTATTTACATTTGAAGTTGGATAAGAGAGCAAAACAGATGAGCTAAGCTTTCAAAAATGGAACTGAAGTGAGGAGCAATTTAACAAGCAGTGCTGCAGTGATGTGGAATTCAGTCATGACCATGAGCAGCTGAGAGGATGTGATTTTGGTCCCAGCTTCACAGAAGATGGAAGGTTTGTTTCTTCCTTATACTCATGACCAAAATATTGTCTCATTCCTTTTGAATTTTTTGGTTTCCCTTTAAAAGAACTGCACAGTATACTAAAGGCAGCTGTTTGGTGCCAATCCCCTTTCTAATGTCTGTTGCCCCAGAGGAGGCCCTAGGGCTTGCATATGATGCTGTGAACTATTACAGGAATGGGAGCACTGAGAAGGGTGTGTTTCTAGGGAGACTGGCTCTGGCTCACATAGATGTATTTACTGCATAATTGGATTAGTGATGGCTACCACTTTCTTTTCTGTTTGCCACCTCGAACTTTCTCATCTCCACATCAGCTGTGTGCAAGCAGATGACCCTCAGCCACTGGAAACTGCTCTTACAGTAACTGTCTCCAAGAGCGTAATGAGTGGGATGTCATTTTTACCATTTACCACATCTCTATTTCTGATCTGTCCTTGTTCAATTAAAGAATGTACATGTGTTTATGAACTGCTTCTTGCAAAGATAAGAGAATGTGAGGTGCTGGCCAATCCTTTTTTCCATTACTCCCTCATTGTTTGTTGTTTTTTTTTCCCTACTTTTCTTCTATGCTGCATTTCTCTGTCTCCTATTTTTGCTTTTTTTTCCATCTCATTCCTTCTATGGCAATGAGCAGGGTTTGTTCCTTGGTGCATGCCAATCAGGCCTTGCAGGCTTTGCCCCCACTGCTCAGTTAGAAATCTGCTTTAAAAATAAGTGAGAGAGAGAGAAACAAACATCCAGTATCTAAAAACAGGTTATATTAAGCCATGTAGATGTACTCTGCCTCATGCTGTAACATTGGCTCAGTGTGGAGTCTAGGCTAAGATTGAATCAGAGCTGTGCATTTTGAGGGTAAATATTATTCGGCAGTAAAGCTATCATTTCAGAAGTACACTAAAGCGAAAAACATCCTGCACTCTCCTGTTACTTTGAGACTGACCAACCTTTCTCTGCATTGTAAAGATGGACTTCAGGTTGCAACTAACTCCCACTGACAAAATAGAGAAAAGTTTATGAGTGTCTGTGCATTGGTAGTTATTTGTTCAGACACACACCATGACAAGACAAGGGTCACCTGCAGTTGAGTGACTGCATCCCAGTGTGCCTGCACCATGAGGGGACTTAGCACAGAAGCAAAACTCTCACCAGGACACATCTGACAAATATCCTACCCAGCACACAAGCCATTCAGGCTCTCCCAGTGAACAAGGTGATGTATCTCTGAAGGATATGTAGGTGTTCTGAAAGTGGTCTTCATATTTACAATGGAGAAAGTCATATCTCTCTGCACTAACAAAATGCAAATGCTTCAACATTGTTTAAAGCATGTACAGAAGACATTATTTTGGTGTCAGATAGATATTTCTGAAAATTCTTTTCTTTTTGAGGTGAGTGACATTTGCCAGTGTTATAAGGAATCTCACGAGTCAAATGAGTTTCACACAAGATCTAGATTAATTCTACAGCTCCTTTTGTGATTAAGAAGAGCAATGTAAACCCATTTTTTTCCGTCATAATGCCACAGTGCATTTGCTTTCTTCTTCACCTAGAGAGATGAATATTTATACACAAGTAGTAGGATTACAAAGCTTGACTTTTTTGTTAAGGTATTTGTGAAGACAGGTACTAAATGTAGGTGTTCTAGGAAGATAAAGAAAGGCAAGAATATTGATAGAAAATCCATTAAAAAATTGAGTTGCACAAAAGGAAAAAAAAAAAAGTAGGTTTTGTTTTCTCAGAAGAGTAAATTTATTTCTTTTTTTTTTAATGTTTCGATTTTTAAATTGATCTCAAAAACTAGATTTCTTACATGACTGTTAAAAGACACCTTTCCAGGAAAACATCATGTTGGGTACCAGAGAAAAGAGTTCCACGTTGGAGAAATCAATTCCATTTGTAACAGCGCTTCCCTTGAGGATTTCTTTGCTTTACTACATTTGTTGATGTCATTGTGTGTTTTGGTTTGTAACAAAAACAGATTTAATTTTTTTCCTTAAGTCAGCCTTAATAAATTGTACACTTGTGCTAGGAGGGTCACCTTAGATTTTGGCAAATTTATCCTGCTCAAAGGCAATGTTCTCATTGGGTAAATAGTTGGATGGGCAACTGCAAGCATGCTTAGATTAGGATAAACGCTATAAAATGTAGCTTAAATGTCAAACAGATGAAGTCAGTCTACACTACAAGAATGTAAGCCAAAAATCTGTGTGATATTGATGGTAGTATTCAAGTACTGAGATCTGACACTGAATCAGAACTGACTCTTCTCTGAAGTGAGGAGTGGGAATCTTACAAACATCTTTTGGAGAGCAGCACCAGCTCTCTGCCACTGCTTTGTCACTGTGTTTGTGGGTACAAATAATCGTCCTAGGAATAGACATGAAGATCTGGCCTTTCGAAGCTCTCTGCTGTGTGGAGAGACGAAGGTTTCTGTGATGCCTTTATGGTTAAAGAAATTTTAACAATATGCGACTCAGCACAAAGTTAACACATTTGGAAGGAAGCCAAGAAAATAGCTTTAACTGATTTTAGTTTTCCCTTAGTGCACACAATAGTAAACAAAATCTCAAGGTATATGTCAAAGAATAATCTGCAGAAGTTTTGGATTTCAGGAGGCTACATTCATGTACTTCAAAACATGATGCTTTTTGGCTGATACACTTTGGTTTGATAGCCAAGTACAGGTATCACTCTATTTTCCATTCTTCAGTAATGCTGTAAATGACCACTTCCACATTTATTGCCTACATAAGAAGTTGCAAGCTTGGCTGACTTGATAACAGAGACCAAGCTGAGACCTGGCCAGGATGAAACTTCTCTGAGCTAACGATTGGCCTGAGCCAGACCCCATCCATGTGGGACAGGAGGGAATGGGGAAACTAAGGATGTGGTGTTCCTACCATACTCCATAACACCCAGTTATTGGAGCAGGACCAGCGCATGCTTGCCCGGTTTATCTGGTTGAGCCCTGGAGAGATACTGTTGGCTGCTTAAAGACTTTCCTTTATTATCCTCAGGATATTGGCTGGCTCCTGACACATGAAGCATGGAGTGATCTGTCTCCTGTCTTTCCAGGTTCAGATATGGCTCACTGAGAAAGGTTTCTCTGGAGGAAGTTCCGTGGTTTGGGTGCAGTTTCTGGCATCATGCTCCTGCTTCTCTTTCTGGCTGCCTTTTGCTCTGTACAGAAGAACTTGCAAGCTCTCATTCATAGATAGAGCCAGAGAGGCATTGGGACTCATCATTTTCTGATGGATTCTAATTCCATGTTGACTCATCATCCCATAAAATTCCTAAGTAGTTTTCCAAAACAAGAAAAAGAAGCTCCCAATTCCTTCTGGTTTGCAGACTTTAACACAGACTTATCAAGTCTTTGATTTCTGTTTTATCTATCAGATTTTTCCTCTCATAAATTCTTGACATCCAGTATAAATTAAACCCAGTAGTTACAAAAGTGTAAATTCAGCTACTTTCCATCATGGTCAGAAAACCAGATGTAGTCTTTTAAGATATGCTTAATTAAAATAAGAAAACTACACTTCCCTCAGCCCCTGAAGGCTGAGGCCTCCAGCCATCTCTGCCATCGACAACAAGGATAAGCAGAGGTTATTTCCCAGCACTGTTGGCACCTCAGACACCTCATCCCTCCCTTTAACACAGTGTTTTCATCATCCTGATGCTAATATCCTTCAGTTTTGCTTCAGAGGTAGCTTGAGTCATGCCACAAGGCTAAGTGTGGAGGTTGCCAGAAACACAGGAACTGGTTCTAAATGTTTGTGTTCAGATACAGAGGCAATATAGCTATGTTTATATGAAGATTTATTTTGTTGTGCTGGTCTCATTTGACTTATTTTGCTGAGTTTCCCCATTGTCTCAAAACCATCTGGCAGACCCCTGGGTGCCATGCCAGGGAAACCTGGTTCTGAAGATCTCCTCAGAGCACCAAACAAATCTGTGCTTGTCACCACATGTGAGGCCAGCAGCATGCTGAAGAATGGACTCACTTCCTCAAGACCTAAATGGAAGGTCTTCTTAAATGTTGGAGTGTCCTGTGCCAGCTGTGCAGATGTCTTCCTAAGCCTTGAAACTGCACAGGAAAAATCCATTGTCTGTGTCTGCATTACAGGCATCAAACAATGTGCAGTCTGCTTCTTCCACGCAAGTGGAAATAACGTTTGGAACCTTTGAAAACATTCAAGAAACATTGAAACGTTTGTTCATCATGACTAAAATATTTATATAACAGTGTAGTGTTCAGGTTCTGTTAAGGAATCTACAATGCTCATCTTTAACCCCAGAAGCAGTACAAATAATAATTCACAGAACATTTCCTTTTTGAACAGCAAGAACCTGTAGTACTGTCTAATGTGAAAAGTTAGGAATATTTTGATATGCTGTGTTTGACTATAGCATAATAATGGCTTCTAAAACACTCCAAGTGGATTTATTCATGGTTCAAGGAACAAGGCCAAAGATTAAAAAAAAAAAAAAAAAACAACCTGTAATTTTTTTCCTCAATTGTGCTTTCATTAGTGACCTTCGGAACATTTCACAAAGGGTATTTTTTTATGCATGTTTGCTTTTCATCGGCTCTTCTTATAACTCCTTGTCAGTTACAATTTTTCCTTTACCTTTGTTTACTTGTTGAGGTGCAAGAACTGGGGAAGGCTGCCTACATCACAGAGAGCCAATGTGAATTAAAGAGCTGAGCATCAGGCACAATTTCCAAGCTCTGTGCTCACACACATCACTTCAGATTTCCCTAAGGAAAAGCTATAGCAAAGAAATCACTTTCAGCTACCATGTTGAAAATGAGAGGTTGGCAACTTTTGAAAAAACTGAGTCCTCCAGTTTTCCTGCAATACAAATGAAAGATTCATTTCACACTGTTGGGATAGCTGGTCTGTTCTGGATCTGTTTACTTCCATGTGATCTACATACCACCATGCTTTTTTTTCATCTAGACATGAAACCTGTTTAAGGTAGATAGGTTGGTGTTTTGAAAAGAATAAGCTATTACAGCTGTTTAACTGTAAAATGGAAGTTCAATTCATTTGTCTGCTCAGGTATTGAATGAGTTCCTGGTGTCTATTACGTTTAAAGAACAATTTTTCTTTAAGATAAAAAGTATTTGTGATTGACTTCCTTTTAACTCATGCTTGAATATAGCATTTGCTTTTCAGAATGGCTTTGTTTGGGTTGTATCATCTGGTTCATGTGGGTCCACTCTTCAAGCTTGTCCAGGTCCTTCTGGATAGCATCCGTTCCTTAAGTTATATCTAGTGCACCATTCAGCTTTGTATGGTCTGCATAGTTACTAAGGGGATGCTCAACCCACTGTCCAGAACATTGATATAGACATTAAAGGGCACCAGTCCCAAGATAGTCCTCTGTGGAGTACCATCCATCACTGGCCTTCACCTGATATCCATTGATAACAACTCTTTGACTTCCATCATGCAACCAATTTTGCATCCACATAATAGTCCACCCTTGAAATCAATCTCTCTCCAATTTAGAGGTAAGAATGTGGTGCAGGACCATATTAAAGGCTTTGCAGAAGTCCAGGTATGTGAAACCAGTTGTTCTTCCTTTGTCTACTGATGGTGTCACTCCATCCTTAAAGGCTACTGCGTTGGTCAGGCATGATCTACCCTTGGTGAATCCATGCTGGCTTTCTCAGTTCACCTCTTTGTCTCACTTGCGCCTTAGCATCTCGTCCAGAAATATCTGCTCCATGATCTTTCCAGGCACAGACATGGGGCTCATTGGCCTGTAGTTTCTTGAGTCTTCTTTTCTATCTTCCTTAAAAATGAGAGTGATATTTCCTCTTTTCCTGACAATGGGGACTTCACCTAGCAGCCATGACTTTTCAGAGATGATTGAGAGCAGCTTGGCAACCGTATCAGTCAGTCCATTCAGGATCCTGAGGTGCATGTCTTCTGGCCCCATGAACTTGTGCATATTCATTCACGTCAGGTGGTTTCAGTCTTGCTTTTCCTTTACAGTATCAGTGATTACACTTCTCCAGCTCCCACCTAGAGGTTCAGGGATGTAAGAGAAGTGGGTAGCTTGACAGTCAGTGAAGACCAAGGCAAAAAATTTGTTCAGTGCCTCAGCCTTCTCTCTGTCCATTGTTGCCATTTCTCCCTTCTCATTTATAAAAGTAAGTAGACTCTCCTTGGCTTTCTGTTCTGACGAATGTGCCTGTAGAATCCTTGTTATTTTTCACAATTCTTGCTAAGTTCAATTCCATCTGTGTTTTGGCTTTCCTCATCCCAACTCTGTACTTCCGAACGGTGTGCCCTGTACTCTTTCCAGATCACACATCACAGCTTTTACCACTTATGCGTTTCCTTTTTATCCTTCAGGTTCACCAGTGTGTCACTGCTCAGTCGTGCCAGCCTCCTGCCTCGTGCTTGATTTCATTCATAAAGGGATAGAGAGATTTTTCACTTAGAAATGCGTCCTTAAGGAGATTTTCCTTCCAAATAATTTTGCCTGAATTTTTAAAAAGGAATTTCTGCAGTAATACAGGCAATAAAGTATCTGTTTTAATTTTTGTCTTTTATTGCAGTCCAACTTTTTATGATGAAGTCAAGTTTAATATTCAGTCACTCTAGATACTTGGTTAAGTACACAATATTCTTTTTTCTAAAACAGTGTAGACGTCTAGGACCAGATTTACAAAGATGTTTATGTATCTAAAGACAGGCATATAGCAAAAAAAAAAAAAAAATCTGAAAAGAATGAGATACTTAACTCCTTCTGGAAGGCATGAACTGCATAGGTCACCTTCAGAAATAGAAGCTTAGAATCCCAAGTAAGTCAATCAGAAATCTTACCTAGATAGAAACTAACAATGAAAGGTCCATTCTCACCTGCACCCTGGCACATTTTAAAGTGTAATTTTATGTAATATTTAATTTATATTGATTGTTCTTTCCTGGGGATATCTCAGTCTACGTCTGGAAACTTGGAAACTTTGCCAGCTGAGTCACTGTATCGAACAATATGTAATTATCTGTATTTTTTTCATGCTTTCTACATCAAGGTTTCTAAATTGAGATGAAATGTGAATAAAGGAAGAAAATAGGGCAATTTCTCTTTCTAAGTTGATATTCCTTAGAAATATATTTCCCAAGTAATTGTACTTTATTTTAATTATAATAAATACATGTTGGATTTTAATGACACTCTTCAGAATAACACAAAGTGTAAGAACATGGCAGAGGGAGAGGAAAAGGGCAAAGCTATTTAAGGTAATGGAGTAATTTTTCACAGTGCGTGGTTATTCCATCCCTGATAGGTAGAACAATTGAGTGTATTAATTACATGTGGGTTTTACTTTGCGTATCTGGGTTATTTGTCTCCACTTCTATTTGGAGAGCATTAAACTTTAAGTGGATCCAGAAGGAATGTTGCTCAAGCCAAGCCGTGCATTCACCCAGGAAATTAGAAATCTTTGCATCAGCTCTGACTCACACATGTTCTTTAGAAGCCTGTATTTACAGATTCTTAATTTTCTTATTTTGCCACTGGGATGTTATGACTGAGATTGCTGTCTCAGTGGTCTGAAGACAATATTTGGCATTATGGTCTTCTCACTTACAGAAGTAATGATGAAGATGTTCACTCCAGTAATGAGGGACCAATCTCTTTCTTTTCAGATTGTTTTCCTCAGGTGGTGGTGTTTTTGAACACTGACTTTGCTGAGGAGCCTCAGACTGGTGTGAAGCCATTCTTAAAAAGTCAGTAATGGTAATGAACTGTAAAAACAAATTGATCTAACCATGTAAAATATAGAAAGTATTAATTATCTTTCACTTATGAATACATTTAAGACCTACCTTGAACCTGTTAGACTGTTGTAACTGCAGTTGCCAAACTGTTGGATAAAGCATATAACCCAAAATCATAGCAAATACAGAGGAGATAAACAACAAAAAATGTAGTGGCCATGACAGAAAATTTGTCCTGGTTCTTCATAGTGCAACAAAAAAACAGGCAACAACAAAAAAATAACGCATTAAGAACATGGTCCTGAACTAGTCTGTGGTAATACCTTTTTATGCTCACTTTATAGAATTGGAAGACATATCAAAGCTGGGTCATCTCTGCCCATGACGTATCCATTTGCATGGCAGTGCAGAGTTAGCTGCTCCCAGTTTCTTGTCTCCACTTCTCAGATTTTAGAAGCTGGTGACACATTGTTCCAGTGCCAAGTCCTGCAGACTAGAGAAGAGCTGGTTAAATCTCTTGCCCTTGCACTACCATGGCCATGGAGGATAATTTGCTCTAAAAGCTGCTAAAGCTACAATGCAGAATCTAGCTCTGAGTAAAATAGGTGAGCAGCCCTGTGCATTTTCTAAAGCTATAAATCCTGTGTTTCAAAGTCCTTGGGAATTTGAAAAGGGACTTCAGGTTGGCAGGGAACAGAAAAGAGTGACTTCTGCCTGAAGGACTGTAGTACTATAGAAAAGGAATAGGGATGAGTGGGAGTAGAAAAAAAAAGGTTCACATAAAGAGAATAGCTTTTATAAAATTCAACAACAAACATTTTTCAGTTTAAACTGTAAGTGGAAAGGGACATGCCTGAGATGAAAGAAAAGAATGGAGACAGATCAGTGGGTAAGGAGATGAACCAGAGGAGCAGAGCAGATGAGAAACGTCAGCATGCTGATGTGGGGAGAATAAGGTTGAGAATAGGCAACTGTTTACAGATAGGTATGTCTCATCCTGATGTGCCACATCATCATTCATCATTTTTGAAACTGTCAACATCATGAGAGAAATAGATGATGGATGAAATGAATGTCATTCAAAAAATCAGATTTCAGGTTATTCATATGTGGGCAGAGAGCTAAGAGATCTGGGTAATGCAAACAGCAGGAGCTCCGTAATATAGGGATTGTAAAAGTGGAACAGGGAACTGATTTCTACGTGATACAGTCAACTACCTCAAAAGCACATTAAAAGATGGACAACTGGAAGAATTGACTGATGCTTCTGGAAATGTTAAAGAGGAAATAATAGCTGGTACAGCTCAAAGAGAAGATAGCAGGTTGCATGACAGTGGAGTTTCCCATGCTCAGCCACCTGAATGAGGCTGTTAAATAACAAGCTCGACTCGAAAGCTAGGACGCTGCACAGAAATAAATGACGTTCTTCTCTTGAGTAACAGATGGGAGGTTTTTAATCTCTAATTACTTCAGGCACATGCCAGGCCTTTGAATAAAGACTATGACCAAAGAATATGCTTGTGATCAGCTGGAAATATCCGGAGAGGAGAGAAACCCACAGATATGAATTCACTACAGCGTGACAATGAAACTTCAGTGATGCATTTATAATAAAAGCCAAAACATTCCCAGGATTTACCAGGAAATAAATATTTTTAATTGTGCAAGCTATTGATGATAATTTGTTTATTTTATACTGCAGTCATTTATAGTCAATAAAGATTCAGAACAGTCTGGACATGGATAGTGGCTACTAAGGTGGTCAAAGGAATGCCCAGACTCTCAATAGTGAGCCTATTTAATACAGGAAAATAAGAGTGAAACAAAAATTAAGAGCACTCTTGTGCTTATAAATTTCTAATGAAAGGAAATTCAGGAGTAACACGGGGTACTCGTGCTATGGGACAATGCTAGTAGAAGAACCAAGTACATAAAGTGATTGTGAAGAAGCTTTGGTTGAAAATTCTAAATACAAAAGTGGTGATGGTATATAAAAAATGACCTCACAGGAGTAGTGGGTTAAAAAAATTAAATTTTGTTAAAATGTAACAACCTTGATAGGGTGTTCATAGGGTGCTTAGACCTTGTAAATCTTGTAGTATCTGTGTGGAATTTTCTCTGCTCACTTCCATCACGTCTTCAAACACCCATTCAAAACTCATTGCATCCAGACAACATTCCTAATGTCCAAATGCTTTCTTCAGGGAGATTTATCTTTTATGTTTTGTACCCAGATAATTTCTGTCAGGGAACTCTGCAGCCAGACTTCTGTAGACAAATTTTGTATTTGCACACTCTTTCCTCTGGCCATTAGCTGCTAGTTTTCTTTGCCTGGTTCCTACACTCAAAAAAATAAAATTCCCCAGATTCCCAGAGTTCTGCATCTGGCCTCTGAGGCTTCAGACTAGTTTGACTTTGCCTCTTTCCTCAGTCTTGGCAGTTACAACTGATCTGCAGTGATCAAAGGCAGGAAGCATCCAGCTCACACTCATCTCCAGACTTCTGGTCTCATTACAACATAGTCCCTGAACAACCCTGACATATCATTGATTCGCTTGGCTGTGGTGAGTTGTACACCCACACAGAGGCTCACTGACTTCGTTATGTTTTTGCTCATGCATGATATATTGTTTTCCTTCCTTAGTTAGGGCATCTTGTACAGAACTTCATACCACTCGTAACTTCAGCAGAAAAAAAACAACAACAAAAAATGTTGGACTTAGGCTGCCTTTTGTGCCTTTGTAATACATGACATTGTTCTGAAATTTATTTCCTTTGTTTTTTTTGGTTAGTTTTCCCCCCTTCTCTTTATTTCATTTATTTTTGCAATATAAATTTCAGTTTTGTCTTTCATCCAAGACGGTGTGATGACAGAGGAACCACTGAATTATGATGTCATGACAGACTAAGGAGAATACAATTGAGAAATTTGACAGGAAACTTGACTTTTCATTGGACTGTAAACAATCTTTTGTTTTTGAATATTTAACCGTTCCAATGCATTGAATGATATTTTTCCAGTTCAAGTAAGGCATGACAGGTCACAGTTAAATTCCTAACAGCACCTCAGAATTTCTCCCAGGCAAAAGAGGAGCAATGGAACTGACTGTCAAAATGATTCAAAAGACAGCAGACACATACTTGAATATGTAACGTGCTTAACCTAATCTAACTAAACATAAAACCATTTAGGCTAAAATCATTACAAAGTAACATCAAGTAGAAAAAGACCAAGCAATCGTAGTATTTCCAAAATAAAGCATTAAACAAAATAATCTTCAATTTTCTTGCACATACAGAAAAAAAAAAATGCTAATTTTCATGTCACCACCAAGACCACCTTTCAGATATTCAGCAACTGATTCTGCAGAATCTCAAGATTCCTTTAACCATAACTAAAAAATTATGCTTAATTTTCTGGAGAAATTATGAGTTGATGATTGCGAGTTCTGAAAACTATATTCTCATTAAAAAAAAAAAAGTTGGTTTTAAGTTTTACTTTGCTAGAGGAAATATGCCATTTGAATAATGTTCCTATAAATAGCTACCACATTTACAGGTTTTGTTATCAATATCTGATCTGATCACAGACTACTTACTAACAAGCTAGTGATACTTGTGGGTATGAATGGAAATTCTAAAAATACTTATGATCACAAATTTTCAATGTGAAGCCACTCAGTCTCCAAGAAAGGCCAGAAGGTGTCAAAAAACTTGAAGCTGTATGGTGATATTAAGCCTCAAAATGAGCATTTTTTGTTCACTTTTTCCAGATCAATACCATCATGAGTATCATATTGCAAAGTCTACCTCACGTTCTCTTGAAATATTTGTGTACTTAAGCCTTTAAGAGCAAAGTTCTAATATATACATTATACTGGATTACTTACTCTTCTCTTCTCATAAAAAGCCACAGACTGAGACTGAGCTAAGAACATAGCTTAACTGTTTGTGTGTATGCGTGAGTGATTTCATTTTCGTTTTCTTTAACTAAACTTGATGACCTGTTTCTGTGGTTACTTGAGAACAAATTCTAATCTGTGGTGGAGTCTCAAAAATTTCTCTCATTCTGTCATGAGGAAAAAAATATAAAACTGAGTCGATGTTAAATTTCTGTTGCATCTAAAATGTATTTGATTTTCCTCTTTAAAGAAAGAAGAGTTAAAAACACTGAATTATTTATAAGTAAATTTCCTATTTTCCTGGGAGACTGAATTCCTTTTCTTAAGGTATTTGTGTTTTATGGCAAACACCATCTGAAGTACATGGGTTACAATTTTTCTAGATTTGACTTTAGAAAGAGCAGCACCTCTACAGATATTTTGAGACAAGACAAGAATTTGTAAGTACAATTATCATTTAACTGGAGGTAAATATTTACTTGAAACATTTCCTCTCAACTTGTACCTTTCTCGGAATAGGAAAAGGTTAGTCTTTGTATGATGAAGACTGTACATACCTCATAAGATGAGAAATGAAGATGTCTGTGGTAACAGTAGCTGTGAATAAATGTGTGAACAGAAAGGGAGTTGTCTTCTCACATCTCCCTATCTCCCTTCTCACTGGGAGAAAGCAGGGCAGGGCACTTCTGTGCTACCTGCTGGTGGGGATGGTGGCAGGAGGCTCCTTGCTGCAACTGAGGAGTAGCAAACAGTGTGAAATGAATCCATAAGACTGCAAAGGCCATGGCACAAAAGTAAGCCCTGTTGGTGGCAGTGAGATCGGTCCCAGTTCAGCCCTACAGTGGAAAAAATTGCTTGCCTCTACATCTAAAAATTCCCCACTAAAAAGCACAGCCGCTTCCCATAGGTGAGAGAGAAGAGGGCTAATAGCTAAAACACAGCAAACAAGAAATTGCACAACATATTTATCAGGAAACATAATCTGAACTGGTGAAAGATCACAAGGAAACATAGCCTGACAAAACCTGAAACCTGATCAGTTACAACTGAACTACGTTATACCTCTTAGCTAACCTCTTTCCAATCAGTTCAATAGAAAATTTAATAAAAAAGGGGTTTTTTTGTTGTTTTCTTTTCTTTATTGAACCACAGTGTTCTGGGAGAAAATATAATTCAAATTATTAATTTCCTCCCATTAACCAGCTCCAACAGTAGCTGCTCCCAGGATCAAGTTTCTATTAGATATATTGGCTTAAAATCTTAGCTTAATTGCCTTTGCTGGTCTTGTCTTTGCTGTTAATTTGGCCTTCTATATTCATTTGACTTATTATTTAATTAATAATAATAATAATAATTTGTTTTTTCCATTAGTATCTGAGGTAAAACCTAGTAGATGAAAATGAGCTTGACTGCAGAGATCAGAGCAAGCTGAGAACATACCTCCAAACCAATGCAGGAATGTGATTATGGTCTTTGTAAATGCTTGCACAGATATCCTGTAGTTCTTTCTGCATATGCTTTCCCTTTTAAAGTACACAAAATTTGCAGCAATGTAGGTTACAGTATGTTAAGCCCGTCCATTTTGGCATCTATCTGACACACAAGGTGACACTAAAACACAGATTTCATTAATCACTGCTTACCAAAGAAGTCAAATATATCAAAAGAATATTTCTGAGAAGTTTTTGACTGAATAGATATAAAATACACTTTCCACTCAGCCTTGGGTGAGCATAGGTTTACGTTTCATGCTCAGGGATCACTGGCAATATATGTGCATTAGTAGGCAGCCATGCTAGAATCCACAAAGGCAGCAAGGTCCTGCTTTCTCTGTTTTCCTTCTGTATATTTACATGCTAGAGTAATGAGAATGAACAGTGAGCTGCTGCATGTTGTCAGAGAGCTGAGAGAGAAAGCTCTACAGTTAATGCCCGTGAGTATTTGGTCATGCTTTGAGTTGTCAAAAGGGTTAGCGCTAGAAAAGGATGAGCTGAAGAATCAGCAGAATCAGCAAAATTTGTGGGAACAACGTCAGACATATTCACTATTTCTTATGTTGGTCAACAGATTAAAAACACATGGGCCAGCTTCTTGGATGGACTTTTATATGACAGGATGCAATGAGAGAATATTTCTTCTCAAGAAATGAGTCAGGCTCTTTCATCTTCCATTTGCAGCACAATGAGTGGTGAATGCAGGTCTGTGTTCCTTCTGGAACAGCACTTACCCTCAGAACTTAACTGTGTTGGAGGTTTCAACATGTTATGGAAAAGAGCAAATCACAATTTAATGATTCTTCTGGTACTCAAAGTAATGAAATCCATAATTAAGGGTAAAGCCATTTATATTTGGATATCATTTGAAAAAAAAAAAAAAGATGAAGAAGAAGAGAAATAAAAATAAAATTTCAGATAATTTTAAGATAAATATTCCATCTCCAGTTTCATCTTCCAGATATTGGAAAAATATCTAAGCAAGTTCTCAGTCAGATTTTGACTCTAATATCTGATGATGTAACAGGTATCAGTAAGAAGGAAGATACAACATCTTCATCTCAAGATTGGAGAGACATGGATTTTATTGAATTTGAAGGCTGAACTACACTTTGGAATTTGCAGACAGAGTGGTGTCCAGGGGTCTGTCTTTGGTCAAGTGCTCTTTAACATCTTTGTCGATGACATAGTGGAATCAAGTGTCCCTTCAGCAAATTTGCTGATGATACCAAGCTGAATGGTCCAGTTGACACAATAGAAGAAAGGGATGCCATCCAGAGAGACCTGGACAAGCCTGAGAAGTGGAACCATGTGAATCTAATGAGGTTCAGCAAGGCTAACTGCAAGGTATTGCACTTCAGAAGGGACAATCCCACATACGCATACAGACTGGCAGAGGAACTCATTGAGAGCAGCCCCAGAGAGGACTTGGGAGTGTGGTGGGCAAAAAGCTTGACACTAGCCAGTAGTAAGCACTTGCAGCCTGGAAGACCAACTGCATCCTGGGTTGCATCAAAAGAGGGGCAGCCAGCAGGGAGAGATTGTCCCCCTCTGCTCTGCACTCGTGAGGTCCCATCTGCAGTACTGTGTCTGGGGCCCTCAGGACAAGAAAAATGTGGAGCTGTTGGAGTGGTTCTGGAGGATGCCACAAAGATCTCTCCTTTGAAGAAAGACTGAGAGAGCAGGACTTATTCAGTCTAGAGAAGAGAAGGTTGTGGGATACCTCAATGTGGCCTTCCAGTGCTTGAAGTGATCTTATAAACAAGATGGAGACTGACTTTTTACACAGTCTGAAAGCGATATGACACACGAAAATGGTTTTGAACTAAAAGAAGATTAGATATTAGGCAGAAATTCTTTTTTCAGAGGGTGATGAGGCACTGGGTAGGCTGCCCAGAGAGGCTGTAGGTGCCCCAGCTCTGGAGACATTCAAGTCTAGGTTGGATGGGATCCTGAGCAGCCTGATCTATTAGGTGACAACCAGACTGTGGTAGGGATTTGGAACTAGATGATCTTGTGGTGCCTTCCAATCCAAGCCATTTTATGATTCTATGATTCTATAAGGATAGAATCTGTCATTTATCTACTGCTATCTCTTCTGATGTTTCCAAGAGTTGTTATCCTACAGGTGACATACCATAAAAATTTATTCTTCTTTCATTTTGGAAAACATATTGGCTGCTGCTTTAATGTTCTCACTTCCATTCTTTACTGGAAGTCTCTGTTTACTTAAGTTAATTTAAATGATCCATCAGATGAATCACAACGTTTTAAGTGCTGGCAGGAGGGGCATTAAGAAAGGCACTAGTTTGCTTAAGGTCCCTTAAGTACGTAGACTGCAAAACAAACTCCATACAATTTCACAAGGATAGTTGGAGTGCAAATGGTTGAGTAATGAAGACAGTAAAACAGCCCACAATAACTTGGCTTCCTCATATAGTCCTATCCATAGGAAAAAAAAAATCCTTAAATGACAAGGGATACACATTTCGTTCATTATTTATATACTTCTCATCATGAATATGGGATAATATAAAGAAAAAATGTATTAGACTCCTTGTGCTTCCATTTGACATACTATAGCAGCCCTGAGTGGACTGGGATACTGAACATCCCTGTGATGTTGTTACACCACTGATGATTGTAGTGTGGAGCGCTCCCAAACTTATCAGCTGCTGCCTGCCCCTGGATAGCATTGCCTCAGATTCCTTAATCCCCTTGATTCCTTGAGCAAGGCATCCCTTTCTGAGTGATGTAGGTAGCTTTGTCAGGTTGCTGAGTGGCTTCTGCTACCATATATAGCAGATATTTCTCCAAGAATGCTTAGCCTATAGCAGAAGCTGCCCAGATTACAACAGAGACAGAACAAGTAGCAACCATGGTGAGATCAGCCTCAGCACTGGTAAAGTCGGGCACCTGAAATTATCATCCCAGAGTAATTGACTGTTGGCAGACACCATCCCAAGTAAGGATCTGCAGTGATCCACAGACATTAATCTCAAATTAATCCTATTAATCCTGAATTAATATGACTAAGTCATTGCATGTAGATTTGGTTGTTTTGCATGATTTTCATAAAGAACAAAGTGTAAAAAGCTGTGAATAGATTGCACATATCTCCTGTTGTCTCAGACAGGAACAGGAACAGGTTGTCCAGAGAGGCTGTGGATACTCCCTCCCTGGAGGCATTCAAGGCTAGGATGGATGGGGCTTTGAGCAACCTGGTATAGAACGGGGTGCCCCGGCCACTGCAGGGGGGTTGGAATCAGATGCTCTTAAATGTTCCTTCCAAACCAAACTGTTCTACAATTCTATGATTCTATGAGAATTTGATGCATTACAAAGGCGGATGATTTATTGATTGCTTAATTAAGAACAAGTTAAGAATCCGGAAAGAATATGCAAACCTACATCCCACTTATGAAAAGGAATATGTTTTTTTCTTGAGAAGGAAAAGATAATGTGGAAGAGTGAAGGATTTGAGTATGAATATACACTTGTGTAACCCATGAAGGAACTGGGTAGAAAGTGTCCTACATTCCCAAAAATGCAGCTTTCTTTGATATTAGACATTAAGGTATTAAGATTGTATTCTGTGTCATTAGTTTGATAAGCAGCTAAACTGCCTGCTGGCAGTTACCAGACAAAGAGAAATCATGTATAAACACAGTTAATTTCTTAACTAATCAATCTTGTCCATAACTTCTGTAACCATCTTGCTGTGTTTGCATTTTTTAAATAATATATACTTACTTGATTTCACCCTAGCCTGGTCAAGAGTAAGGGTGATTTCAAGGCATCAGGCAAATATCAAAGCACAGAGTCCAATCAGGCTTGCCAATCTTTGCATCAGATGCTGTCCCACTCTTGTGATACGAAGCAAAGCACACCGATGATTTGCTACCCTACTCCCTAGGCTAGCTAATACTGGGATACAAAATATTTCAATTTAGTGATAGATATTCTATTGATAGTTAGTGTCTATGACATAGGCTTTGCAGATCAGAGCAGCAGAGAGAAATTTTGGTCCTGGTAGTGTTAGAAAAAAATGCTTGGTCTTCATCAGATAAATATACTCACAGCCTCATATTAACAAAGTGAATGGATATGCCAGTGAGTATAAATATGGGGCCTCACGTATACTGGCTTGCATCACCAGTTAGGTATACGTATCTGTCACGAAGTTATCTAGATCAATCTATGCCCATGACAGGGGGGCAGTAGGCCCTTGGGCCCCCTGGCTCCCAAGAATGGGAAGGGAAAAGGGAAAGGGGTAGGAAAACGGGAGTTGGGCTCAGAGAGGGGGAAAAGAACAGAGCAGCGGTAACAATCTAGGGAGGAAAACTTACCTTACTAACTATGATATTGGTATGCAAGATAACATAATATAATACAATGTAATTGAAATTGAGGCTAATAAATCAAATAAAATGAGAGAGAAAGTTTCTGAAACCGAAAGGCCTACTTGAATGAAGGCGCACAGCTTGGAAGCACACGCACCCCTCTGCCTGGCAGTGAGAGAGAGCCAAGAGAGCGCCAGATCCCATGATTTCTGTGACGTATCTTCCTTCTCTGACCGTGAGGTCCTCTGGGATACATAGTTCTTCTCTTTTGAGAAGCAAGTATCTGGAAGGTTGTCAATCCACAGAACTGGAGTATTAACTCTTTTGTTACCCATGCCGTACATGACGTTATGATGTGGAATACCAGTAGCAAAATTACAAAGCCGTGACAGTATCTTTACTTCAGTTCCTATATGAAAACTGTGAAATAAATATTGTTTCGTTTTCTTATTGTGATTTTGCCAGTCCTAACAAGTAAGTGTGCATTATGAGAAAAGGAGAGAAAGGAAAACTAAAAATCCCAAAGACTCTTCAGAAGATCAGAGCTGAAAGCTCATCACAGAGCTTTCTGGCTTGCTCTTTATAAGGTTGACACAGTCCTCAACTGATGATATTATGATACAATGAAAGTATTAATGTGTTCAAGAATTTTCATCAGTTTTAGGACAGGCTGTTCATCGTCTAGTAACAAGCATTGCAAGCCCACCTGCTGTTCAGAAATCTCAAAGTTTCAATTGTTTTGCCAAAAACTGTGAACAATACTAGTTTGGATCCAGTAAGAAATCACACAGCTTAAGTAATGAACAACAAATAGTCAAAGTAAACAAGTCACAAACAATTTCATAACACAACAATGCAATTGCCATAGCAAGCACCATTTAAAATCACTAGCTGTGTCAACTAAATGAGTCAGTGATTGTTTAATGAGAGTGCGATTTGTTAATAACAAATGAGTGATAAACACTCTGTTCAGTGGTTCAGATTGCATAACCATCTCTGCTCTTTGGTCAGACAACTTGGAATTTCATGAAAACACTTGAATCTCTTGCAATGTTTCCATGTTTCCTGCTCTGGCTAAATTAGAAATATATGAAAATATATTTCTCCCACTGCTGTGTTACTTTTGCTAATAGGTGCCATCGGGAAATAAAAAGACGTGCAAGTTGATTATTTAACCACTGGAAATTGTAAATTCAGTTCAACAAAAGGTTAATAATGACATAACATGAATAATGTTATCTGAGGTATCATGCTGATTTCAATACGCCTTATTTCCTTAATTCTGATGTCAACGTCTTGCATCATACTTCAAAACATTCAAAGATGTTTTACAGAACCCAATGACCTTATCTAGTCCTTTTACATTCCTTTTCTTGAATGTATCTTCTGAATGGCATCTGTGTTTAATTTTCCCATTTAATTTTCCCAGACTACAGTGTTCTTGATTGAACCTGCATTAGGTTGGATTAACCAGATGATGAGACAACCTGTGATGCCTAAGAAGTTATTGTTCAATAAAAACTTGGAATACCTTTCAGATATCATGGGTGATTGACTCCTATTTTATACATGTGAACAGTAGAATCTGTTTTCAGTTTGTGTTGATTTTTAGATATTCTCTGTAAGAATACAAATGTTCTAAAACCAGAATTTATCTCAGCTCATATTGATTAAAACTGCCTGAGTATTCCTTCTTGAAATCCATTTGCAGAAGCAAAGAAGAATGTCAGTGAAACTGTAAAACTAAATCTATTCTGTAGTGTATTTTTGTTTGTTTAGAGAGCTTCTTTTTTTTTTTTTTTTTTTTTTTGGCAAATCAAATTTTGCCTGGAGTCTAGAAAACACAGCTCCGTACACAACATATTTGTTCCAAATAAAAAATTCATTTATAAGCGTTAGAGTACTTGTTCTGCATTGCTACAGCCTCCTTTAACAAGCTGCCTCTTAAATTCCATGCAGGCCAGTATTAGCAAAAACATAGCTGCTAGTTAGGTAGAAGTGATTATTTCTATCAGCTCCATGAAGGGAGCTGGAAAAACCCTTTGCATTAAGTGAGGCTGAGGGAACTTAATATTTGTGTTCTGCTACTGAACAGGAATGACTGAACCATATTCTTCTCAGAGGTGCACAGGCACATATAATGTCAATAACCACAACTTGCAACAAGGGCAAAACACAATAATTTTCACAGTGATGGTGGTCAGGCACTTAGCAGGTTGCCTGGATGGCCACAAAATCTCTCCCTTTGACAGTGTTCAGAATCTCCCTGATCAAGGTACCAAGGCACTACCCAGTGTTGTGCTGAGTTGGGAGTTGGACTGACAACGTCCAGAGGTCTCTTTCAGTCTAACTCACTGTAAAATCTCATGTTTTTATCAAAAACTGGGAGTTTAAATCACATTATTATTTCAGAGCCTCAACAAACATGAAGACAACTTTCAAAACTTTGCTTTCTTTCTTATTAATCTTTCGTTGTCATCTCATGAGATGTCTCAGGAAAGCATTTAAAACTCATTAGCATGATTTCAGCTCCCCTCTGAAAAAAAAAAAAAGAACATTTGTCTTCTGTTGGAGTTTGTTTATTTCTTATAAGCTTGTTGGTTGATTGTATATTTTGCACTACATCAGATGTTTGAGTTATTATTTACAGTCCTTTCAGTGCTGTTTTCATCTTCTGGATATTTTCCCATAAAATGTGAAAATAACAATTATTGCAAAACATCAAAATAAAATAAATACAACACTGAACTACTCTTTTTCTCATGCCCTTATCTTTCCTACCTTGTGATTACATTAATGTAGATTAAAAAAAAAATAAGAGTTGTGGTTGTCTCATCTGTTGTAAATAAATGTTTCTTAGGAGTTATATATGAATTGTATTACTGGTTGCTATGAAGTACTTCAGAAATTCCCCTTTAAATTAACTTTATATAGATATGTATCTATGGATATTCCATAAAATTATCATATTTCTACATTTGCTATGGAAAACAGCTTCTGACATTCCTGACAGGTTCCACTAAAGCAAGTCCATGTGCTTAATTATTTAAATGTAATAGGGAGAAGAAAACAGCAAATATTCTTCCAATGCAGTCTATTTTGTTCTATATAATTACATTTCAAAACAATACAGAATAGATTTTTTAATATATTTTTTAATATATTTTAGCCCATAAGAACACAGCAGTTATCTCATACATACTCACAGGCTAGTCACTTTTAAAAATAATAGTAGCACTATAATCAAGTGAATAGAAATAAATAAATACAAATTTAGGCTACAAAACTGGGAATACAACTAAAGATAATGGCTACAAATGAGTCAGTTTGTTCTGGAATGAGCACGTAAAATTATTTTCTAAGCAATTAGTATCTTCTCGGCCAGTGTGTGTTAGGCTAAGTGAAAGAGCAGAAGGTTTGTAGGGGATGAATGCAATCTACGCATGCGTACAGTTATCCAGCGTTGGTTGTACTTTGCAGTAACTGCTTGGCACAAATATCTGATTGTGATTAGGACTCGATAACTTACATGCTCAAATTAGATGAGACTAAAATTAAATGAACAATCAATACTGTGATGAATCTAAAATTTATTCCAAATGTTAATTTGAGTTTTTGAAGAATTTTCATAGAACCATAGAATCATACAGAAGTCTGACTTGTAAGAAATCTCCTACCATTCATGGGATAAGAGAGCCTAGACGAGATCTCCTTACATCGTGTCTATTCACATCTTGTTAACCTCTAGCAACATAATCCTCTGAGGATTATACTACATCCCTGGAATGGTTGCCCAGTAATTGATTGTACTCACTGTAAAAAATTTCTTTCTGAAATTAAGATGAAACCTCTCCTCCTACAACCTGTACTTGTTGCCTCTTGCCTTCTCCATTTGACTTCTGGTGAAGACAGCCTCCATTCTCTTAATAATTGCCCTCTAAACACTGGAATATTGTGATGGGGTGTTCCCTGAGCCTCCCACAGTGTAAAGACCTAACTCATTTAGTCTTTCCTCAAAGCGTAGGTTCTCCAACCTTTTGATCATCATGGCATTCCTTTGGAAGATCCCCAGTCTGTCTGTGGTTTGTTTTGTTTTGTTTTGTTTTGTTTTTGAACTGAACACAATAGGAAACAGTACTGCATGTGATGTCTGACAAGGGCTGACTTCTCCTTCACCCCTCTCCAGATTTATGCTGTTTTCTGTAAATTTACTTTTCATAAAAATTATCATTGTTTTCTACAATGAGGCTTTAAGGATTCTCAATCTTAAAAAAAAAAAAAAAAAAAAAAAAAAAGGAAAAGAAGACAACAAAAAAAACCACCACAGTTTGGGGTGCATGGATTATATAAATGGAACCATTCAGTGTACCCTCAATAATGTTATCTATCTATGAGCCTTGAAATCAGCAGCAGTCGGACTCTACTAAGCACTGGACGATTGTTTTGGTCGGCATATGACAACAAACACATGACATTAATAAGTACTACAAAATGACTTTCTTTTCTATTTTTAGGCTTCTGATACACTAGGATTTAATAGCAAGATGTGATATCAAGCAAATTCATGCCTTCTATTAATACCTTTCCCATAATTACTAAATGTCCATGTGCAAAATTACCACTTGGTTTTGCTTTTCCTCTGCCCTGTATTTCAAAGAATAAGTAGGTTTATCCTGAAAGGTACTAAGCTCATTATAAAAAGTAATTTGTTTGATCCTATGTCCCCTCATTTCAGGCCGTGTCTCATTTTGGACTTTATCTTATTATCCAGCATTATTCTGCAATATTTGCTTACAGACAGTTGTTATTTTGTCTAAGTTTGTCTAAGAGAAGTCAGAATTTGTGGCACTCTTCACAAGAAACAAGTCCAATTTCCACTGTATGCAGTGCCTGCCAAGTGTAACAGATGTTGCTGCTTGTAAAGCTGACACTCTCTACTGCACTGTCATACAGGTATTAGATATGGGTCATCTTAAATAAATAAATACATGAAAATCAGAAAAATACAGCAGAAAACCAACTATCCAAAGAGTACTTGGAAAAAGCATGAGGATTTTATCACATGTGGTAAAAGCAGTGATTGGATGGGAAAGATTTCTAGAGTGTTACCAAACAGGGCAGGAACTAGTTAATCTCAAGGTAGAAAAAATCTGGGGCAAATCTGAGTGAAAGACAAATTATACATTCATAATACAAGATGGATGTAGAGGCACAGGAGCCCTCCTTCCACTGAGATATAACACAGAAAGGAAATATGCAAAAAACAGAAACTAGAACTGCTAAGGATAGGTATATAAAAGCATGCAGAGTTGACATTGAACAGGATAAGACAGTTCTAAAACTAAAGAAAGCAGATAGAGCTACAAGAGACTGAATAAATTTGGTCTGGAAGTAGAAACAAGGCTGAGGGGGAGACCAGCTGAATATTTAGTAGGAGGGAATTCTATTGCTAAATGATGCTGAGAGAATCAAAATTTTTAATATTTTCTTTATATCAAACTTCACTTGAAGATCAGTGGAAGAGTTGAATAATGCCAGTGATAAAAGAGTAAAATTTCAGACTTAAATAATTAAAAGCATGTTAGAAACTAGATAACATCCTTCAGTAGATTTTTAAACAAAAACAAACCAACAAACAAAGTGTCAAACTAAGATACGAACAGTAGCTGGCCGGAGCAATCTCAGAACTGATTGGTGATGGGCTATAAAAATTATTGGACCAAATTACTGAAAAAGAGCAGTCGTGGGCTTTCTTTTATAAATTGAGGAATTGTATGCAAAACACACAATTTAATTACAGTTACTGGATTTTTTAGATACTCCCCAGTACAATAACAACAAGAAAATTAGACAGTTTTCCAAGTTCCAGTTCTGTTGAATATTCCTACTGATGACTGGGCAGAACAGAGAGTAGATTTGTCACAGGCACAGGGACCCAGGCTGACAAGAATCACCACTGTGTTAGAGATGATGATGGAAATATAAACAGCTGTGATGAAACAGAGAGGCTGGAGGGTAGTGTCAGCTGCGTGGGCACAGGAACAATATGGGCAGAGGCTTTGAAGCAGAGTATCTGAAAATCATTATGAAGCACAGAAGGGACAAAAGTCACTGCCACAACATTGCAAAGAAGATGTGAACTTGATGCTGGAGGAGTATAGCTCATCAGCTGACAGGCAGTCCTTCTATTTTACTTAGCACTGGCAGGGCCACAGTACTATGTTGCATTTAGGGACTTTGTTAGCTTTGTATGACTGAAATGAGTGCAGAGCAGAACTGTCAGACACTCAGAGGGCCAACAAACATGAGCTGGAGGAACAAGCTGAAGAAAATGATGTTGTGTGGGCTATTGTATCACAAAAGACATATAAAAGACTCTCAGGAAATTAAGGGGACAACAGTTCTCCTTGCTTCCAGCAATTAGGACAAAACAGTGCCATGCTTTTACTGCCATGAAAACTCAAACACAAAGACATGCTGTCTTAAACCAAGTTAAGCACCGATGCACACTGGAGAATCACCATCAGATGTTTTTAGGAACAGATAAGGCAAAAGAACTCTGAGAGTCAGCACAGAGAAAGAGACAGATAAATAGTGGCCAGTTCTTCTTTTGCATTCCCATGCTCTGTAGTAGCTACTACAATAAATGACCTGGTACAAGTGAAAAGAGCTGTGTGATTTCAGTAACACTCTCTTATCTACCATCAGTCAGTCCTTTTGTCTGTTGAAAACAAGATGGTTTTGAAAGCATTTGTGACAAAAATTTATTTTCCTAGAACACTCAGTGGAAAATATAAATTGAAAAATCTGTTGGACTAATTTTATTCAAAAGTCAAGTTCAAAGTAAAATCTTGTTGTAGACAACTTCCAGTTTCAGCAAAGGAGCCACTTCGAGACCTCTGACTAAGGCATGAGTGGCACCTCACTTA
The DNA here is from genome assembly GCF_016699485.2 of Gallus gallus. Classification (NCBI taxonomy): domain Eukaryota; kingdom Metazoa; phylum Chordata; class Aves; order Galliformes; family Phasianidae; genus Gallus; species Gallus gallus. Next base: position 13,246,689 of record NC_052572.1, read on the forward strand.
TATCTGAGGGTCACTGAGGTCAGTTTTCAATCAGCCAAGATTCACCTGCTGAAATGAATTGAATGTGCAGATGTGACCATGCGGCCATGTGGCCACAGTGCATCATGCTAAAGATGGGGGGATGCACACATTTAAATCCAGGAAGTAAATCTCTGCCAAACTCTTAATTTAGGTTGTATCTTCGGTAGGCTCTCATGAACCACATCAAACTGCCCTTCGCATGCAGGTAGCCCTTAGAACACAGACAATCAGAATCCCTGCCTCACCTATAAAATTGCTATATGAAAAACATTATTCTTTTGCATCATGATCCAATGTAAATAACATTTTGTTTTCTTCCTGTCATACTACGAGGAAGTTGGCTCTTTGATACCTGGGAGTCTACGGCTCTTGATGCTTGCCTTGGACTATTTTCATTTCTGCAATAAATATTTCTCATTTGGGTGTCTGTTCCAAGTGAAAAGTTTTGTTGTGAAAATTTAGTCAATATGATTCAGTCATTTCCAAGCACAAGACAAAGAAAAAGAAAAATACATTGTTTTACTCATACTAAAAATCCTGGCAGTCTTGCTTTTGTAACATAGCTTTGCTTGTATAAGATAAATAAATTTTAACTGAGGCCAGCCACTGATAGAGATAGCAGCAAATGTCACAAGATACCTTTTTCACTATTCCACACAGTGCTACATTCACAAAAGCCACTGAGAAATTCCCCTAAGCATCTCAGGAAAATGAAAAGACTTTGAGCTTGGTTCAGCCTCAAGCATTTCACTGTGACCAGGGTGTTTCAAACGGCCTTTTGGAAGCAAATCGAAACCAAGCAGATGAAGCTGATATTGGCTCTGATCTTTGCTTTGCTCTGCCAAGGGATGTTGCTATGCCTGAGGATACCAGAGCTGCTCATGATTTACACCAGGCCCCAGTACGGTCAATGAAAGGCCACTGAAATTAGTATGGTTCTCCGAGCTTATGAGCAAATGCAGTTGATCTGGGAAAACCATTTACATTTATTGCCATCAACCTGGTAGCAAGTGCTGAAGATACGAGCATCAAACATGGGACTACAGCAGGATCTTACAACCTGGCTGCTACTTCTGTCCTTGAGCTGCTGCCACAGATGACATCTAGGAAGATTCCTCCTGCTCTAAGGACTCTTTATCTTCCTTTAAAGCATTGGATTAGCCATGCTTTCCTGAGCAGGCCCCTTGGATGAATCATCCAATCAAAAGAAGTTTACTTCTTTAGGCCTCTTAGATCATAAAAAGAACATTTTTGTACTTGCTTCCGGGAGGAGAAATCAGAAAGGAGAAATAAGCCTGAACTGGAACAAAGCCTGGTAATTTTCTGCTCCTGAGGGACTTTTCAGTGTTATGAACAATTGAAATAGGGTGGAGATCTTCTACAGAAAGTAGCAATTCAATTGCAACTAACACGTATTTTTTTCCTGAAAAAAAAAAAGGAAGTATTCTAAAGAAAATATTTTTATTAGAACTTTGTAGTTCTCAATAGTATTCTGTTGAACAATCTCATTTTGTCTAGAGTTTTCCTGGGCTGGATATGGTATCACAATGCCATCATACAGTGATTCATTTACAACAGCTTCTTGCGTTATAAGATGTATCCACATGTCCAGTGCAACTATCAAACTGCACCCAAACAGCAAAATAGAAAAAGACAGTTAACTTTTCTGAAAAAGATAACTGAAAATAACCGTTTTTCACAGAAGTTTAATTTATTCAATTCCTCCCATAAGAGGAAAATGCAGGAGTGCCTGCTGAGATGATGCATTACTCTTAAAGGCGGTAAATAAAGCAAGCCAAGAGAATTCATTGGAGAGAGTCAGGCATCTCTTTTCTTGTTCCAGGTTTATGATGACTACATCTCATCTTTATTTTTGGCCATGTGGAAGACACAATGTAGGTCATGTTACAGAAGCATCGTTCTTCCATGTGGTATTATAGGGAACAGTCCTCTCAGTGTTTCCACTTCCTAAGCAGCTGGGAGCAGGATTAACTTGTTGTTTCTCACTAACCCAAAGAGTTCATTTCCACAGCACATTCTCTTTGTATGAAGTGGGCACAAACAATTTAAAACAAGATGGGAGAGAAATAAAGATTTTTCTCATATGAAGATATAAGTCACGACAAACTTCAGGTAGATTTTCCTTGGTGTTCGCTTGTACACTCTTCTTTACTTGAAAAATTCAAACCATGTAGCTGAGAAAGGGTGAAATGGTAATACTGTATTTATCTAGATTAATATAGATAAATCAAGATAAAAGAAGAACCAGCCTAAACTCTACTTATCATCTGAAGTGCAGAACCAGAAATAAGAATTAACACAATGAATTCTAGTTTTATTTTCATTAGTGGTGCAGTTATCTAAAATTTTACTCTGCTAAGGGAGGTCTTCATCTCAGGTTTGTGAATAGCTACACTACCTCAATGAAAGCTTTGCTGCATGCTAACAATCACAGGAGAATAATCATTACATTTCTTACTAGATATAAAAGGTAGGACTAGAGGCAAAATGAGCTGACACCCTATCTTTATTTAGTTCAATAGAATTTAAGTTCCTAATTCTTGTGAGACTTTTCTGGTCTTTCCACAGCTTTGATGTATTGGTTTATTCCTTTCATAAAAAACATTTTTCAAGATGACAATTAAGTGAAAATTTTGCAAAGTATCTCTAAATATTAGTAGATATTTTGTCAGCTGGCTGCACCTGTATTCCTCATTCTTTCTCCCTGGTGAAGATTAGTTTTGCAAATTTCATGACCCTAGAGAGAAGCTGAACAAAATGTGTTCATTTCTAGTTCTATGTTCTATGCTGATCTTCTAGGATTTGGGTCAAATTTATTGATGCATAAACAGAGGTAATAGTAAGAACGTAGGCAAATAAACTGCAGTGATTAGGAGGGGAAAAAATGAGGCATGTCTTCTGAAGTACACTCTTCTTTATTTGTGATATTACAAGGATTGTCCTTAGAGTGGAGCAGTGTAGTGCACTTTTTTCTTTACCCACTGTGAGCTGTGATCCAGACTGTAAATTCCCATTCTTTCCATATCAACTTCCTATAGACTCCTCTGCACTTTAAAAGAATTTTATTAACACACTGAAATCACTGAAATTTAGGTATAAATCAATCCTCCATTAGCTCATTTTGTAAATAGTTTTCTAAACGAAAGATACAGATTGTAAATATAAGGCTACTGAAAAATTCAGTCTCTCAATCTCATGCTATTGGGCTGAGTGAAGAAAGTAGTGAGGCTGCTAATGGGAAAAAGAGCAATTGCTCCTCTCTTCTCATTTCCATTCATGAATCATTTTGTACACTGTTCTAAGAATAGCATTGCTTCAAAACAAATATTATTTGCAATTATTATATATTGATGGGGGAATAAAATGAACACGTAATCACTGATATAATGTGTGTTTCACACACAAATTAGCAAACTCTGAGTACTGTCTGATTGGAAATAGAGTTAGGGAGTGTTACCTTTAAGCTCAGGCTTGAAACTGTAATAATACTTTCCAAAACTCTAAATGGAGTACAGAAAAAAAAAAAAGAAAAAAAAAAAGGAAAAAAAAAAAAACAGCTTTTTGCAAGTAGTTCTTAGCTTGTTTTGTTTAGTTTTCAGTAACCAGTTTAACTCCAGCTGCTAGGAACTGGTATACATTCTGTCACTGGAACCACTGAATCAAAACACATATGTTTTTAATGGGGCTTTTGGCAAGCATGGCATAGATACTATTATTAAGTTTGATACAAATAAAACTAATAGTTTGTTTCACACTTTACAAATAGAAAGCACTGTTTAGGATAAAAAATTAGGCAGTTTAAAACACACAACAAAAACTTTTACAGAGATAAATCGGCAAATAGGTGCATTACATTCACATTCATTATAAACATGCCTATAAACTGTCAGCTAAAAGGGGGGGTGCTGATAACTACATATAATACAGAGAGAAAGGGATAAATTTTTTAAAAGTTTATGAAATCGGTGTGAAGCTGTCAACCTTGCAGGCTGAATTTCCTGATATGGAGAGGATGGGATTTATAAGTTTAGTGTGTTACAGTTTCATATTTAAACTTGCTATGTCACAGAATTATAGGATCACAGAATGGCTTGGATTGGAAGGGACCCCAGGGATCATCAAGTTCCAAGCCTCCTACCACAGGAAGGGCCACCAATGTCCAGATCTGGTACTAGACAAGCTTTCCCAGGGTTCCTTTCAACCTGGGCTTGAAAACCTCCAGAGACAAACCATCCACAGTCTCACTGGGCAGCCTATTTCAGCACCTCACCACTCTCAGTAAAAAAAACTTCCCCCTGACATCCAATCTAAACCTTCCCTCCTTGAGCTTAAAACCATTTCCCCCTGCCCTATCACTATCTACCAAAGTAAAAAACTGATTACTCTCCTTTTTATAATTCCCATTTAAATACCAGAAGGCTGCAATGAAGTATCCTTGCAAGCCATATCTTCTTCAGGCTGAACAAACCCAGTTCCCTCAGCCTGTCTTCATAGTGGAGGTGCTCCAGCACTCTGATAATCTTTGTGGCCCTCCTCTGGACCCTGTCCAACAGCTCCACATCTTTCCTGTGTTGGGGGATCCAAACCTGGACACAGTACTCCAGATGGGGCCTCATGAGGGCAGAGTAAAGAGGGACAATCAGCTCCCTGTACCTGAAGCATCCCTCAAGCTCAACACATTTGGCCTATTTCTCTCTCACAGCTGTTCAGCTCCAAGTACAAGTTTCTTATTTCAGCTACAACTTCAGACGGCAAGTTACAGAAACACTTCTTAATATTGAAAATGCCTGATTTAAAGGGTCACCATAAAGTTTGAGGGTTTTTTTGTGTGTGTTTTTGCTGTTGTTGTTTGTTTGTTTGTTTGTTTGTTTTGTAGAAGAAGACGAAAGCTTTCATTAGATAAATATATGCCAGGGGACTACTGAGCAAGACAGTACACAACCAGTCTCTTACAGATGCAAGCCACTTCTGCAGAACTTGACTGTATCCAGGGAGAGAGAAAGTACATAGCAAAGGGAGATGGAATTGCTGACTTTAAGGGATGCAGTTACAGTTTTATGTTTAGCTCCCCCACTGGTTTCACACTGAGACCAGAGTGAGACAGGGCTTGAAGGAGTTCAAACTACCATGGGGCCTCTTTACTTGCTCCTCACTGCACAGTCCCCACACCTTACTTGTCCTCTCCAGTAGTGGGGACCAGCCACACATCATCCTGCATTGAGACATGGTCAGTTGCCTGGACTCCACGGTGCAGCCAGGGAAGTCTGAGTGGAATTCAAATTCAACAATAAGCATCTTCCTGTCTTTAGTGGATAACTAGAGATCTCTTCAACCAAGACACTTCAGAACTAATCTTTGGGTAAATGGACACCTTCAAAGAAAATACATGTAAAAGCATTTGTGCATTGACATCCTTTGGGCAAGGTAAGCATTTGTATGGTTATTTACTGCTGTTTTTTTGTCCTTTAGATTATTTTGTTAACAGAGAAACTATACTAACTTATTGGCTTCACCTGCCTGACATTTTCTGTTAGATAAGATTTTCTGTGCTTTCTTTGAAAAGGAAAATAACTTCATTAGCCTATGACCAAAAAAGCTTATTAGTTTTTCTTTTTTCCATGGAATTTCACTGAGGAAGAGCTAGGCAGGAAGCTGGAAAAGGTGAATTGGAAAAGATGCTATTCATCTTAGTATATGTCTTTTCCAACAAGAAGTAATGACAAAAAATACCCAAAAGAGTTACGTCCACATTGCACAGTGAGAGCTGTCAGGGCAGATGCAGACATGAAGAAGAAAATCAAGGATGTTTATTACGTAGTTGTGTATAGCAGAGAAATGACGTGTCTATTAGTTTTGTGGGAGAATGTATGTATATTTATATGTATACATATATTTCATTCATATATTCAGATTAAAAAAAAAAGAATTCAGAGATCACAGAAAAATAGCATGAAGGGCTTGCAAACTCATCTACTGTATATCACAATTGCAGTTAATCTTCTCACAGTATTTTCCAACTCTTTTCTTCATTCTAACAGTATTATTGCTTATCTAACATTTTGTTGCATTGTGAGTGTTTTCTTATCTGAAATGAAGTTGCTATCGAGTATAACCACCTGTATTTCTTTTGTGAACAACCTCAGCAAAATAAATAAATAAATAAATAAATAAAAATTGCCTTGTGTTGACTACTGTACAACAGCAGTGTAGAAATGGTCACTGAAATTCAGCTGAAACAATGAGACCAGTTACAGTCTATTCAGAAAACATCATCTCCTTTACAATGTGTTTGATTTACTATAGAATGGCTTAGGTTGGAAGGGACTTCAGGATTATCTAGTTCCAACCTCCCTGCCATGGGCTGATTGCCACTCACAAGATCAGGCTGCCCAGGGCCCATCCAATCCAGCCTTGAACACTTCCAGAGATGGGACATCCACAACCTCTCTGTGCAGCCTGCACCTGTGCATCATCACTCTCCGAGTAAAGAATTCCCTCCTAAAATCTAACCTTAATCTCCCTTATTTGAGTTTAAAGCCATTCTGCCTTGTTCTATTGCTATTAAACTGTGTAAAAAGTTTGTTCCCCTTTGCTTATAAGGTCCCTTCAAGTGATGTAATACCACTATGAGATCTCACTGGAACCTCCTCTTCCCTGAGCTAAACAAGCCCAACTCTCAGCCTTTCTTCATAGGAGTGTTGCTCCAGCCCTATGATCATCTTATAACTGTTTATGAAGTTTTTCAAGATTATTTCACCATTCTCAAATATTTTAGATATATGCTATATATATAATAGTTAATGACAATATCTGCACAATATCTTCATGAGGACTCTGGCTACAGAATTTTTTTCAGAGTTTTTCATTGAATAATGAGTGTAAATCCAAGTAGTTACAGTAACGGGATAGCAATGAAAGCCACACAATGAAACAAGGTAACATCAGCTACACTTATTTGCTCCTCCTGAACAATGATATTTTAAATCTAATTAAACACTAAACAGGATGCAATTTACATCTTTGGTTCTTTATAGCCTGCTTTTGGACTGATTTTCAGAGCAGTGAACTTTCTTTAAAAAAATTAAATGCTTTTGAAAAAAAAAAAATCAAGGCTAGCACACTGCCAGGTTTCAGAGGAAGCTAAACAGCCTTAACTGAGGAGAAGTGTCCCTTTGGGTGGCCTGGAATACAGACAGTGAAACAAAAGGAAAAGGAAAAGCAGTTCACAGACTGTTTATAAAAAGCATGAAAAAAAAAAAAAAAAAAGCAAGAAAGCAAGCAAGCAAGAAAGAAAGCATTATAAATGTTCTAAGCATTATTCCAGTTGCAACATCAGCTGGGGGAGGAGAGGGGCAGGGAATGGTCCCTGCAGGATGCAAATCAGCCACAGAAAAATGTGGGATTTGCTAACTGCAAATTAAAACCAGATCGATCAATTATCAGGGGACAGCATTCAGATTTCTATTCTGCTAGAGGAAAGAACTGCAAAAGCTTCTCTGTTTCTCATGGTATGTAAGATAGCAATTCACATCAGGACTCAAGTGCAAGCTCAGTGAAAATCTCACTTCACTTTGATTTCTAATTACAAAGATAAAAATTAAATGGAGATATATTCCTACATGTTTAGTTCATCTATAAAGACTCATTTTATGTGTCACTCCAGCTTAGTGTATTAAGCAGTGAGCTTTTGGTAGTGGGAGACTGCAACTGTGGTCTCTGTGAGCAGAATCCAGCACTGCCCCATGACAGAGCAGAGACAGCTCTGCTGCTCCAAAGGGGACCCTCTGCTGCCAGAGCTGAGCCATGAGCCACAGTGGGTGTGCTCTGGGAGAGCAGACTGAAGGAAGGGAAAAACTGCTGTGCAACAGCAGCTGAGAGAGCTTGGCCATAAAGGAACACCAGAGACAAAATGCTATGAACAGTCTGCACTCCCCATTTACCACTTCTGTATGTTCAGAGGGAGGGATAGGAGAGGGTGGATGGGGGAGAAGGTGTTCTTAGTTTGTTTTTTAGTTCTCACTGCTCCAATCTGTTAGCAATAGACAATAAGTGCATTAGCCTAACTACAGGGTACTTGCCCATGACATTAATTGTTGAGTGATCTCTCTGTCCTTATCTCAACCCTTTTCCACTGTATTTTCTCTCCCTCTTCCTTTGAGAAGAGGCAGTGAAAGAGCTGCTGTGGTGGCATTTAGTTATCAAGGTGTCCACCCTGTACATCAGGATGAAACCACCATTGTTAGGCAAGTGATATACTCCTCACCAAAGATGTGACAGAGAGGAACATGCCATTATCAGCTGCAATGTTGGAAACACTGGAAAACAGAGATTAATGCAACCTAAATAGAGACTCCATTGTTTGCTCTCTTGTTTGCATTTACATATTTTCATGACCACAAGATCACCCTTAGCTTCTGGGTAGGTTCCACACTCTCCTAAGTCTTCTTGGTATATTGAGCATGTTTATACCTGAGGAAAGAGTCCTCCCCTTCTGTAGACATCCCAGTGAGCCTTGTAACCAATTGTATCAATGAAGAAAAATGACTTGGAGAATTTGTAGATCAGTAGGGCATAGACAAGCTAATGAAGCTAATGGGGCTGATGCTGCACAGTCTTTTTGCTGTTTTTTTCCCTGCAGAAGAGTCACAAAGACAGGAAGGGCTATGACAGCCTCTGGATCACACCATGCCACAGATGAGGACTGTCTATGACCCGGGGGAAGTTGATTCTATCTCCCTTAGGAGCCTTCTGGCAGCAAGCTGAGCAATCTGGGCTTGGCCAGGATGGGAAGGAGAATTAGTCCCATTTGTTTGGCTGTAGACAATGTTAGAATAAATAACTGGTCAGCCTGTGAGTTGAAGCACAGATGCGTATCGGCTCATTTGTTATACAGATCTGTTTCTGCCCTCTTGTTTTGAATACATACCAAAACCTCTATAAAGGAAAGATAAAGATTGTCCACAAAAAAGCCATTTTTGACCTTTGTAGCATGCTGACTGATCTCTGAAAAAAGCCAAATAGTTTCATGAGCAACAAGAACAGATAAAACCTGATTCCTTACAGATTTGTGTCCCATGGCTGCTCAGTATGCTCTGACTCCAACTCTTCCTCATAGGTTGTTTTTACAAACATTCATTCTCCTGGTGCAAGATACAGCCACTAGAATAGTGAGTCAGGAGCCAAGAAGAACACATGGTCCCTGAAATGCCCTGCAGGCTGAACAAGGCCAGGTACCAAGGGTCATAGCTCTCAGCTCTATCAAGTGTGGTTGGACCTTTGAAAATGGCTACAAATGTCAATGGAGATGGAAGTAACAGTAGCGTGTCACTAAATTCTCTCAAGAAATTGGGATATGCTTTCAAGAGCTCTGGCAGTCCCTCTTCCTCTGAAGCAGGTATATCTGCTTTGTCTACTGTATGACAGTGTTTTAACTGCCCCTAACAATTTCAACCCAGAAGGCACATGAATTTCCATAACTGTGTCGCACGATTTTGTATGCCACTATTTTCTATTGTAAAACACAATTCCCTTCACCCTATAACAATACAAAAGACTGGAAAACTAGCTAACATTTACGGATCGTTGGCACTGAAATCATTACTAATGAAACCATGACACAAAATATCACTGGTAGCTCTACATTGTTTCATTCAGGAAGAATAATTTAATGCATACCCACACCAATTAGACTTGGACACAGTAATTAAATAATCCAAAGAATGTTAGGATGATTATGGGAAAAAGAAAAATCTTCACTTTAAATCCCCGACTCAATTTTAGCTCAGTGCTTGTTTATGCTGAGCCATGACTGGTCATCAGTGAAGTCACACAGTATTTATGATCTCTTTCAGGAAGACAACTGGGACATGATTTCAGTTCTTTTTCTTTTAAAAGCTGTAAACATGAGCTTGGTGGTTTTAAGCTATCCCACTGCAGCTGACATGCTGATAATGTCAGGAGCAATGTCAGATGTTAAACACAGATGAAGACTGGATTTAATGTCTCACTCCTCTCACCGAAAAAAAATATGCTACGGCTTTTCTGTATCCACCTTGAGGATAAAGAAAGAATTTTATCCCCTAGGCCTGAGTCATGGTGTTTTCTAATATAGATGAAAAAAACCTGGGTGACATTTACACCACTCAGACATCCTATTCTTCAGAGGCAGGTCAAGTAGAACAATCAGTGAGAAGACAAGTCAGAGAGCTGTTAAGGATGATATGGTTGTTTCTCCATTAAATCTCATGAACAGAGACTGTAGTAACAGAAGACATGGAAAGTATCTGTGCCATGGGAAGAAGGAGAAAAAATTACGTTGTTCATATCTCCATCAGCTTTTTGTATATTTAAAATATAGTGCCATTCTGTCTCCTCACTCCTTACCACCTGTATCCTGTCTTCTTCAAGTTAAACCCTTCAGTTATTTCAATGTTGTCTTGTATACCTGTGATCATTCTCATTGCTTTCCTTTGCAATATCTCCAGCGAGTCTAAATCTTTCTTATCTGCTGCTAGGTAAAGCACAAGTACAGCTCATTCCTTGCTTTTTGGAGTCAGTCTGGTGCTTATTCTTCTGCTATGATATGATACTAATATTTTTGTCCAGATCAGGATCCACCATAACCCGCAAGAAATACCATCTCAGTAGTTGGTGTCATCCTTTCTTTAGGCAATTGTTTAAGCCTTAGCTTTGCATTTGTACTCACAGAAATATGTCCTGACCTCTCTGACTGTATCTTCATTTCCTCAAGTTTGATTGATTAGGATTCCAATCACCTGATGTGATCTGACCGCTTTTCACTGCTTTTCAAAAGCATCTGAGAAAATCTTTAAGCAGGCACACAATAAATAATAAAAACAAAATGATCTTAAGGTGAGTGTTGGAAACGTGACTTACTCATCACAGTAATTAAAACTTCCATCACCTTTATTTTGTTTTAATTTGTGTCTCAGACTTGAATGGTATTGTACACGATTTCCATGTACTATCAAACCAAAAGCTTCACTGGGCTTCTGATGAAACAGTTTAGTTCTAAACTAGAGAAAAGAGACACCTGATTTCTTCCACTAGCCAATTTCAAATAGTACAGCTAAATGCAATTTAGAAGCATCCTGATTTGGAGAAACAAGATTTGGACCTCTATTATGCAACTACTCTGAGTAAGATTTTAGAAGTACTAAGCTGCTTTAAAAATGCAGTCATTGTGGATGTTTAGCTGATTCGAAAGTTAGAGGGCTCATCCACTGAATCCAAAGACTCAAGCACTCAGAATAATAAGATACTCCAAGTTTTTTTTCTGAAGAGGATTTACTGTAAGTCATATAAGAGTAGTTAAAAATTGGTTGTTTGAAAAATGCTGGCCTTAACTCCAGTGATTTTCCTCACTTTTAAAATAAAAGTAGTAGAGAAGCTATGGTGATAAAATCATCCACTCCCTTAGTTAGCAAATGTTACTACAGATACACATCCAAACTGGAAGTTTGTGATGCTCTAACTACTGAATTAAAAAAAAAAAAAAAAAAAAAAAAAAAAAAAAAAAGGTGGAAACTGAAGGGTTTTTTTTTCTGGAAAATGTAGTTAAAACAGAGCCTGTGTGACTGTATAATGTGGCATATTCTTATCACAGTGAACAGAAACTGGAGATCAGTTGGGAAAACTAGGTACTTTCTGTACCCAGAGTATCATTCCGAAAACCAGGCACTTCCACCCTCTCTTTATTGTTACACTATGCTTCCTAGCAAGTAATTGCTGCCAACTTTCCTAAGTTATTTTAGTACATGATACTTGCCCTCTAGTTCACAAAATGCTATAGGTTCATGCTGCGTTTGCTTTGATTTTCCATGCTTTCCACTCTGTTTCCACATGATTATGACAAAACTTACTCCATAGATAAAACAGAAAGAAACGCCATAAAGAAGACTGTGTATACAAGCGGAAAGACACACCAGGCTTTTATAATTAGTACATTAATTGTGCCTCAGCTTTTCTGTAGCCAGTCCTAACTGGCTGGCTCCATGCTGGACAGAGCCTTCTGCTTTTAAAATGTTCCTGAGACTATTTTGCCTGTCTGAAAAGATTGGAGTTAAATTTAATATTTCCCTTTAACCTTCTAAAGATATCCTAGTTAATGCTTTCCACCAGTAGAATATATATGGATTTTAAAACCTTATTGTTTTTACACACATACAGAAACACGGAGCTGTTTCTCTCTCTTTAACATCAATATTGTAAATTTTCCTACCCATCAGTGTGTGTAAGACATAGCCTATCCCACTCAACTCTGACCATCTGAAACAAGGTGCACCCTACTTAGAGCTGGCAGTGCTGCTTTGGATGCCAAGATTTTGATCTAGGTGGGTGATGAGTCTTCCATTGCAAAGAAGAGAGGTGGATAACTCCTGTGAACAATATAAAGCACACTGTAGACACATATAAAGTATCTGGAATAAATCAATCCCCTGATAGCACCTTTAGACAAACAGCATTTGTCCAGTGGCAATGAGGGAGAAGTATGAAATCCACCTGGGTTACTATGGAAGTATTCCTGTGCACAGGTTGTGTACAGTACAGATACCTGAAAGGAATTAAACCATGATACCCTTTCATATACATATAAAAATATGGAATCATTAAGGTTGGAAAAGACTTCCAGAATCATCTAGTCCAACCATCCACCCATGCCAATAACCATGTAACTCAGTGCCACATCTACCTTTTTCTTGAACACCTCCTGGGACAATGATTCAACCACCTCCCTGGGTAACTTCTTCCTGTGCCTAACCACTCCTTCTGAGAATCAGCTTTTCCTAATATACAACCTGAATTTCCCTTGGCACAACATGAGGCCATTCCCTCTAATCCTATCTCTGTTACCCAAGAGAAGAGGCTGGCCCCTACTTCACCACAACCTCCTTTGAAGCAGTTGTATAGAGCAGTAAGGTCTCCCTGGAGCCTCCTCTTGTCCAGACTAATCCTTCAGCCACTCCTCCTAAGACTTCTGCTGCAGGCCTACAGCCTTGCTGACCTTCTCTGGACGCACTCCAGGGCCTCAGTGTCTTTCTTGCCGAGGGGGGTGCTAAAACTGAACACAGCGCTCAAGGTGCAGCCTCACCAGAGCTGAGTACAGAGGGACTATCAACTCCCTGCTCATGCTGGCAACACTATTTCTGATACAAGCCAGGATGCCATTGGCCTTTTTGGCTGCCTGGGCATGCTGCTTTTATTTAGCTGGCTGTCAACTAACACCCCCAGATTCTTTTCCTCCATGCACCTTGCCACCAGCTCTCTGCCCCAAGTCTGTAGGATTGCCTGGGGTTGTTGTGCCCAAAGTGCAAGACCCAGCACTTGGTCTTGTTGAAGCTCATCCCATTGGCTTCAGCCCAGCTATCCAACCTGTCCAGATCCCTCTGTAGGGCCTTCCTACCCCCAGGCAGATCAATACTTCCTGCCTACTTGTTGTCATCTGAATATTTCCTGAGAGCATATTCAATCCCTTTGTCCACCTCAACATTAAAAAACATTAAAAAACAGGACAGGTCCCAGTACTGATTCCTGAGGAATACCACTAGACACTGGTTGCAGCCTTTAACACACAGCAGCTAAATCATCTTCATATTATTAATCGCTCATGCATGTATAACAACTTCAAATTCCTCCTACTCACTAAACAGTGTATCTCATCATGATGTACTGTAATAGATAGAATTGTTCATGAAATTGTTTGGAGGAAAATGTAGCATTTAATATTGTTTTTGTTTGTTTGTTTGTTTGTTTGTTTTTGGTGTGTTTTGGTGGAAGTCTGCTGCCGCTTTGAAGTTTCAGATCTCTGTTTAATATTTAAAGTTTATTTCCACTTCTCTCCTCCCAAAGTTCACAGAGAAAATAATTCAGTCTGTGCTCTGATTAATTCTACTGTCACACAGGATGGAAGGGGCTGACGTATCCAATTGCGTGGGAAGAAAACAGGAGTATGCTTGAAAAGATTTTTCTCTATATGGAACAGCTGAGAGGCATGGAAACCTTAATGCTTCCTTAAGTTCAATTTTAGCAAGGCTTCAGCTATCAATACACATTCTGAAAAATTACAGTTATAGAATCTATTTTGATTGTATACATTGGTGAATATTCCTTTTGAAAAGTAGATTTCTTGCTCAACAGATGTACTCTTACACAGTCATTCTGACAAACTAGTCAACAAAATTATTTTTGCTTTCTTTCAGTCATCTTCAAACTAATATCTAGACACAATGCTTTATAGGATAAAAGAGATAAGATAAAGGATACTAAAATAAAGATGTTTCTTCCACGTGTCATTGACTAAATTCCAGTCATTTCCACGAGATACATTAGACCTGTGATTGATTTTTACAGAACATATTTGTTTGTGGTGACTGTTACAGGATTAATACTTTTGAGATCTCAGTGGAAACTAGTGTGTTCTGGGTTGTGTTAGGATAAGGATAAGGTATTATGATAAAAGTGTTTTCCTTCTTGTAAACATGAAATCTAGGTAGCCAACAGATAAGAGGATTTAATACAATATATTTTCAGGATATTATTCTTCATGCTGAGCAGTTTATAAGCTAACTTTTTCACATGATATTTTGTCGCCTGGTACCGTGTTCTCATTCTTTGGATTTTGTCCTGTGTCCTTGTTTACAGAAAACAGACCTCTATAGAAAGGCAAAAATTTCTGATATCCATTGTTTACTAATGCCTAGAAATAAGAAGGATGGTAGATATACAGCTATTGAGGGACTTTATCTACAGTTTGTGAAGATATCACACAAATCAAATAATTCCTCTGACATTTCTGCAAGATTAGATTACATTACGCAACCTTTATTAAATTATATATTATTACATTATAAAACCAGTATATATTCTTCATTAAAAGAAGAACATCTTCAGTCTTATTCATTTACTTATAGCCAGATTAGCATGTATGGGAATGCAAATGGGAATGGATCTTACAGCGGCTGTAAGACCACTTCAAAAATATGAACTTTTTTTTCATACAAGGCCAACACCTTCTGCTAAGGAGGGAAGAAGGGGCCTCCTTGCCCACACCAGCCACTGAAGTAAGAACCTGCTCATTCACACACCCACATGCAGACAGACCTGGCACAAGGCCTGGACTGCTATTCCAGAAGCACACAGTCAATGGATAGATAAAAGTATCCTGGCACTGATTCCTCTAGGATGGCTGCATCCTCAGCAATGACTTCATTTATGACCTCTTAAAATGAGTTTAAAAGACAAATTAGCTCTGCAATTAAATTCTTCTCTGATGGCAAGTCATTGCAGACAAGTTAGTTTGTCTATCTGATATTTTCCTACACATTTGTGCAAATTTTATATTTCTTCCATCCTCTCATGCATGAATAAGTGCCAGAGGCCCACCCAGTATTTGCTCTGTGTAGCCCCTGGGCTATAATTTCTCCCACCTTAGCTCGTTTTGGTTTATACAAGAACATTTGCAGCATCTGGTGTTATGAGACACCCAAGATTTCTCACAGCTATGCACTTTATACCTAAGGCAAATGGAAGCTTGTCAGCAAGTTGCTATGCCAGGTCTGCCCACGTGGATTTCACCAATAACTCAGCAACCAGTCTGACTTGCTTTCCAGCTCTGCTGTGCCCACAGGCACGAAATGAATGCAATGAGGCTAAAAATCTGGCCTGAAGTTTTCAAAATTTTTGCTCCACTCTTCTTCATGCAAGAATTTCCTGTTCTTGACAGTACAGCTGTCGAGGTACAACCATAAACATTGGAAAGCTTGATATTTCAAAGCTGAAGGCAAATTATTGCCTAGTACAATGGGAATGACTAAAACTGGAAATCCGAGTAGGCTTTTACCTTGACTGGGTGAAAAATAACCAAAGTTATCATATTATAATCAACAATCACAAATATCTAAACTTCAAAGATAAGGGATATTTATGGAGTCTCTAGACAAAGTGAATGCCTGTGAATAAAGATTTTTAATCTAGGTATTCTCACAAAAACTAAGTGGATCGGTCTGTTCTCTAATTGTTTGGACAAGTGTCTATACATGTCCACAGTGTGGCTACAATGCCTTTGTGCGTTTGTTTTATTTTTGATGGTCTATCCAAATCAATGCTGTATGGGTTATTTTGCTACCATAATGACATAAGAATACAATTTAATTTGCCTTTTGATCAGCTAACTTCCTAACCTTTTGGACACCACAAGAGACACTGAAAGGGAGCAAACAGTGAACCCCTTCAGCAGCTACTACCAGCAGAACAGTAACATTTACAACATATTTCCTCTGCACTGTTGTTATTGTGTTTACTGGAACTCTGAACAAAAAGAAAGAAAACAGGAACATATTCTACAGCACTGTAATCAACAACATCCCATTCCTCAAATCAGCATCTTATTGACGTATGCATGTCCGTTTTACGATGTCAATTGTACATCATTGTTCAGTATTTTTTCCTTTTCAATTGACACCGCAAAAGCTGCTGCATAGTGTCAGAAAGTACTGTTTAATTAAACCACAGTGACAGGAAAAGCCACCTACAAACAAAAAACTTAATAAACCCACAAGCATGAGAACTATACTCTCTCACAGACAGTGAAGGAGATCAACCCTTTGAGGTCAGGGCTACAAGGACACAGTGGACAGGTAACATTGTGGATATACCTGGTTATTGTTCTGTTGTAAGAAGTTATTATTCTTTTTTAATTGCATTAAAATTTGTTTATTTTTCTGTATTAAAAAAAAAAAAAAAGAATAGGGTTAGGGTTAGGGTTAGGGTTAGGGTTAAGGTTAGGGTTAGGGTCATCTATCCCAGTATTGTTACCACATTATTGCAAACATTTTTAATGTTATTATACTACTTCAATAAGTAAAGATAGATACCATAGTAACTGATGTCCCCTGGGGGTTTTTGAAAAAGGCTTTAGAAAGAAAGAAAACTATAAAAAAGGTAGATGTTCACCAAAAAAATGCCATCAGCAAAAACTGTGCTGCACACAGTTGAAATGTATCTTGTGCCTTCCTCATACACCTCTAGAATATAAGCCATGAACTAGCAGAACTGCTACTGATCCAAAGCTGAATTTGATTGAATAACATGACTTAAAGATCTGTCTGAAACTGTTCAGGGTGTTGGAATGCCTGCAATCGTCCTACCGAGGAAAGAGTGTAGGTAAGACTGACAAAATAAGGTTGATTCACACCCTTTATTGTCTGACTCTGATGCTTTTCTCGTAGAACTTTTGTCCATGGCAGACAGTATTCAAACGTAAATTGTAAGAAGCACAGGAAGTGTATGCAGAACAGAGCTTGTGAGACTGTAGCAAGGAGAACAAGAGAAGGAGGAGGAGAAAGTAATAACATAGGTAAGAGGAATAAGTAAGGTGAGAAAGAACCACTGGGAAAAGAGAATACACATAACCACCCAGTCTTTTGTTTTAACTAAACTAAGCCTCCCAGTCTCACTGAAGATATCTGAGACTTTCATGGACTTAGCAGTACAGTAAGCACTTAATCAATTAAAGAACTAAGATAATTTGCTAAACATCCCACCCTTTTGATATGTGATTTGAACTCAAGTTCTCTGTAAAAGCACTTGTTAACAGTTGTCTGCTCTTTTCACTGTCCTATAGCTACCTTTCTTTTCTGTGCCAGCCCAGAACCTTGAGTATTTGGTAATTAAGAAGAGTATTTCTTGCCTTGAACTCCAAAGCTGAAAAGCCAAAAATCTTTTTCATTTCAGAAGTGTAAAGATGCAAGAAAATACAAATTGCACAAAGAATCTAGGTAACCAAATATTATGTACTATTCAAATCTCCCAATGATCAGTAGTATATGTTGTTTGCATCTTACTAAAAACCTCAGCACATCTCTTCTACTCTTGCATAACTCCCTACAACTATGGTTTCCCTACTACTACTGTATCCTACACATTCATTTGAATTTTATCTTCAGAAAATTTTCAGAACTCTCTTCTTCAAACTGATCACACTAATCCCAGAGAGTTGTCAGAACCCCATGGCACAAGTCAGTATAAAAATACAGTCAAAAACTCATAAGATTACCTTGTAAGTAAACAGGCAGATATCCAGACAAAATGAGGCCTGCTGAAAATGATTTTATGAGATATAGTTGCATAAGATGTATCATATCAAATTGTTTCGTCTTTGGAAAAAAATGCAGTGCAGTGCAACTAAGCAGGGCGGAGTAGTGGTTTTTTTCTTTTTTGTTTGTTTTAAAATATTTTTTTCTTTTTTACTCTAGCTTCCTGAAGTGCATATTTTAATATACAGGAAGTAGTTAGAAAGTCTTTGCTGTGCAGCAAGTAGCATCCTGCAACTGAAATTGCAGTCTTTTAATTAGGAACCCACTGTTATTTTCCATCAATACTTACTTGTAGAACTGTGAGTTACATAGGTATACAGTCTGCCCTCATTAAAATTTGTCAGTGACTCAGTTTGCTTCTTTTCCTAAGATGCCACCGTCACTGTAAAGGAAAATACTTATCATAAAAAAGCAAAGTTGCAATCTTACTGTTGTAACAAAAGGACATGGAAATTCATAAAGAAACTGGCTTTTGACTACCCCAGAACATGCTCCCTTCGTGAACTAGATTACAGAGGGGGATTGATAAAGTTGTCTCTTCGATGCTGTTAACAGAGCACACAAGTTTTCAAAATTGTTGCTCCATCGCTGCCTAAAGTATGTTGATATTTTTCCTTTAATTACTAGACTAATCTCGTGATAGCAATACATCAGAAAGCAATGAAATAAAGATAATAAAAGCATTTCCAGATGTTATAACAGAGATAAGTAATTTCAATATGGACATTAGACATGTATACACTTAAATAATAATGTGCTTTCTGTAAAAAATCAATGAGCATATGTTGGTGGTAACTCTGGAAACAAGGACCTTTAATTTAAAGGGATTTAGATAATTAACTCTAGATAGAAAACTGCAGCTGCAAAAACCCTTTCTCTTTAAAGCAGCAAAGCCTTTATCTATTTTTAAGCACAAGTTTAAATTAAACATGAGTGAACAATGTTTAGTGTATAGAGCCAGAGTCTAAGGCTTGAACTTCTTTGTATATATATAGCATCTGGCATAAATAAAATTCATCTAATCCTAAAGCCAAGTTGCCTCTAGTACCATTGTCCCTTAGAGCTAATTTGCAATAACTTCAGTGGAGTTATTCCAGGTTTTCTTCCTTGCAACTGTGAAATCAGGTGCAGCATTAATAAAAGCAAAAACACTGAGAAATAGAGTTTGGAAATGCTCAGGTTGTGCAAAGTCTTCAAAAAGGGTTCAGTCTCTCTACAGTCCTTGCCTTTCATCTGAACCCATTAATCCTTGTCCCATTTCTCATCCCAATGTAACTGCAGCTTCTGCTACCCCTACCTGCAAGTTTGACACTGCAATATCCACCTTTCCAGAGAGGAGAGGAAAAGGCATAGATTCGGTACTTCACCCCACAGACAGAATACAGCCTAAATCATAAAATATAATATAAACAGTAAAGAAAATATAGCAAAGTGAACTTATTAGCTCATCAGTAATTGACAGCTGATGGTTTTAGCAAAGGTATTTACACACAGATTCAGTGACAGACTGTAAATCTAATTTCTCAAACACTGTAGCTTTAACTCTGGTTATATTAACTTACTCTTTTATCTAAAATAAATTCCTTAATATGTTACTAATTGAGAATAGTCTATTTTAATGAATAAAAGCACTATACAAGGAATATACAAGGAAGATGAGTTAATGTTGCCTCAAAACATTTGTCATCCTATTGTAAATATAAAAGCCTGAAAATTTTGTGTGTGTTATTTAGAGGACAGATGAAGGGAGTTTTTCCTTAATATGCTTTTGCACATGAATTCGAAGTGAGATTTTTCTTATTAAAGTCTTTGGAAACTTCTGCGATGGAATATTGACCTTTCAGCTTAACAAATTTGAAGGTCTGAATCACAAATGAGAACGAAGTCCAACTCCTACCTTACTTACTTAGCAGTCAGAGATATCATATGGTACCTAGACTCCATGTTTATTTCCCAATGATGGACAGTGCTGATAACAACACCAGCACGTGGCCCTGCATACTGCAGTGCAGTCTTGCTAGTGGTTCTTTCAGTCTTGCTATTGGTTCTTTCCTGCTGACTTCATACATCACTGACTACAGGTATTATTTTCCTCTATGTCAGCTAAAAATAGTAAAAATTAAGTCAGTATTTACTGTAAATTTCTAGAGGACTGTTACAGGTTTAGATCACTTGCCTCTCTTTGGTGTTAACAGATCAAAAACAAGTCAAGCTTTCTTCTAGTGTTTTTTAACATAGCTAAAGTGCTCTTAGCTTGAACCAACTGAATAAAAATATCCTTGTGGGTTGTACAATTTTAGGTGTGAAGACCTGTCTTTAATGTAGATCCTGACTAGGAAAATCTGAAATCTGTAAGTATCACTTCTTAATATTTTATGTCCAAAGTCTTGCTCTCAAAAATGCAGAAATTTCTGTCTAGTCCAGGGAAGGCCATACAGCAGTCATGTACCTGTTCTCAGAATTGTATACACCTGTGATGGAAGAGCTTATTATGTGGTGATATTTCTACCTGAAGTATTTGGAATAAGATATATTTTTATCAAAATTCTTGGGATCTGCAGAACTTTTACGTTTGGCTTTTGATCCTGAATAGGGAAAAAAATGTATGAGGGAGTGTGCAGTTTTTCAGCAGTAAGGCAAATTAATGTGCTTTTATTGATGTGACTTTATCAGAGGAATTACTTTCATCTAAACTGCAGTTCTTTCTTGACTGCATCAGACCTATATGGAAATGTAGACATGCAAAATGGGCGTATACAGAAGGAACCCTTCCCCGATGAGAGCACGTATGCACATGCCAGGTTAGAAACTCCCTTTTATGGTCAGAAACACAACCACCTGCAAGGTTCCCACTTGTGAAACACGTTAGGGAAAAGGCAGGAACTCAGCATATTCTGGTATGCCTGCTAGATTGAATAGTTTTCCTTTTTTTTTCTAGAAGAATGGCTCTGATACTGCACAACCTAGGACAACCAGTCCCACTGTCTGCCCCAGCCGAGCACCCTGACAAGCACCTGTGGCTCTAGACAGTTGCACTTTGCTCTTAGCTTCCACATGTCTGGCATTTCTCATCTCCTCCTATATTTTAACTGTAACTAAAGTGGAGAATAGATTGCTGCATCTGTCTGAGCTGGAAATAAAATTTGTCTTGACTTATCCTTGGGAAACTGTGCATTATCAAGGAGGACCTATAATTAAGGGACTGTATGGCTGCAACTGGGGCAGTGTGTTCCCCACCAGCAAAGAAAGGTAGGAGACAGTACCATGGGATATACAACACTACAGGCCAGCAATTTGAATTTTCAAGATAGAATGGGGCATCCTGGCTCTTGGTCCCAGCTCCCAGGCAGATCAGGAACTGTGCAAAAACACAGCAATAAATGCTGCAGCCCCAGAATCTTCTCTTCCTCCCTTTTTTAATCTAAGGGGTATGAAAGCCAGCATTAGAGTGCTCTGACCTCTTCTCCACCAGATCGGGGGAGGGGGGTGGGGGAGAGGGGGAGGGGGAGGGGATGGTGGTTCCCTAGGGAGAAATTACATTTTTACACCCATTTTTCAACTATACTGATTGGAACATACACATTTTTTCTTTGTAGAGAAGGACTTGGGTGTTCGGGTGCACAAGTTGTCCATAAGTCAGCAGTATATCCTTTTGATCAACAAAGCTGAGGATCTGGGAGACCCTCTAGAGCCTCTAGGATCTCTAGGATCTCCTACAGAGAGTCCAGAAGACTGTGACAGGGATGACAAAGGGCCTGGAGCATCTTCCATATGAGGAAATGCTGACAGACCTGCAACTCTTCGGTCTGGAGAAGTCTGAGAGGAATCTCATAACTCTTTGTCTAAAGTGCAGGAGTCAAGTCAGTAGGGATGAACTCTTTTCAGTGCTGTGCAACAGTAGAACAGGGGGCAACAGGCAGAAACTGAAAAACAGGACGTTTCATCTGAACATGAGAAAGAACTTCTTACTTAGAGGATGACAGAGCACTGGAGAAGGTTGCTCAGAGTGGATGTGGAGTCACCTTCTCTGGAGATATTCAAAGGTCACTTGGACACTTTCCTGTGTAACCTACCATAGAGAACCTGCTTTAACAAGGAATCGGATCTGATTATCTCCAGAGGTTCCATCCAAACCCTACAATTCTATGATTCTGTGATTCTCCGATGTGCTGCTAGATAACCTTCAGATCTTTAATATTAACCTTATCTTTCATGCTTTGAAATTAATATTTATCAGGTAGAATTTCCTCTCATATACCATCATCCTACCTAGGCTGTACACCTCTACACAGAGCACAAGAGATTTATTCTATACCTGTGATTTGGCTATATTTAAAATATAAATCTGATTATTTTTCATTACTGAGCAACTTCAGAGAGATACTTAAAAATGTAGCTGCTGTATTTTAATGATCATTGTTTCTTAATAGGAATAGCTGGCTTATGTAGAGCTTAAAGACTTTAGTCATCCCTTTAATAACTTGTTTCAGTGTCAGTGGCTTAAAAACTATGCCTCTGGTATTACATTGTGCCCAACCAGTGCAACAGGTTCCTGTGCAGGTTCATAGAACTTTTAATTTTTAGTCACTTTACTGGATTTGCTCAGTTGCACTTTCACAGCTCCTTTAGGGTTTCAAAGAGTTTTCATCTCTTTGACTCGACACTAAGGAGTGTTGGTGCTGTCTGGAGAATGCTGCAATTCTTTCTTGCCACACAGTGGCATGAAGACCTAGAAGTGGAATAGTTAACTGACATATGGCTTATCTTTGAAGGTTAAATCTCAGAGAATATGAAACACTGACATAGCATTTGGCTACTCTTGCTCATCTTCATTCCACTCCTGACTTTCAAAGTTAGAGGAACTCAAAATCTCAAAACAAAATGATTAATTGTATACAGAAAGATCACAGACAGATTCTTATGAGTAGGTAGAGCAAAGGTAAAGTGCAGAGCTAAAATCCTTGCTGTTTGTGTGGGGTACTTTGATCCTAACAACTTTTTCTAGATTACCATGACTCAACATACCAGACGCATATCGCCCAGGCTAAGCAGGAACTCACTGCCAGTTCTAGATTCAATGCTTTTGGCCACATCACTTGAAGTCTGAAGCTTTGCATATAGATATTTATGTGTTTGCTTTTATTAAAGAAACAGGACCACTGATTTATCCCACTAGACTGCAAAGATCCGATATTACTAAGCTATATAATAAAACACATGATACTATCTCTTTTCACCTTTTCAATATTAAAACAGAACTCTCATTTTATACGTTGAAAATACATTGCACTGTATTGCCACAGTCAAGAAGACACCAGAATACAAAAGTTCTTGGAAAGATTACTGTAACATTTTGTGATTTGTATAAAATAGATGGGTTTTTTCTTCTATTTGTTGCAAATGTTTGTCATTATCTAAAATAATTGCCATGACTCATTATCTTCCACAGGCATAAAACAAAATTGTGTTTGGTCAATGTGAGTATGAAAAATTACAGGAAAAAAGAGAGAAGTGCAAGGAGTGAGAGCTACAGACAACGTCTATAATCTTTCAACTTCATCCATCGCTTTTCTACTTAGCAAGAATAGCTCAGATTTCAAAACTTTTTTTTTCTTTTTTTTTTTTTTAAGAAAATATTTCACAAAGCTCTGGGAGAGGGAGAATTGTTCTGATGTTTCAGACACAATTTTTATTACTGAAAGAACCAGACCTGAGACCTTCTTTGGTTTCATCCAGAGCAGATGCTTTCACCCACAGAGCTTCAAACTAAATCACATCAGATAAGGAAGACCTAAAGTCACTCTCCTTTTCCAACATCAAGTTAGACAACAGAAACTACACAGAAATTATTTTATAGTAAAATTTTCCAGATCTATCCAAGTTAAAGAAGGAAAAAGAAATTTAAGAAGCAATGAATATCAGGGTATTCAGACATAAAATTATTACAAAAGTATAGCAGACTAAGCTCAAAGCAAGGGGAAGTGGTAGCTTAAGTTAGTTAACAGGAAGAACATCTCCTTTGTACACGTATTTGGAGCTGAATTTTGAACATTAAAAAAATGTACATAAATCACGGGATGAGTGGTTTTCCCCAAAAACTTAAAAAGAAAGATCATCTTGAGTGAGATCACATAGTATGTCTGGGACAACCAGGGGATCAGGCCCAGCCAGCCTGGGTTCATGAAAGGCAGAACCTGCTTGACCAACCTCCTCTCCTTCTATGAGCAGGTGACCCACCTGGTGGATGAGGAAAATGCTGTTTACATAGTCTACCTAGACTTCATCACAACCTCTGACACAGTATTCTCCTGGAGAAGCTGGCAGTCCATGGCCTGGAAAGGTACACTCTTTCCTGGGCTAAGAACTGGCTGGAAGACTGGGCCTGGAGAAGTGGGGAATGGAGTTAAATCCAGCCAGCAACCGGTCACGAGTTGTATTTCCCAGGAACAGTATTGGGGTCTGTCCTGTTCCATATCTTTTTTGATTACCTGGATGAGGAGATTGAGTATGCCCCCAGGAAGTTTACAGGTGGTCTGGACAGGCTGGATAGCTGGGATGAAGCCAGTGGATTGAAGTTCAACGAGACCAAGTGCCAGGTCCTTCAGTTCATCCACAGTATCCTCAGGTAATGCTACAGACTTGGGTAGAGTGCATGGAAGACTGCATGGAAGAAACAGACCTGGGGGTATTGGTCAACACCTGTCTAAACATGAACAAGCAGTGTGCCCAGGTGGCCAACAAGGCCAAGGATATCCTGTCTCATATCAGAAATAGTGATGCCAGCAGGAGCAGGAAGGTGATGATCCCCCTGTATTCAACCCTGTGAAGCTGCACCTCGAGCATTGTGCACAGTCTTAGCACCTCCTCACCACCAAGCAAGAAAGGCATAGAGGCACTCAAGCACAACCAGAGAAGGGCAACAAAGCTGATGAGAGGTTTGAAGCACAAGTCTTATGAGGAGTGGCTGAGAGAACTGGGATTGTTTAGCCCGGGCAAAAGGAGGCTCCAGG
The DNA here is from genome assembly GCF_016699485.2 of Gallus gallus. NCBI lineage: Eukaryota > Metazoa > Chordata > Aves > Galliformes > Phasianidae > Gallus > Gallus gallus. The sequence continues at coordinate 13,271,854 of NC_052572.1, forward strand.
GAGACCTTATTGCTCTCTACAGCTACTTGAAACAAGGTTGTGGTGAGGTGGGAGTCAGCCTCTTTTCCCATGTAGGACTAGAAAGAATGGCCTTGAGTTGCTTCAGGCAAGGTTCAGGTTGGACGTTAGCAAAACTTCTTCTCCAGAAGTGTGATCAGGCACTGAAATGAGTTGAGTCACCATTTCTGGAGATGTTCAAGAAACATTCTGATGTTGTACCAAGGGACTTGGTTTAATGGGAAAATATTGGTAGTAGGTGAATTGTTGGATTGGATGATCTTGGAGGTATTTTCCAACCTGGGTGAATCCGTGGTTCTATGATTTTATGATTCTATGAAAGACAGTTTTACTCACAGGGTCATGGTGTGAGAGGTAACATTTCTCAAGGTCCTATTATATGCTATAATTTTCAACATCATTAATTTTGCAAATGATCTCAGGCTGTGTATGTCAATTTCATGACTTCTGAGGACAATATAAGTGATAGAAATTGTCAAAAAAAAAAAAAGGATGATTTTTTCTTTAAAAACTACTTAGCTGTTACAAGCTGACATCTCGTTACTCCTTGCAAATGAAATGGCCACGGATTACTTTCCATTGTACAGAATAAAAGTGTCTTGCAGCACATTTTAGTCAATGTTGTTTACTGTATTGACAAAAACATTTGTGTATGTAAGTATTTGAAACAAGCAAATTCTTCTTTGTTCCTACACAGTTATATTTTTCAGCACTGAAAAAAACTAACAGAACAAGAAAATAAAGTATATAGAATCATAGAATCACAGAGGTTGAAAAAGACCCACAGGATCGTCCAGTCCATCACTGATCCATCCACCCATCACCGATGGATCTCACTATGATCAGTTCTATATGATTCCAGGTTACTCTATTTGAAATGTTGTCTCTATCTGAAAAGCTTTAATGCAAATATCTATGTATAGATAAGTCTGTAGAGCAATAGATTTTAGGCAAAAGACAGTTGAGAGTAGATAAATTAATCTGGTACAAAACTGAAGACTTCTTGGATACTGCCCACCATTTGTAAATATTATCCATTTGGATGTCCATGGAAACAGTAACATACGAGAAACATCCAGAATTCTACAACTGGTATTATTCTTGTGTTTGAATAAACATTTCTTTTTCTAACCACAATCCATTCATTTATTTGCTTGTGCTCTTATTTCCTTTGGATTCTCCAACTGTTATGGAAAATTCCAGAGCCAAACAGCAGGCGTAAGGAAAAAAAATGACAGTTTCCATTTAAAACTCTGTCATTGGAATGGCATGTTGTAAACGTATGGGTCTCTCTGGATCCACCGTGGAACAGGTGGAATAGTGGTTGTCAGCAGTATTAACACTATCTGTGGCATTTGTAACATGCTAATCGGTATCTCAGCAATAAAATAGTTTTAGAAGATGTAGAAACAAAATCATCTCTGGTATTGTCTACTTTGCAGGCAAGCCTTAAAATGTGTATATTTTTTCTCTCTCTCTCCATAATCCCATGTGTGTCCTTGTCTTCCAACTTTCACTTAAGTCTTTGGTAATAAGTTTATGGGGAAAAAAAAAAAAAAAAATAGAATTTGCCATTAAGTCTAAGAGGAGATAATCTAGGATTTGTCCAAACCTTTCTGGAACAGATGCACTAGAAAGCCTTTCTTGGGTGTTCCTTGGCTAATGCATGGTTAGGAGTATTCTTCTCAAGGGAATTCACCTCATCCCATCACCTTTGATAAACTCATACCAAATACTTCCAAAGAATAAATGTGTTTTGAAATGGAAATAATAATGGGAATTTGATATTTACTCACATACATGTGTTTATGTATTTTATATATTTTCTCATAGGAAGAAAAATCTTTCTCCAGCTTTCTCAAAACAATCATCTCCTTCCCATGCACCACACCCTAAAAACTACACAGTGTGCTGAACAACAAACTCACACGTACAGCTCTCAAGAAAATAATAGAAATGCTTTTAATACAATTTGTCTTCCCAGAGGATATCTCTACACGGGCAGTTGCTTTTAGAGGCAGTCTAGCCTAAAAATGGATTGCACTGAAGCCTCGAGAAAATGTGCTTCTAGACTGAACTCCTTTACTCTGTCTCCAGCTCCTGACGTATGGAATTTGGAGAATTGTGATCCAAGAGAAATTTTTTTGACAAGTCTTTTCTATTGTTTTCACACTATATTGTGTTCCAGTAAAATTTACAGCAACAAGACTCTGTGCAAATGTCTTGGTACCAATTATTATTGTTGCCCCCAAAACTGTGATTATCATTGTGCACCAAAAACAGTAGCACTGTTAGAAAAAATATAATGTCCAGAATTACTTTCATAGAGTGAGAATCGAGGTTTATGCAGAAGGACAGATGCCTAAACCTGAGCAATATCAAAAGGATTGTTAAGGTTGTGTAGTTCAAAATATTTATATTATGCACTTTTATAGATCATCCAGAAGGACATTACAAATTTATTTTCTTTTGATGGTTAGCTCAGATTCTGGTGAAGTACTTTTTTCATATTCTTAATACTAAACTTGGATGAAGTATTTCTCCAAGTCCAGGTGGCAGCATAGGAGGAGCTAATGATGTCTCATTCTGCAGGAGAGGAGTTACTCATTTCCTAAATTCCTATGGGAATTTTCACCCAGCAATCCTTTTGTTCTCACAGAACTGAAACAAGAGCTTGGCAGTGATCTTTCCAGCTCTTCTCCTTTGGTAAATTGCTTTGCTGTGACTTCTGGGTGCCAATATTAGGCATCAAGTTAAAAGAGTTCAGAATATGTTTTGTGGATAATGAATTGAAGAAGGCTGTGATATACAAAAAAACCGTTCTTCACCTGCATGCAAGGCATGAATTGTTTTGCTGTTAGGTCCACTTCCAGTCCTGTGTTACTGTTCCAAGTGGGACATTGTTTACAAGTCATGTAGACAAGTTCCAATAGGCTACAGGAGGTAGAGGTATGCTCTGAGGTCTGTTTTTCCTGGAAGATGGCACACTTCATAATAAGGTATATTTGATCTGAGGGAAATTCCAATGACTTTGTTCTAAGTTTGTTTATCTTTTCTCAACCATGATGAAGAGAAATCCAAGTCATCTTTTTGCCCTTTCACCCTGAACTTCCCTTTCTATTTACTGTTTATAACTGTCTTAAATCTTAGTTGATTTGATCTGTAAGGAACATTTTATGGAGTCCTCAGAAAGACTTGCTGTTGGGGAGTTAGTGATAAAGTTTCCTGGGACAGGCAGAACAACATGCAGTCCATGAAGGTTTTATTATGCATAAGACAAAAGCATAATATTCCCATCAAACAGATGAATCAAGTGAAACTTAATTTAAATGAAAGCCCACAGACAAGGAAATCTGGGATTTCTACATGGTTAAAATATAAACCACTTTAATAGGAAGAGGAATCAAAGTTTAAAGGCATAATACATAACTTACCCATAAATTCCAGGTTACCCTTTCAACTCAGCTAACATCTGTAGTGTTTGTAATTTAAAGACTTTAATAAAAAAACGATTTTTCTACTTATCTCAGAAGAATTATTATCTATATCTGGCAATGGTATAGTGCACTGCATATCATTTTCTTCTTCTGAGTAAGGGCTAGCTAGGCCTTTGGATATGGATATCTTAAAGATCTTTCAAAAAAACAGCCATTGTCATTGCACTCTTAAAGTTTGGGAATCTGAGGGTTGTGAAAGCAATGCCAGAGCAAGAGTAGTTTTTATTCTTGTATGAGTTGTGTTTCCCTGTGTATACTCAGCTTTTATTCCTATTTCCTATGCGTGCTAACATTAGCAGAGGAAAAAGAAGTGATTGTGATCTGCACCCAGGATGACTCACAGCTTCTTGTCATGTGAAAAGAGAAGTATGTGTAGAGGAAGAAGAAATAAGATTTCCCACTGAAAATATTTCAAAGCTGCTGCTAAAACTGATTTTGGTTGTTATCTGCTTTTTTATAGCACAGTTCAGTTAAATACAAAAAAGAAAATTTGGATTATAAAAATGATTTTTTTCTTCTCTTATATATATTAGAAATCTCTCTTTTTGCCAACAGAATGATTAATAAGGGTTTTTAAATGAAACTCACAGGTGACAATTATGGATGAGAGTAACTTCACATAAAATACTGGAGTACATGGAAAGTTCAGTTAAAACTAACTCCTTGCAATGTACAGTTGTTACATTTGTGGAAAAACCTGCTGTTTGACATTCTGGCTCAATGTAAACACAGCTTTTTCTCCATTGATTGGAGTACACACAGCATTTCTCGTAGACAGTTCTAGGCAGCAGCACCTGTGTCATGAATCCATGAACAGTCAGACATCCACAAGTAAATATTAAACTGCATATTCAAAAACTTCCTTTGTAAACAAGATCATATGTTTTAAAAATCATAATGATTTTTTAAAAATCATACATTTTTTTTAAAATCATAATGATTTGGGAAAAAAAAAAGAAAAAAAGATACCTGTCTTAAAAATTTGAGCCAGTGTTATCCTCTGTACATGTTTTGAGTAAAAATCTCATGAAGATACTACAGGCCAGTGAGCCTCATCTCTGTGCCTGGGAATATATGGAACAGATCCTCTGAAAGACATGCTAAGACACATGAGGGATCAGCAAGGTGATCTGAGACAGCCAGCATGGCTTTACCAAGGGAAGGTTACACCTGATTAATCCAATCCAGTGGCCTTCTATGATGGAGTGACAACATCAGTGGACAAAGGGAAGGAGACCAGTGCCATCAGCCTGGACTTCTGCAAGGTCTTTGACATGGTTTCCCACCACATCCTTACCTCTAATTTGGAGAGAGAAAGATTCAAGGAGTGGATTATTCAGTGAATAAGGAATTGGTTGGAAGGCCATAGACGGAGGGTTGTGGTGAATGGCACTATGTCCAGGTTGTGGCCAGTGACAAGCAGTGTCCCCTCACGGGTCTGTCTTGGGACTGGTGCTCTTGGACATCTTCATCAGTGACACTGATGACAGGCTCAAACCACTCTCAAGAAGTTTGTCGATGACAGCAAGCTGAGTGGTGTGGTTAACACACTAGAAGGAAGTGATACCATCCAGAGGGAGCTCAACAAACTTCAAAGGTGGTCCACTGTGAACAACATAATGAGGTTCAGCATAACAAAGTAAATGGTTTCCACTTGGGTGCACCAAGTTTTGCACTTGGGTTAGAGAAATTCCAGATATCTATACAGAGTGGCTTCTGGTGGGTGAAAAATTGAAAACAAGCCAGCAGTGTGCTCCTGCAGCTCAGAAAACCAATGGTATCCTGGGATCCATCAGAAGAGGGGAGGGGTGGCTAGCAGGGGTGGTGAGGTGATTGTCCCTCTCTACTCTGCCCTCATGAGGCCCCACCTGGAGTACTTCATTCAGGCCTGGGGCCTCCAATACAGGAAAGATGAAGAGCTGTTGGAGAGGGTCCAGAGGAGGACCACAAAGATAATCAGAGGGCTGGAGCACCTCCCTATGAAGATAGGCTGGGTTTGTTCAGCCTGGAGAAGAGAAGGCTGCAAGGAAACCTCATTTCAGCCTTCCAGTGTTTGAAAGGGGATTGTAGAAAGGAAGGGAATCATCTTTTTACAGGGATAAACAGCATTAAGACAGGGAGAAACAATTTAAGCTCAAAGAGGGAAGGTTTAGATTGGATGTAAGGGGAAGTTCTTAACAGAGAAAGTGCTGAGGGGCTAGAACAGGCTGCCTAGAGAGACTGTGGATAACCCATCCCTGAAGGTGTCCAAGGCCAGGTTGAATGGGGCCCTAGACACCCTAGTCTAGTAACAGATCTAGACATTGGTGGCCCTGCCTGTGGCAGGGATTTTGGAGCTTGGTGATCCTTGGGTCCCTTCCAATCCAAGCCATTCCGTGGTTCTATGATTCTAAGATAAATGTCAAAGTAAACAGCATTTTGCTGTCCCCACTGCTTTTAACTCTGATACAAATTGTTAGGATATCTAAAATTGCAACTATTCTGAAGGCTCTGTTTCATGGAAGTCTAGACAGAAAGTGAGCATAAAACCAGGCCTTGCTTAAAGATACTTTCTGTGCTGAACATCTACACACTTCTCTGCTCACATCTTCAGAGATACCCTTAAAAATTTTTATCTATTCATGCATTTATTTGAAAGACTATAATGTCAGCAAAGGATACTTACATTGCAAAGTCTTCTTATTTTATAACACATTCTTCCTGGTGACCATGAAACAATATGTTGGAATAAGAAAGTACTTGAAAAGGGATGTTGGACAGTTCAGAGCTGGACAGAGTTTATCAAGCTCTTGGTACAGTAAATATCAGCTTACACTCTTACACTCTGCAGATCAAAATCACCTTCAGAACCTTCCAGATCATCATCTTACCTAAGGGACAACTTGCCATGACAACACTAGAGAAAATGTTGCTTACTGTTTTACCTACAGCAATTTAAGAAGCGTTTGTCAAAGTCCAGGGAAATCTGAGGAGTCGATATGACAGTATGTCAGTTTTTTGCAGCAGTTTGCAGAAGCCAGGATATCCAGCTGCTGTAAAAGCAGATTTATAGAAATCCTCCAAGTTGCTACAAATGAGTTTGATTAAAATACAAAACTGCCATGACGTCGTTCATAGAGGACAGCAATGCCTGCCTGTTACTAAGTTAAAGTAAATAGCAATAAACTATGTCTATATTAGGCTTAATTTGAGGTTTAGCTAGCTAATCTTTCTCTAACCTCACCCCAAATTCCTAAAATAGACTAACGCTGAAAGCGTTTTGAAAACTTGTACAAGATTGTGACATACAAACCAGTAATTTTCACCATGTTAGTATTCACATGGAAAAAAATGCTCTTTTTATTTGTTTCATGAAAGCTACTATTTAAAAAATAAAAGTTAAAAATCTTAGTTTATTTTGTTGTGCCTTGCAGCTATCTTCAGTCAAATTTCAGGTTCAAAATATTACTGCAGGTAGATGTTTCAGAATGTTAGAACACCATGAAAGAGCACTAATGCACATAGTTGTCCATCAGCTTACGAATGTTTTCCACAGCACATACTATCTTGACTTGACTTAATAACTCCAAATATCACAGGATTGTCAACACTTCACTGGTGGCTTATCTTGTCTATCTTGAATATCAAGAAATTCCTTAAGGGTTGCTGAAGTGCCACACCAAGAGTGTTTTTGTTCCTGCTCTCTTCTATCTGATCAACCTTCGAAGTCTAAGAGAGAGTAGTTCTAGCATTCTGGACAAACCTGTTACCAGCACTGAAGCTAGCCAAAAGTGAAACAAAGTAAATCAAGTAATGATTAATAATCAGAAGTTCCCATAGAAGTTTAAAAGATTTTGAAGTAAAGAACATAGATGAAAGCAATGTATTTACAAAAATAGATATCTGCCTTATCAGAAACTTCTGATAGGAATTTTTTTTCTGATTTTGCTCAAAATGTAGAGCAATAAAACACCACTGAAATGGCAAGGGACTTAAAATATCACAGATGCTGATATCAACAGTGCCCTGAAAAATTGAGAGGTCATTTCTTCAGAGATAGAAATGAAAAATATGATGAAAAGAATCCCGCAGCAAGACTTTCTCTTCGACAGTTCATATTTCTTTGTTACTGTTTGTAATATCTTATATTATGAAAAAATCACAAATCATTAGCTGAAATCCCTTGTTACTTATTGCAGTTCAAGAAATACATTGTAGAGAAGGGAGCTAGGGAGAAAGGAGAGGTTATTATTGTCAGGTTAAGTAGAGAGACTGTCTGAAGACTGTTTTTTAGGCCCAAAAAGTTAATGACCTTACTTTTAGCAGAACCAGTTGTGGCACTTTGATTTTTACAGTGTCAGTTAGCCAGAGTCACTTCATTGCCTTACTGCTTGTTGACATCATCATCCAGTAACCATGCACTGTATGTTTGTATTGCTGTAATGTGGGTAAGTCCCATCTGGATCTTATCTTCAAAGGCACCTGTATCTTCCTCTATCCTCCAGCACCAATCAGGGTCATAATACCTAAAAATTCAGTCCTTTTTGCAAAAAGTTTGAAGACTCTCAGTGTGTTTTGATCTGTTGAACATCTGAGTCTAGTTATGACTGCGAGACATAATAGAAATTTAGACTTTAATGTGCAAGATAATAGTATATAGTCACAAACTCTATGAGAAGTGTGATGAGGAAGAAAGTTGTGGGGACTAAAGAGGAGTGGTACAGGAAGCAAAACAGAAATGCCACAGTTCACAGTCATTTTATTTGCAGTTTTCTCTTGTTACGGGCAAGAAGAAAATCTAATTCAAGGCAGAAAATAGTGAACTGGCAAGAAAGGCTACACTTTGGGTTTTGAAATGTTGTGAAAACTAAAATTACATTTGAAATCCACATTTTCCAAGGAACAAATTCAAGTGTTGTTTTCCTGATTAAAAAAAAAAAAAATGCAACTGGGATTGTTTTCAGCTTAATCAAAAATAATTTGAATTTTACAGGATATTTTACAGTTTTTGATAGAAACAATGCTGAAAGCTCTGAAAGCTCTGAGTGGTATTTTCAGTAGGTATTTTCCCATTCTATTCCTAATTTATGTTGCTTCTCAGGAGATTCTTTAAACTTGCAAACAAGCCTGAGAAGGAAGGAAAACTATCTGAACTGATTTGCTCTGCAGTTACATTTATCTCATAACAGTAACTCAAGATCCTTCCTAGACTGCGCAGTAGTATCTCCTGTAGCCTCCAGCAATGAAGCCTGCTACTCTGGTTTTCAAATGCCAGGGTGAAGAATTTTGTGTGTTTGCTTTAATATGAGCCTTTCAGCTCAGGCATTTAGGGAATGATGCTCAGAGGTCTTCCAGCCACACTTCTACACCTTGGGAAGGGCTGGTGATGTAAAAAAATGCTGATGAGATTTATGTGCATGACCTAGGCAGAAAAATCTCAGATGTTATACACAAAATCAACAAGGTTGTTTTCTTTGACAAAAAGCTATGGTGGAAGAATCCCACATTGGATAAGGCAGGAAAGGACTACACTGATGAACTACCACTAGTTTGCTAGCTTTTGCAGCTGTCTTCCTGTCCTGTAACTGATAGAGACAGTGGCAATACAGAATCATGGAATGACAGAATCACAGAATCACAGGGGTTGGAAGGCATCTCAAGAGATCATTGAATCCAACCCCCAGATAGAAACAGGTACCCTACAATAGGTCACACACGTAAGTGTCCAGATGTGTCCTGAATATCTCCATAGAAGGAGACTCCACAACCTCCCTGAGCAGCCTGTTCCAATGCTTCATCATCTTTACCATTTCTTTGCATGCTAGTCTGGAACTTCCTTTGTTCAACTTTTAGGCCATTGCTCCTTCTGCTATCACTACACACCACTGAGAAGAGCGCGGCCTCATTTACCTCCTACCTCCTTTCAGATATTTATAAACGTTAATCAGATTCCCTCCCAGTCCTCTTTTTCCCAGGCTGAACAGACCCAGGTAACCCAGTGTTTCCTCATATAGGAGATGCTCCAGGCCTTTCACAATCTTTGTGGCCATGCAATGGACTCTTTCTAGGAGATCTCTGTCTTTTTTGAACTAGGGAGCCCAGAATTGGAGGAAGGATGATTGATGTCATCTACCGGTAGGGCTTTAAATGAAGTCCTGTTTCTGTTCCAAAGAAAATACAGTATGTAGAACTACTCCTGCAATTAGTTTTTAATTGGCAGCTCTTAGTGATATTAAAGTATCTGGTCTAAGAACTATCCTTTAAATCAGCTTTGGCAGGTGGTAGTCTGCATAGCCTTCACTCTATTTACATTTTCAGTCTTGTGGTGCTTGCACTGAGCAACATGAGGGGTGATCTTATGTCTTGTTCATTTTTTTTCTGTAGTCTTGGTCTCCAGATCATTTGTTGCCCTAACAGTTATGCAGCATTTACTACCATAGCACTCACTGTAAATAGCAATCACTTTACTATCATACTCCCTAAAAATATTCTGCAGAAGTAAGACAGTATTGCCAGAATCTAGGGAGAACAATGGATTAACTGCAAAAGGGCACTTTTGAACAAGGTTACTGAAGGAAATCTTGAGCAAATGACATTGGAACAGTTTCAGGCCTGCAAGTTGAAGAAGTAATCAGAAAATATTTTGCCATACAGTTAAGACTAGAGCACACCTAAAGGACGCCTCAAAAGCGCTACAATGCAACCTGGATTTCTTTCCTGGATTCTTTCTTGCAGAATAGCTACCATAAGCCCTGAAAGCTATTTTGCCAAATAGCCAGCTAACCCTTTTTCCAGTAAAGTCAATTAGTTTGAATCCAATGTAATGCATATTTCCTACTTGTTGGATGGGTTCCTTTTTCTGCTGTCATAATAGTCTGTACAGTGAATTGTAATGTAAGATTCATACAGCCAAAGAGTCTTCGTCCCTCACAGGTGAGGCCTTTGCTACAATAACCTTGTTGTCTTCAGAGAGGACATCCACAGATAGGTGAGGGTGAGACCACTACATGATTCATATGTGAACCTTCCCATGGTCACCTTGTAAAGAAAGAAGATTAAGAACAGAAACCCTGGGACTCCATGGATTCAGACTCAGTACACACCAATGCCCTTGTTTGCCATGCTTCTAGCTCTTCTTCCTATATGCCACATCCATCTCATGCTGCTGTTAGGAGATTAAAAAAAAATTATCATCAATTAAATGTTAATATAGACTTAAGCAGGCACGGTGTCAATACCAATCAAGCTCTACCAGCATACTTCTGAGCATACGCATATACACGTCTGCAAGCATGCATGCTATTCTAGGGTGTTAGCTCATGCCGAAGATTGAGTCACACACCTGAACTACTTTCCATTTAACTGGAATTTCAACTATGATGGCAAAGGATGGAAGAGTAAATAATACAAAAAAAAAAAAAAAAAAAAAGGACAGATAGAGAAAGAGAGAAAGAGAGGAAGACAGGAAGAGACGAAGAGAGAAAGAAAGAGAGAAAGAGAGAAAGGAAGGCAGGAAGGAAGGCAGGAAGGCAGGCAGAAAGAAGGAAGGAAGGAAGGAAGGAAGGAAGGAAGGAAGGAAGGAAGGAAGGAAGGAAGGAAGGAAGGAAGGAAGGAAGGAAGGAAGGAAGGAAGGAAGGAAGGAAGGAAGGAAGGAAGGAAGGAAGGAAGGAAGGAAGGAAGGAAGGAAGGAAGGAAGGAAGGAAAGAAGGAAGGAAGGAAGGAAGGAAGGAAGGGAGGGAGGAAGGGAGGGAGGGAGGAAGGAAGGAAGGAAGGGAGAAAGAGAGAAAGAGAGAAAGAGAGAAAGAGAGAAAGAGAGAAAAGAAAGAAAGAAAGAAAGAAAGAAAGAAAGAAAGAAAGAAAGAAAGAAAGAAAGAAAGAAAGAAAGAAAGAAAGAAAGAAAGAAAGAAAGAAAGAAAGAAAGAGAGAAAGAGAGAAAGAAAGAAAGAAAGAGAAAGCACTGTCACCAGAATGAATTTTCATGCAGTTTTCTCACTCTGAGCCTCTCAAAGAAAAAGAATATATTTAACTTAAAAGAATCCCTGGACCTATATTTCACAATGCTTTATTGCCGGTTAGTGCTACACTATCAATCAACAGGGCTTTTCTTTTAAGTAGAAGAAGGCCTCTAAACTTCTTCAGTTCATTTAAGCTTGAAATGGTGCATGCATAATAAAGAACAAGCTAAACACTATGTCCAGAGAAAGGCTTTAATGCCAGCAGAAATACTGAGGGAGAACTGGAGCACTAAGTCCAGATTTACAGACAATAACCCCCCTACCACACACACACAGAGTGTGTTCTTGTGCTTAAAACCTGCTTTTGGCTAGCTCTCAGCAGCTTGTAGAGCTTGGGGATACTTTCTCAGGCACCTGTCTGTTTCCACACATTGAGCAGGAAGTTTGAGTACATAAGCAGATCCGCATCCAGAATAAAACTGCTAATGCCAAATGATGAAATTAGCTACTTTGGCACCAAAGCTGCAGATATCTGTTTCATACTGAATCTATCCCAAAATTCTCAGATGCAGGAAAAGGACATAGTGCAGAGAAAGCTCGAAGACTTAAGCTGATTAACACTGCCTACAGAACTGATCCAAGTGGTTTAACATATCGTCCAGAGCTTTTGGATATTTATTGAATTCAGAAGGCTTTGATTGCCAAATTCCATGAAAATAATATTGTCAGGGGCATTGATAGCAATTCCTTTCTTATCTATGATTTAATGCCATCACTAAAATTTGGACACATTTTATTTTTTTATTTTAAGTGTTGATTTCTTCTCCTTTTCATTTCTCAATATTTAAATACATTTTACTTTGTATCTTATGGTCAGTGCAATGATTGTGTACACATCAGTTTTGTGTAGTGAAAAATGCATGATCCGCTTGTCAAATTAACTCTGGTGTTACTGTAATGTCTACCTAGAGTCATGGCTGGCACAAGGTCTCACCTGAGGGGTAATTTTCACCATCCTTATGCTGCCAAAATTAAATAAATAGATAAATAAATTGCTCAATTCCTAGATGTTGAAGTAAAAAAGCAGCACACACACATACAAAGGAAAAGAAAAAGAAAAAAAGGAAGAAAGAATCAGAACAATAAAACAACCTGATGTCCATTGTAGTGAGAAATCTATTTCTAAGTAAAAAATACACAGTGCCTAGTCATGTGCTTGTTCTGAAGTGCGTGTTGCACATAAGAAGTGAAAGTTGTTATTTCTGCTGTAACATTTGCCTTCTGGGTGGGAAAGTCCCCAGACTTGAGCTGATGACTTTTCTCTGACCGCTTGTTTTCTGGGACGCTGCACAGTCAGATTTCACTAAGTTAGCTTTAGGACTTTCAGATTCCTCTTTTAGATTTACATCATAGGGTTAGGTCATGAATAACCTTTTGAGATACATGGTATGCCTAGCAATGTTTTTTACTATATATAAGAAGTCACTGCCATCCACTTCATCAGTTGTAATCATTATGTGCAAGAGTTTTGCCCTAGGGTTAGGCGTACTAGATTTAGAAGATTTAACTGTCATACCTGAAGAGAACTGGAAAAGAACAACACAGTCTCATTTGTTGCTTTTCCTCTTTCTTTGCAGGAAAAGCAGCCCATATCTCAGCCCATGTTCCAGTGAATCAACATGTTCTCTACCAGAGCCTGTTCAAGTGTACATCTGTAAAGTCAGTTCTAAATTGCACTCCTACCTATAGCACAGGCCTCTCTAAGCTGATTTAGTTGAGAGCTATTGGGCAGTGGAAATAGGGCAAATTGGAGAAGGAATGCAGTATAAATAGGATGAGAAGAAAACTAGGGTTAACAAAGTCAATAAAATGTACAAATTTAGATCAATGAGTTATGTATTTGCTGCTGAGGAAAAAGAAGTTTCCTGCAACTCAGATTACAAACTGCCTTTTACAGTTTTGGTCATCCCAGATGTGGATTGGGTTATTCAGTTTCTTGGGATTTTCCCTCCCTTGTTCTACCGTACACCTTGAATGAACTACTGCAACCCTCTTCCACTCCTTGTAATTAAAGCTGACCTAGACAAGGAGAGAGGCAAGGCCCCAGTCATCATGCTTTATGTATCAGAGTGGGTGATAAATCACACAGTCACATGATGGTAAGTATGAAGGAGTAAACTGGTGCAGTCTGGATTTATCTCCATTTCCACAACTATACCACCCAATCAGTCCCATCAGACACGTTTAATTGCATTTGAAGTAAGCAAGGGTTGGATGCCAGGAGGTGCTGAGCAGCTTCAACTCACAGGATTCGAGACTGTGGGAGCTGTCAAGATGACTCTGCTGTTTTTGAAAATGCATCTTCCTGTCTTGCTTGCTTTCTGTTAATACAAGAAACAATAAAACAAATTGTCTGCCTAAGGGGAATGCTGTTCATATGAAAAAGAAGTGCTTGTTACAGGTCTCTACTTGGCGCAGCATTGTACCAAACAGCCTGGACGTACTGGCCGGGATAATTGTCAGTGCTGTAACAATAAGATGTGTAATAACACCTAAATATTTCTGCAAATAAGGAATTATGTCATAATACTATTTGCTTGGCTTTTACACAAAGTTCTGCACCTGAGATGAGTCACTTCAGTGCGCAATCTAGTAACGTTCTTTCTTTTTGAAGTTGTGTTATATAAAGGCTTTTATGAGGTGCGGCTATGCCAGGAACAACATGAGGACTGTATGTCCATGACACCTTGATGTGTTGGGTTCAGCTGAGAATGTGGACAAGTAAAAACAACGTATTGTATTTCAATACATACTTGCTCCCAAATGTACGATATCATAATCAGAAAATGGTAAAAGCAGTGTAATTTTAACACTCAAAGTAGGGTTGGGCAGAATCCTTTGAGCAGAACCAGAAAGCAGGTCTGTGTTGTGCAAGAATGTGCAAAGCAGAGATCCTGAGCTTGCACATACCCAAACAGGTCTGTCTGCATGGCACAGCAGAGTGCCAGGTTACCAGCGTGTATGTTGGAAGCAGGGCAGCAGTACTGGTGTATTACCTGGGTGCGGTAAAGATCTTGGCAGCACAGTGCTGACACGGCCGTCCTTCTCCTGGTTCCAGACCTCCATTAGCTCAGGCACACATGTAACGTGCTGCACAGTACTGTGAGGATAAGCTCCAAGTCACCTGGAGCTTTGGGCCCAGCACAAAAACAAAGCCTTTCAGTGCATCAAGAAAAGCAACCCAAAAGTACTGAAAGAAAAAGATAAAGAAATTTAGAGGCGACACTGGACATGGAAATCTAGTAATAAAAAGTTAACAGAAGTCTTAGGATGGGTACATAACTCCAGCAACAGGACAGCATGAAATCCATGCACATAATTGGCAGCTACTATGCGGTCTTTCACTAGCTCTCTAAAGCAGGGTAAGATTCATCACCAAAGAACAATTAAGTGAAACCATCAATAACTCAGGTTATTTAAAGACATCACCACTCAATCTCTGTGAACATTAGAATCATAGAATCACAGAATAGTTTGGATTGTAAGGGACCTTTAAGATCACCTAGTTCCAACCCCCTGCTATAGGCAGAGACACCTCCCTCTAGACCAGGTTGCTCACAGCCCCATCCAGCCTGGCCTGGAATGCTTCCAAATAGGGGGCATTCAAATTGGGTCTATTTTATTGCCTTCTTTATTGCTTATTTTGAAATAAAGTGTTTGCAATGACACTTCTAAATAAACTTTCTAAAAGGTATCATATGAAAGATCTAAGCATTTAAATAACATTTCAGAAATTTCATGTATCTTGGAACTCCTAATTATTTCCTGCCTATTACTGAGTATCTTGTTTTTATAAAACCTGAGAACTCTTACATAAACCTTCTGTAAAATGCTGTGGCAGAAGATAATCCTGCTGGCTGGTGTGGTTTTACAAGCTGATTAAAGCCATGTTTAGATTATGGTGCATCCTTTGCGGAAATGAATGCCAATGGATGTTGAAATGCTGTGTCAAAAAAAAAAAAAAAAAAAAAGGCAGCTGCATCTGGGGCAAAATTATCAGGAAGAGCAGTTAGTAGTTGATGCAAGAGCAGGAAAAAAGTTCCCTCTCTGTTGCGGTCAGAAATCAAACAGCAGTTTGTTCCCTGTAAAGTGGTTAATGCCATCAGTTAAGAAAGAATAGCTAGAAATTACTAGCTAGATACTTAGATGTGTTTTTCCTATTTTAACATCAGCACCTTCCATAGCATCACATCTGAAAAAGGCCAGTGTTTGTCCTTAAGACAAAAGAGGAACAAGCATTCGCATGGATTTAACTAGCCTTGAAGATCAGAGGAGATACAGATTCACACCCTCCAATTTTTTCTCACCAAGTCACTTACAAATATCTGGAACATCTGAGATCTGAGGACATCTCACATTCCCTGTCTCCAGTTCAGCAAAGATAGGGTCAGAGTACTGAACTGATGCACCTACATGCCAAAAGTTATATTCTTGCTGAATGGGCTGCTCCTGTTAAACTCTCTGCATTACCACTCTTTCTACCAAAAAGTTGGAATCTCTAATTCCTTGCTGTGATTCATATGATTGAAATGAACCTGCTAGAAGCAGAATACAGAAGATCACTGCATTTTCTCCATTAATGAAATCAAAACACAGGATTTTGAAGTACTTTTCTACAAATTATTTGTTAAAAAAAAAAAAAAAAAGAAGAAGAAGAAGAAGAAGAAAAAATGCAAGGAGAAAATAAAAAACAGAATCAAAAAGTCACCTTTCTGTCTACATTGTTTCTGATTTGTCAGTTCTTACATTACTTCCTCCTCCCATCTGTTTATAACTTCCCGGTATGAAGTGTCACACCACAAATTCTTATGACCCACTTAACACATCCACAATTGCTGCTAAGATTGCATTACTAACCATCCTGGTTTTCTATGTCACAAATTCAGATACTATTTTTACATTTGCCTTTGTCCCACTTAGAAAAACAGCTCATTTGAAGTAGAGTGCATAGATTACACAGATTGCTGTAAGCTGACTTCTGCCTAACCTGAATACTTACAGGGGAGTTCCTGAGCTCTGCAGTACTTCTCTAAATTGAGTTTCTCTATCTCTTTAATTAAAATACGTAACATAGGAAACAGGTTTAGGTCAGAACAGAAGTCACAAGTTGTAGCTGTAACCACCGCACACAGCAATCATGACGTGCTCAAACCAGTGCAAATGGCTGCTGATACAGCAGTCGGGAAACTTTCTCACAGCAAATTCTTCTGTTGATTTTCTCTGGACATTCCTACAAAGTTTCCATAGCCAATCTCAGGACCATCTCCTCAAGCTTCTTCTTAGACACCTTGAAAAAAGTCTTAATGTGCATACAGATTGAATTACCTTTAAAGACTTTTTGCAGAATGGTATGTACAGTGCTATATCTACCAATGTAAAAGGAGTCAGCATGTCCAAGCTATGCTTTAAATACAGAAAGATACAAAGGGGGGGTGTCATACTAAGGTCCAGGAGTTGCATCATAACATCATTATCTCATCACTGATATGAAGCTGACCTTACTGCATCTTGTACAGATGTACTTTGGGCAGCTGAGATGAAATGTTCACTACGGAACTCACTATAACACTGTTTTCATCTGATCATGAAATTCCAGTACATCTTTCTATTACATTGAGTAATGTTATTGTTTAGAAAGTGCTTCTTTTCTATAGCTTCGTCTCCTGGTTTAGTACAGCAGGACTCAGCCCAGCTGAAAATAGATGTGGGTCAGCAATGCTTAGGTGTGTTACACTAAGATAAACAGAAACTCAGCACAGCTCATTGCAAACACTTCAGGAAATGTGGTGTGGGTGATGTATGCTTTCTATTTTGGTGTTTCTTGCTGTGTCACAAGTTGATGCGTGGTGCTATGATTCAGTTTCATGTTGCAGCCCCTGCGTGTCCCTGGCAGAGCAGTTAAATTTGAAGAAAAATCAGACAGTGTCAACAATGCGTGGTTTAAACAACCGTCAAACATGCTATGCTGTAATGAGCAGCACTGGACACATTGTGCTGTGCATTGTTTCTCACTTAGAAAAAAAAACAACTGAGACAGCAATTGTTAACTACTGCTGTTTAAACTGATGAGAAACAATGTGTTATAAAGTGGCATTTTTCGGTCTCACCTGAAGATGCTGTCACTGCACCTGCTGAGGTGCCTTCTGATTGATCACTTGCCTCATTGGAACTGAGTTTGATTTTTAAAAGTTTTAAAATTTTCTAGTTAGCAGCAAGCATTTCATAAGCAAGGAGTCTCACAGCTTTGTGCAATAGGAGAATGACATTCTAAATATATTAGTAGAAGTTAGACAACAGTCAGTATTTGACAGCCCAACTGGAGATTTACTTGTTCCTCTCTATGCTTACAAAGGACTCCTTCTACCTGAGGAAGGAAGTATCAGCATTTCACTTGAAGCAATTTGGAGTCAGTTCTTTCCCACAGAAGTACGGGTTACACACTCATTACTGTTCAGGTACACTACAGACGTACACATGCTCTCACCCAAGAACACAGGAAGGGCAAGGCCATCTCCTTAATGTTGCCCCATGCTTTCAAGTGTTATTCTTAGTCTGGGACTTACACTGCAGAACACACGTCAGCCTCCCCCAAAAGAAGGAACAAGCTAAGAGAAAATCCCAGAAGGATGTTCTTCTATTATTTTCCTTTGCCAAGGAAACTCATTTTCAACAGAACTTTCCTCATAAAATGTCCAGATAATGCTAATCACTATCAGCAGAGTGGATTACAAAAGCAAAGCTGATTACCACCTCTGAAAATACAGCATAGTATTTTATTCTAACCCCAAACATTTATACAGGCATTATAGGAGTCTTAGAAGAACAATACTTCAGTATTTGCCAGTCACACAATCACATTTCCTGACATTTGAGAATATTCCTGTTTGAAAGGCAAAATTAACTTCAGTTACAACACTGTGTATGCAACATACATACTGTTGACTTTTTTCAATTAAGTTTCCCAGGGAAACTAATTTTATTTCTTCAATCTATGAAGTGTCTGGATGTAATTCCATCTATCTGTTAACAGTGCATTTCTACAAAAGCATTTGCAAGTTTATTAATTTTTTAGAGTAGAAGATTCTAACTACTAACTACAAGTAAGTAGGAATAGCTCTGTCCTTAAATGCAACCTTTTTTCTAATGCCAAAACTGCTTATTTTGCAGGTTTAAGTCTTGTGCTTATCTCTTCTCCGAGCATTTAAAAAAGGTTCTGCCTGTCTCTTATTTATTTTATCTATTACAATCAGCTTTGCTTGTCACTCCCACAAACAGAACCACTTTCAGGAAAAGATGATGATGTGGTTATTGTTCTGTACATTATTTCGTAAGCATCAACCATGTATCACATGAAAGCCTAAATATGTTACAACAGTGGATTTTTTTTTTTAATGTGCACAGCAAGGTTGCAGTTGGATAAGCACTTTCTTTTCTGATCCCACTGATCAAGTCTTAGAAATACTTTCAGAGTTTGAATCTTTGCGAAGTCATAGTGCTGTGGTAGCAGAAGTGCATAAAACTTGGAAATAAAAATATCTTAGGAGAGATTTGTTCCAATTTAAGTTAAAAACATATGTTTTCAGATATTCCAGAAAGGAGATGTTCTCTACAAACATTTCTTTCTCCAGAGGAATCGAGTAATTCTTGAGTTTTTTCCCCCATAATTTCAAGTCCTAATCAGTACAGAGTGCAGTCAGGCAGTCTTCTCACACAGACAACCAGGGTGCCTGAAATAAACACATGCCAGGAATTTCTGACTCATGACTCTGATGGCTGAAGCACAACACCTATTATACAAAAATTCAATATCAACATGAGAATATACCTTGAGATATGATCCACAGAGTGTTCATTTTCAGAACAGTCAGAAGTCTCTTCAGACACCAGCCTCATACTTGTGAATCCTTCTTTTCATAACGTATAGTGTTTGGAAAAGTAGTAGGGTACATATCTTGACACTAAATAACTCTTTGATGAACTAAAACAACAGGACAGGTTGACCCTCAACATAATCAAGGAATTTTATAATACTATAAATGTACTCACAAGGCTTACCTGTGTTCTCAAATATATTAGCTTTGAAACCAGATGTTATAAAGTCAGGACTAACAGTTAAGTTGGCTATGGACATATTGTTTTATTTAAAAGATGTGCATCTGCCTTTTACTTAAATCTTGCATAATATACATGTGTTTGACTGTAGTAAGTTTCTAAGTGTAAGCAAGCATAAGAAGATAATAATTCTAAATCTGTACTCTATAGAGGTAAATAGAAGTTAATGTATCTAAATGTTCATCTAATTCAATTAGACATTGTATAAGGGAAAATCTAAACCTACCAGTTGCCTTTACAGTCTTATTGAAGTGTGCATTTTTCTGGCAATAATCAGCCTGCCAAATCAAACATAGCATAGACCAGTGTGACATAATGAGTGGATATGCTTCACAGAATTTCCAAATACTTTAAAGAAATCCTGGTTTAAGGTAGAAAAAAATCAATATTTTTCAAATAACTGAGTGTAAGACAAAGCAAATATCTGTAAAATTACCAATATGACAGAGTTAGGATGTTTATGTAAAAGATATACAGAACTTTTTTCAGATGATGTGTAAATTATTAGTAAGGGATGAGAATTTGTGGGTGGAAGAAATATGTCTATTTGAGGTACTCAGATAAGACACTTTTCTTAACTACATGTAATGATAGAATCTTAGAATGGCTTCAGCTGGAAGGGACTTTAAAGATCATCTACTTTCATCTCCCTCCTGTTTTTAAGCTCCTAGAGGGTAACAATGAGATCTCCCCAGAACCTTCTCTCTTCCAGTCTGAATAAGCCCAACCTGATAGGAGAGATATTCCAGCCCTCTGCGCATCTTCTGGACATCCTCCAACAGCTCCACATCTTTCTTCTGTGGGAGGCTCAAGACCTGGACACAGTACTGCAGATGGAGCCACACAACAGCAGAGCAGAGCAGGACCATTTCCTCCCTTTCCCTGCTGGACACCCCTCTTCTGATGCACCCCTGCATACAGTGGGTCTTCTGAGCCACAGGCACACGCTGCTCGCTCATGTCCAGTTTTTCATCCACCATAATCCTCAAGTCTTTCTCTGCAGGGCTGCTCTTGATGAGTTCTTTTCCCAGTCTGTACACATATCAGGGATTGCCCAGAGCCAGAGAAACACCTTGCACTTGGCCGTGCTGAACCTCATTACATTCAAGTAAGCTCACTTTTTCATCCTGTCCATGTCTTTCTGGAGGACATCCCTTCCTTCTGTCTTATCGACTGCACCACTCAACTTCTTGTCATCTGCAAACTTGCTGAGTGAGCATGTGATTCCACTATGTAATTGATAAAGATGCTCAAGAGCACTGGTCCCAGGATTGACCTCTTGGCAACATCACTTGTCACCAGCCTCCACCTGGGCACAGCACCACTGACCTCAACCCTCCAGCTGCAATCATCCAACCAATTCCTTATCCACTGAATAGTCCAGCCTTCAAATCCGTACATTTATAATCAGTTTTTTTTTTCTCTCTCTCTCTCAGTAATTTTTTATTACTGTTATTATTATCTTTTATTTAAATCCTTCTTAATCTGTTAGAAAATGATTCTTTACCCACTATTAATCTTGATTTATTTAAAAGACGTAAAAAGTGTGCATCATCAACTTCACAGAGTCAACAGAAAGAGCATCTTGTATAAGGGAAATTATATGCTTAATTATACATAGACCCACTCAGAGTCTCTAATACATACTATTAAAATCCTTAACTGTGTTATACTGGCAGGTACATACTTTTTAATAAAATAAGTGCTTTACTTCCTTTATAATGTTGAACAGCCAAGTTGGCTTGGCAATACAAGTTAAATCATAGACAGCTGATGCAAAATGTAACAGTCTCCTTTTCATGTCACTGCTGTACTTACAACAAAGTTCCTTTTGATGCTAGCAATTTTTTCCAATGTCCACACCACTGAAACATATTCTTCAGCTGAACAACAAGAAAATGTGATTCACTGAGATAAACCTGATGGAGCCAATTCATTATACAAACTTTGCTGGAGTGCTAGAAGTATTGCAAGCTACATTCATTTAAACTTTTCCGGAAAATAAAACTACAACAATCAAACAAGCTGTGTTGTAAACTAATTCCTATAAATGTTTAAAAAAAAACAAAAACGAATAGTTTATGGGCTTAGTGTTTGATGCCAATATAATGCATATATTTTTCACATCTTTATGTTACAGGTAACAAGAGTTTTTGGTCATATAACTCAATTTTAAATTCAAATTAAAAAAATAAATAAATCCTCCAAGTATAGCCCAAGCAACAAGAGTCTGAAATATGTTTAGGGTACAGTCAATATCAGCCAGTAGCTTAACAAGTCCAGTTGTTGATGCAACTGCAAGAACTCTGAAGGTGCACAAAAAGTATTGCTCATATAGAATGCACTTTTTTTTTATTCTTTTTTTTTTTTTTATGAAATGTTGACTCATTCCGTTCTGCAACAATAATTTGTACCTTAACTGGTCCTAAAATGATTCATCCTGGATAATTCCCACAGAAATAACTACTTAGAAAAAGGAAGAATTCAGTGAAAAGCATTGTGAAAAGGCATAATCATTCCTATAAAACAGAAAACCACATGTACTGCTCAGAGGAGCTTAAAATCTCACTTACACCAATAAAAGTCAGATTGAAAAACAAAAAAGCAGCTGAGATCTCCTTCTCCCAGGCTGAAATAAAAGTGGAAGTCAGATTAAGAATCCCAAACTTTATGCTTGTTAATTCCTGTTAAAAATGTTAGTTTCCAAACCCGAGGACTGATGCAGATTTTTAAAATTTTTGAAAGAAAGAATCATTAAATCAACACTTTTTTGCAATTAATTTTTAGACTGTCATATGTTGCAGATACTCAGCATATAACATCATTTTAAGAGAAGTTTTCAACTGTGCATGACAGCACTTACACTGTCTGAAGGAGACAGATAATGATGGCTTGAAGAAGTTAATACTGACCCTTTTTTTCTTTTTGTTTATCTCAACAAAATGAACCTTTCCACTTAAGGATTGAAATGATGGACTTAACTCTGCACGAAAGGGACACTTCAGGACCAATTCAAAACAGCATTCCAGCTTGACAGAAACACACTGATCAGCTGAGGAGATGCACAGGTAAAAGTCATTTAGATCATGTTTCCCTGGTTTCTTCAAGGGAAAACTATTAAGGGTAATATTAAAATAAGGCTCATTAACATGATTTATTTATCCTTTTTTTTTTCACTAGAACCTGATTTCTGCCTGACTGTAATAATTAGCTCCCTTCTCCTAGCTTTGGGGATATAGATTTGATATCGGTCTTAGGGACACAGTGAAGGTGTTCTTCCGGAGTTAAACTGCAAACTTCACAACCAGCAAGAACAATTTCTATACTTAGGCAGATAGAGCATGAATTCAAGTATACAAAACAAGGTCATATTTCCATTCAGAAAGAAAGTGCTATTCGGCCCTTGCACATCTGCCTTGTAGTTAGAACACCTGTACAAGAAGTAGTAGATATGGACTCAACTCTGGTTTTGGGTCTCTAGCAGCAGCACAGCAAAAATTCTATGTGAAAATCAACCCACAGCTGTGTTATCCTTGTGAGTCAAGTAGATTCTTACAAACAGATAAACTTCAGCTTTAAAGAATGCTTTGTTTTCCTGAGTTGTTCTTAGTTTTCTTCAAACTGTGTTATAGGAAGTGATTGCGCTTTAAATTAAGGTGTGTGCTTTATTTTCTTCCTTCTAATTATTGGCAGGTTCTCCAAGATTCTGTCACTTTTAAAACTAAATTATTAAATAAAATAACATATAAAATTACAAAACAGCTTTTATTTGCAATGATGAAACATGGTAGTCCATACTGTGGTGCTTTGCATTGTAGGTGTAATATTATAAATACAAAAAAATTCTTCCATTTGTATGTAACGTTTTCTATGCAGACTTATACTACATCAAATCTAGGCATACACTACAGTGTACCAGGAGCACAGCAGCAGAACAGACAGACCTAGGTTCTTATTACTGTTTCACATTTTTTAGATTAGGCAAGTTTTCTTTGATCACTATGTTGTGGTTTGTGTCCTGCCCCTGATGACTAACATCTTGGTGGAACTATCTTCAGTCAAGGGATTATTTGTATACTCCCTCCTGAATACTGATTCTACCACATCCACTTTGTGTCACAACCCCAAACAAAAGGAGGGAACTGTTGCCAGAACTTCCTTCTGTGATCTTTGTGTGAGCACCCCCATCCAAAATGCTGCCCACTCACTCTTCCTGACATTAAGAGTCTGCTGTGGGAACTGTACAGCCATTGAAATGGCACCTTTACACACAAACCAAATACAGCTTCTGTTTCCTCCTGTCTTGTTTCCAACATCATTCCATTTGTCTGTTATTTTTTCTGGGAAGAACCCTCTCATCTTTCCCCTGCTGATAAAGCACAGAAATAAATAAGAATTAAAGCCTCTGTTAATAAGTTGGCAGTGCACTAAGACAGTGCAAACTAGCAGTATCACAAGTGTTATGGGTAAGTAGACTGACCCTGGAGAAGTTGGAATAACATTCTATTTCTATTTCAGAAATGAATTTAACCCTTAATTGGACTCTGAACTACCAGGATATATATTATTGTCACTTTAGCAGTCGGTAGCCAATGATTGTATCCACACTACGGTCCTCAGACTTTGCCACTTATGACACATATGGGTCTCTGTTCACTGTGCTGTTGTGTGATGAAGTCTGACTTTGAGGAAACTATTTCACCTTGTACACTGCGGGGGGAATCAAGGAACAGTTTTAGCTTTGGCCTCCACTGTAGAGACTGTGTGCCCAAACACTGAGCACTGCAAGCCTCAGCATTACAAAGCTAAATTCCCTTTTGGATGTAGGCCTAATTTGCTGTATGTCTCTTCAAGCCTGGAGTCGTACCTTGGTAATGAGTTTAGAAACACTGACCAAATTATTGTGTCTGACAAATACATAAAAACTTCTCCCTGGGAGAACAGTCTGAACTTTCACATACAGAAGAAACCCTGGCATGTTTCCACTGTTTGGGATTTTGAGTCATACACGGATTTTTTCTCTGGACTCAAAGAATACAAGTAGACCTAAAGGAGCTGTCTGTCTTCCTATTAGAGGTAAGAAAGTGTATACCGTGTTAATGTTTATGTGGATGAGGCAAAGACAGAATAACTTACCTTGATTTAGAACTGTAGGTGTTATGCTACATAAAATATTAACAGAAATGTAACTTAGATACACACTGCTGTCCTTTACTGAGGCAATTATCTGCAGAGTATGCTGGCTGCCATGTTTTTCATCTTTATGTATCTACAGCTCTGTATTCAATATATATATATTATAAATACATAATATGTAATTAGCCTCAGGGCCTAACTCAGAGTTCTAATACGACCAAATAACAGAATAGGGTGGCCTAAATTTTCTCATCTAGCTGTAGACATTTGCCAAACTAAAACACAAGTTGCTCTCCATCATCTGCTCAGGCAAAAAGGTCAGCTAAGGGCACCTGCAGGGGATCAGTCAGATGCTAAGTGGAATGAATTACCTCCTGGTGCTGCTTGCTTCTCTTCAATAATTAGACAAGAAGGCTTCTAGTTGAGATGCCTAAGATAAATGCCTCAGTTTAGATGAGATGAATCTAGGCTCATGTGCTATATAAGGAGAAGCTGGCAACACACCCAGTTCTAACATGGAAATAAAGAATATGGTTCTTAAATTGGCACTGTGACACCTCCTTTTCCTCTGTAGCTCTGCACTCAAGAACTTGAATGTGATTTACCCCACTATAACTGTTGCCAAATCCACATCCAGATTGTCTTAATTAAAAGCAATCACATTAGATAAGGACAGGTAAAGACACATCAGATAAAAGAAATAAGGTAGAAGGAATGATCTTAAATATGCCTCAGGTTAAAATTACTCTGAAAATTGCCAAGTAGGCAAAATCCTGTGGATTTCAATTTTATTGTGCCTGTAATATCATGACAAAATTTGAGTTCTTAGGTCCCTGCCTGTTAAAAGTCATCTTCTTCTTCTCTGTCTGGAATTCCAAGTCCTTGGAGACATTTGTCTTTGGTAAGTTCATTCTTTGCTAGCTACTTGAATCCACGTTTTTCTCCATTTTACTTTGTTGTTTCATACTGGCTAGCTTTCAGGAACAATTCTAAGGATTCAGGAACATTTCCTCTAACCAAACCAAAGCTGTTGCACGAAGCACTGATTGTTCTCTTTTTCCTTCCCTGAAAGTTTTTCTCAGTATAAACAAATTCCACTGAGGGAGTTCCATAAAGAAAGTTAATTTGGCAAGACTTTGTGGTGATTGTGTTGGAAAAAGATACTCTGACATCTTTGGTGTAAGCTATGAATGTGTCCTAGGATAAAGCAGTTACATGATCACATAAAGAAATGGAATTCAGGCATTGTACACAGTGTGCATTTCTCCCACTGAGGATCAGGACCAGTTCCAGAAAAAGCTGAAGATAGTCACTAGGGCAGCTTTCTGCAAGGGTGGGCAAAGCAGCCGCACGCTCACTATACACATTAGACTGGAAAAGCAAGTTTATTTTTCTTGTTGCCATCAAAACAGAATCAAGATTTGATGAGATCTTTCCCAAAAGACAAATTCCCCCTCAATCTTACTTGTTCCTGCAAGCAGCAGGAACAGCAAAACCAAAGCATTTCATTCACTCTCTGTCTTGGCTTTATCCACCGTCTGCTAATATTAGAAACAGCCTGGCCATGACCTATCATCCTCTTCACCCTCTGTAGGGCCCACATGGTTGGGATGCCTCAAGGAAGCTCTGTTAGAATAACTCCATGTGTAGACGATGGAAAGAGAAAATGAAATTAAAAGATTAAAATCAGAGTTGAGAGTTCTATCCAATCCACAGAATGGAAGAGGTCCTCTGGGGAAAAAAAAAAAAAAAAAAAAATAAGGACCATAAAAGATGTTGGTGAGAAAGAGGACTGCCTATCCAGGCAGTACTCAGAAAGGTATCATTTTGAAGAGTAGCCAAGGAAATGTCTGACTGCAGAAATTCTTAGGGTAGTGATTATCAAGCATGAAGATTAAATATTGTAATCTGGGTACTGAAGACAAAAATATGTGGAAGACTCTAAGGACAAATATGCTGTTTAGTGGACTTCAACTTCTACAGACTTCTTTTTCTCCAAAGCATTTGGAGAATGTTCACATCTTCTATTACATAGCATTAGTCTAAACTCTATTACCATCTAAGTCTGTACAGGTGCACTTGTCTTAAAGCTCTGATAGGCTGCCTGACTAAGTGCATTTATGACCTTCAGATACAGCTCTGGAATTTCAGAAATAATACAAAATCTGTACTCAGCAGACAATTAAGATTTGAATATATGCAGGAGCAAGCTGTTCTCAGACCTGCAATTAAATAGCTAACTGGATTAAAAGATTATCTGAACAAGTTCTTCTACTGAATCACATTGGCTTTCATCAGCATGTCATAACAATCAGAGTTTCTGAAAGCAGTGTTGCCTGAGAACATCTAGCTGAAGCTTACCAGCTTTCATACAAGAAAAATGTCAGCTTTTCTATAAATGTTGCATACAGAGATAATCATTTTTTTATCAAAATGTTTTATGGCTATGGAATGAAACAGAAATTTAAACATAAACATAGATCAGAGTACTTAAGTGATCTTTAAAAATAACAAATCTGCTATTTAGATATTCAAACTGATGGAAGAAACATTAGGAAATATTATTTCATTCATGACATGCTAATTTTAAAAATATAACTCTAGTCTTTCTCCAGATTCCATCAAGGAATGATTCTCATGCTGCTCCTCTTCAGCTATCATTCAGGCATTATTCTTCACATATGTTTCTCTATAATCTCCTCACATTTAGACCAAAACTCTGCTTCTCTGCAGCTGATGTCAACTTGAGAAACTTTCTTATCTATATTTTATTGCTTTTCTGATTGACATGAAATCTCAGGATATGATGGTGTAACTGCATAGGTGGACAAGGGCAGAGCCACTGATGTCATCTATCTGGACTTTAGTAAGGCCTCTGACAGTACCCCATAACATTATTCTCTCCAAATTGGAAAGATATGGATTTGATGGGTGGACTGTTCAGTGAATGAGGAACTGTTATGAGATCAGAGAATGATGTAGCCAGAGTAGCCAGAGAATGATATAGAATCATAGAATCACTCAGGTTGGAAAAGACCTTAAAGATCATCGAGTCCAACCATGACATAACCGTACTAACCTAACTAACAACCCTCCACTAAATCACATTCAATGGTTCAATGTCCAGATGGAGATCAATGAAGAATGGTCCCCATTAGGGATTGGTACTGGGTTTGGTGCTCTTCACCATCTTCATCAATGAAACTGACAGTGGGATGGAGTGCACCCCCACCTAGTTTGTGGATGACAGTGAGATGCGTGGTGCAGTCGTTACACCTGAGGGATGGGATGCCATCCAGAGAGACCCAGATAGGCTGAGCAGTGGGCCCAGGAGAACCTCATGCAATTCAACAAATCCAAGTGCAAGTTCTTGCACCTGTGTTGTGGCAACATTTGTTATCAGTACTAGCTCACGGATGTAGGGATGGAGCAGAACACAGCCCTGACAAAAAGGGCCTGGGGGTACTGGTGTGATGGGAAGCTGGACATGAGCCAACAATGTGCTCTCACAGCCCAGAAAGTCAACTATATCCTGGGCTGCATCAAAAGATGGGTGGCCAGCAGAGTGAGGGAGGTGATCCTGCCCCTCTGTTCTGCATTGGAGTGCTGTGTCAGGATGTGGAGTCTTGAGTACAGAAGAGACATGGATCTGTTGAATTGTGTCCAGAGATGAGCCACAAAAATGATCCAAGGGATGGAACACCTCTCCTAGGAAGACAAACTGATATAGGTGGGACTATTCTTCTCCAGAGAGCTCCACAGTGACCTGAGAATGGCTTTTCAGTATCTAAGGGGAGACTATAACAAGAAAGGGGACAAACCCTTTAGCCGGATCCGTTGTGACAGGACAAGGGGAAATAGTTTCAAAATAAAAGAAGAGAGATTTAGACTGAAGGAAAAACTCTTTTACAGTAAGGGTGGTGAGGCATCGGAACAGGTTGCCCAGAGTGGGGGTGGATGTCCCGTCCCTGGAAACTTTCAAGGCCTGGCTAGACCTAGCTCTGAGCACCCTGATCTAGTTGTGTATGCTCCTGTTCATTTCAGGGGAGATGGACTAGATGACCTTTAGTGGTCCCTTCCAACTCAAATAATTCTATGATTCTATGATTCTATGACTGTATGATGTTTTATCTTTTCTTACTATAACTCATTTCAGTAAATGTTCTGGATTTTTTTTCCCCAATAATTCTTATTTTCTCTCTTGTCCAAATAACTTTATATAGCAAAATCCTCATTGTTATAGAAATTATATTAATAATTAAATTAATTAATAATAATTAATTATTGTTACAGAATTTTTTTTACATTTCTAATTTATTCTATTTGTTTGGTTTATTTCAAATTTTATATAAGCAAACTTCGTTCAAATAAATTTTATTGCAACATTTAATATTAAACTGGTAGTTCAGTAGAAAAAAGTGTCTCATAGTGGTGTACAAATATAGTTGCTTTTAGACTAAAATGTTCAGAAGAGCGTTTGTCAGAGGTTTGTGTCATCATTTATGTTCCTAAGCTTGACAAAAATGCACAATTATGGGTTAAAGCAGTTTTGACAAGAAAAATTCTTCAACTAGAGAAAGCATGGGAGAGATTCAAGTTAGATGTTTCAAGATCTGTTGAGGTAAAAGTCAATTGACATTTAAGATGAAAGACGTAGTAAAATCATTTGAAGAAATTCAGCAGAACTTATGCTCTTTTTTGAAATAGATATTTTGAGTCTAAATTTGAGTGTGTCAGCTTTAGGTAAATAAATATTTACTTCTCAGACCAATGCCTGAAGTACCTGTTATATCAGACACAGATCAAATATATAATATCATCATTTGTGCCCCAAATGTTTTGCATTACAGTAATTTTTTGGTGTGGGAAGAGGAAGATGGAAGAGGAGAAACGTCAAGACCACACAAAAGAAACCATGATTCAAAGATGAGATACTTGCAGAGGAACTTTCCAAACTTACTGAGTTACCGGTCTATATTAAATAACACAGTCTTATGTCTCAATATAATGTTTTAATTATGGAACTATTTTCTTAGTCAGTTAGTCTTCTGGTCATCATTATCAACAGATGGCCAGTACATTAACTATAAACAACAACAAAAAAAGTTGTATAAAAAAGGATGCCAAATACAATGAAACGATTGTTTGTACTCTAATTCATCATGATATAAAATACAGGCTGAGAAGCTGGAGTGGAAGAATGTTGCTTTCCTGTTGTTTTAATAAAAAGTTCTTGTTCTGTTAGGGACTATATGTAAGTAGATCAAATTTTATTCAGATTCACCAACATAATCTGTTATTTAAATAAAGAATGAAAATTTCCTTATTCTTCTTGGGTTTGATGAGAATGAAAAGAAAGTGGATAAACAGAGCACCCAAATTTCACTTCTTGGTTAATTCTCTAATATGGTTGAAAAAAAAAATTGACCTTTCTTTTAAAATAAAACTACAATTTTATATGTTTTATTGGTTAAAAATAGGATTGCACACAAGTGAGAATTAATCTCTAATATATCATTCAAATAATTAACATTTAAAAACATAAAAACAAAGACCTATGAAACCTGATTTGAATAAATACAAATATATAAAAACTAGATGACACAACAACCACGTGTATTTATACATTTAATACAAACAAAACAGCATAATGTCACTTTCTGAGAAGATAAATGATTTCCAATAATCATGAATTGTGCAAAATAACTGACTCTTCTGTAATTACTGTCAGCCCTGACTCAGTTTTGATCTCTTTCCATGGGAATTCAGAATTTTAAACATAGTAATACACTGCTTTTATTTTTTTCTTGTTTTTTTCTTCTATGAATATATCAGCTGAAGATGTTGCCATCTGAAAAACATTTATGTAAAATCCTGGCTAATCTCTGTGAATTGCATGGGATAAATCAGTTTTCTCATTATTTCCTCTATGTTCAAAAAGGAAAACAATGCAATTCACTGTAGGCAGCTTTCATTTGATTTTGTGAGTTGACCTGAAATTTACTTGTTTTTTAAAAACATTCTTAAATGACTGCAAATAATATAAATGGTCTAATTTCTTCTTCTTACTAAATAATCATAGAATCATAGAATAGATCATCTGATTTCAACCCCCTGTCGTGGTCAGGGTTGCCAGCCACTAGACAAGGCTGCCCAGAACCACATCCAGCCTGGCCTTGAATGCCTCCAGGAATGGGGCATCCACAGTTTCTCAAAGGAACCCACTCCAGTGTGTCACCACCCTCTGAGTGAGAATAATAAAACTATTAAGTAATGAAAGAAATTATTGGTTCTCTGTGTTCTAACTGCAGGTCTTGTGACACTGATCAAACCGAGCCTAGGTTTCAGTTTCAGTAGCTTGCAAGTCCATACAAACCTGTGAACAGGTACTGTGATATGTACTTACAAGGAAGAGTAAGGAAACACTCTGCATCTGTAAATATTAAGAAAACTCACTATCCTTATCTCAGAGAAAATTCAGCCCTCTAAGCAACACCATCTGGCAAGTATGTAGACAATTGACAATGTTTGCTCATAAAGGCAGAGCTCAGTTCCCCACTTCCTGGTTTCTCAGGCTCCAACTTTCAGTTTTTCCTACAGCTGAAATACATCAGGCAATTGAAATGCTGGGCCAGATTCTGAATCCTGCTGAGATTTCTTAAGTAGATTCTTGGCATCTGCACTGGAAGAGGAGGATGAGGTGGTATTGGTGGAAGCACAGATTAGGAAAAGAGGGTAGAGCAGGGCCTGCAGCAGCAGGATGACTGCAGAGTCTACAGGAAGGCTGCTCTCCGTGGTGTTAGGTTCAGCAGCCCTACTGCTTTGGTGAAAGAAATCTGCCTTATCTCATTTAATCTGGGAGCAATGTTGCAAGTGCCATGATGCAATGGTTAGTATTTAGGTTTGTATATAAAAATACAATGAATTTCTTACTCTATTTGAAAGTCAAGGCCTACAGCAATTGAGTTCGTTCAGATGTGATCCTCTTTGACATTCTAGCTACAGACCTACCATAGACGTTTTGTTAGTTTTTTGCATTAACAACTTGTGAACTTACATGAGAGTAAATTTAAGAGAGTTATCAGAGTTTAGGGAAGTATAACTGGTTATTATATTCCCACTAATCTTCACACCACTGAAAACTCTTCAGCTAATCTAACAATACACAGAGATATAGAAACATCTGCAACGACTACAATCCAAGACAAGAAAAAAAAACCCAATGTGCTCCACAATCCAGCAAGACAGAATACCCTGAGAAAAGCCAACAGTGTAGCCACAAATGAGAAATCAGTCAATTATCAATAGTGTTCCACTGTCTCTCTGCAAAAAGGCTTAGTTTATTGCACTTCAACTTTGAATAACAAATCGGATAGATTTATTAGGCTTTATTCACACTTACACTGCACTGATCCTGCAGTTAGAAAAGGACTCATGAAATCATACAAGACATCATGTTTTCACATCATTGTCTGGGGACAAGTTACTTTGAATAAGTATTGGCCAAAGCTGAAAATTCAAATCTCATACTGAACAACCCTAACTAATGTGATATTGGCAGTTTTTTCTCCCTTCCTCATAGTCTTGAAAACTAAAATGTCCTTGAACTGAGATTCCAAAACCATACCATGATTTAAAACTGAGACTTGAAATAACTGAAAATCTTGATATCATAAGACAATTCATTGAGCCTGTGCAACATTAGATATTTTATTAATATTATTACGATTCCTCTGTTTCAGCTGAAAGAGCAGGACAAGGATTTGCAATGAACAAAGAAGTGCTCTGTAAAAATTCAAAATATGTAATACTGCCTCATCAAACTGGTAATGTAACTGTATAGAATGGCTTACATTCTTTGTATGCATGAACTGACTCAGCTTAATCGAGGTACAGGAAGAACAAGTGAGAAAGCAGCACATTGCTAATCTCCTAGCAAGCACTAAAAATCAATCATTGGATGCTAGCTCTCTTCCATGCTTTAATTCTTTAATGCTTGATCAGATCTGGAAACAAGAAGATATAAATTGTTGAGATCAAAATACAAGTAAGAACTTACAGTAAGTTTATAATTTCCAGAAATCTAATTCCTTTTCTAAGAGCAGCCTAACTCAGAAGAATAACTACCCATAGTTATCTGAACAGCCAGCAGAGAGCTGGTCATACCTCTCCTGCTTAAGTACTGTTGAATGGGATCCTAACCAGAAGGCATCTGAAGCAGAAGATACCTAAAATCAGCAATAAGTTCAGAAACCCACCTATCTATTGCAAAGCACTGTAGGCAGAGAGGAGACTCAGAGCTGATCTACAGTCCTCTACTTACACTGTGTCTTGTGAAGACTTGATTAAAAAGGGTCCTTTTTCCTGTGCATTTGCATGGGTTGGGGTTCAGTTGTTTATTTTCTACATGGAGTCAGATTCCAGAAGTGGTGTGTGACCTCTTCCTTTTAATAATCCTTACAACACTTTTCTTGAGGATAGAACCACTTCAGTGTGAAGAGGTGTGGATTTTTTATAATTTTTTTTATCATCCTACTTTGAAATTTATGCCCTGGCATCTCCTTTTCCTATGAATCACTTCTGAACAGACATGCTTCTAGTTCTACCTAGGGTGCTGAGCACCCTTGAGTCAGTTGTTACAGAATGCTAGAGATCTGCACCTGTATTGCTCTTACTATAACAAAAACTGTACCACTAGCAGTGACTGCAAGAGCTATCTAAGAGATTTTCTGCTTCTACATGATGTTTTCTGGCTCAGAAAGCACAAGAACAAAATCAAACAGAATTTGCGTAACATGGAAGGGAAGGAGACACTTCAGTGTCCTGTGTTGAGATTCCTTCTAATTCTCAGCAGAGCTTCCAATGAGGTCACTTTTACCCAGGGTTTTTTTCAAAGAATAATTACCCATTTCTATTATCCAGGAATTAATGAAAACTATCACATTTAGAGGAGCAGCTGTTCCCAGAATGGACTTCGCTGTACAAATATCAAGGGGTTGCAAAGTTTATTTCCACTTCCAAATGCATTTGAGCCAAATGAACAAGGCTTTCATCCTCTAGCCTTACTTCAAAACACACAGTGTGAAAAAAATGCATCTATGAAACAAACATTTCTACTAAGTTCACCTAATGACACTTTCCTAATTAGAGTGTGCTTGTGTCTCTTTCTCTTCTTTTTCATGTAAACTGATTTTTTTCTCCAGGTACTCACTTCCACAAATACATTCTCTTATGCTTTTGTACAGTGTTTTTTAGAGGAAACATGCCAGGGAGGAGAAAAAAAAAAAAAAAGCTGGTAGCAAACCCTTATTCAAATATTGGCAAAACGTCTGTGAAACAAATCTTCAGCTGGAAAGGAAAAGTACAAGTTGTTTTAAATTAAAGACCTCATATTGCTCCTGTTGTTCCATTAAGTGACTCTAAGTTTATAGGATATCACCTCCCACAGTGGGGCTGCAAGATTAAGCTGGCATCAGAAAGCTGTCATGACAAATGAAATGCAGTCTGACAAAGAAGTGACCCAAGATTCTGAACCGTGTAATCATTTTTTCACACCCTCTACAGCATTTTACATTCTGGATTGGTAATGTTGCTTTACAGTGCTAAGTCAACAATGATGTCTTTTATTTGTCAAGCATCATATTCACTAAGACATAGCCTGCAAACAGAAAAGTAAAACAGTCTTACATCTCCCAGAGGGCCTCATTATCTGA
The DNA here is from genome assembly GCF_016699485.2 of Gallus gallus. Taxonomy (NCBI): domain Eukaryota; kingdom Metazoa; phylum Chordata; class Aves; order Galliformes; family Phasianidae; genus Gallus; species Gallus gallus. The sequence goes on from NC_052572.1 coordinate 13,306,324, forward strand.
TGGTCTTTTGACAGAGAGAGTAGTTTTACTGCTGCTAGTTTTACATTCTGCAAGCCTCCTGCAAGGAGGTGACATCTCTCTGGAATTAAGTCATCACAGCAGAACTTGATATAATGTAAACTCTTCATGCTCTCCACTGAAATTCCTGGCCAAGAGTGATAGACAATCTGTCTACCTAGTTGTCCATAGGAAAAAAAGCTTGTACTGCCATAAAGGGTACACAAGATCTTCTTGTTTCACGTTGACCCACTGTCCACTTCGTTTTCCTTATGAAGCAACAGTAATGCTGGCTGCTCTAAATACAATCTAAGTGTTGATATTAACTGAAAGGTTCTGAAATGAGTTGAAAAAATCTCAATACTCATGTAGCGCTTCTCCATGTGCCATGACACATATGTATCTGTTATTAACATTGCCACAGAAACTATGCATATTTACTCCTAACTGTGTTCAGTGAAAACATATCCCAAATTTATAGCCCTCTGAGGGTGAGATGCAGAAAGACCTGAGACTATCTTCAGGCTGATAGCTAAATAACTCCTCAGTAGCCTATACGGTATAAATGCATATTAATGAAGGTATGTTAGTTTCCTTCTTTTAATTGATAGTAGATTTATAGTCTTTTTTCATTTTTAATTTTTAAAATTAGGTTTAACTCTTTAATTAATTAATTAATTAGTATAAGAAACCAGCGTTACACTTATTTTTCCCTTTGGAACTGGAACATATGTGTTTAAACGAAGATGAAGTGACTGTGGACAGTAATGAAGTACAATCATTGTTTACATGTGTTACAACACCACCCAATACTACAGTAAGATGAGGTTAAAGCATTTTGGCATGTAAAAATGCTCTCAAGACTGTGTCAAAAGATATGGTAAAGGAAAGACCAGGGGCAGGAAAAGCCTTGCTCAAATTTACACAAGTTACATGCCCAGCCGCATCTTCAAATTGCCAACCTAGTATGTTAAGTGGGAAAGAATATTTCTTCCCATTTAACACTTACTTTCTGTAAATGTTGTATTTAATTTCTCTGTCTTTCTGTCAACAAATAGTGAATGACATATTGCTCATAGGAAATTATGAAGCACATTTGTGTACTCTAGGTATACATAATCTACAAAAGTACAGTAAACATCATAATTTAGTGTTTGCCATTTAGTTTAGTACTTTGAAGAAACAGATAAAGTGGTTTACAGCAAAGACAGCTAAGCAGAAATTCAGTAGAAGGTGCCTTATTGAAGGCACATCTCTCTCTACTACCTTTCATTCATCGTTAGAAGTTTAGAACTAAGCTCTGATCAAATTCGGAGTTACAAAGCAATGTCATAGCAGCCTCATGTAAGTTGTACTCATAGGTATTATTGAAGATTTTATGCAGCCAAAATGATAATATTAGGAAAAATAAATAAATTGGAGGGTTTTTTCCTTTTTTTTTTTTTTTTTTTTTTTTTTTTTTTAGTATGAATAAACACCACATTGTGGTTCCACCTAAACCCTTTCCTGGTAGAGATTGGTCACGCCTGATGTTTCTGATTAACAACATTCTTTCCTTGAGAAAAATTTACTTTTTTTTTTTTTCTGAAAATTCATAGAAGAATCAACAGATACAGCATGGATTTGATTTTGTTCTGTCATGCCTCAAAGATTGGCAAGTGACTCTAATAACACATTCAGAAACTATAGCAACAGAAGTTTTCTTTCAACTATGAGTGTTGCAAGGGTATCTAAGTGTGAGAAGTTTTCTTCGTCAGAGTTAGAGAATTCATATGAAGTTGACTGTCTCCATTCGTAAAATACTTCAAGACTGCATTTTAAAGCTGTAATCTAAGTGACTGTATTTCAGAAACACTGGGAGCTGAAGGAAAAAAAAAAAAAAGCTGAACAGTTTCCAATACTAGGCAGTATCACATATCTTTCTGGAAAAGACTTATAATAAAGGGAGCTTAATTATAAAAGATTCAAAACACATAGAAAGAATAGACATCTGTTTTGATGAGAAAGAAAAATTTACATTAATCATAAAAAATGTGGATAAGTATGATATAGCACCTTCCAGCCACATAAATACAGAATGGAGAAATTTCATAAGAGTTTTACTTACCAGAAACTGTGATTTTTACAGCATCTTTAAATTAGTGTTATTGCAAAATTTTGTACCCATTTTGTACCCATCTTTTCTTTGTTTCATGTTCTGCTCTTGTTACTCAAGGTTTGCTTTTTTTTTTTTAATATTGTATTTATAAAATATATTACCTAATAATATAGCTATCCCAGAATACGCTTTTTATTCAGAATTGTTGTTTCAGTTCCATAATTAAAGTTTTTTTCAATTTTTCTCTCCAAAAAAAAAAAAGTATAAAAGCATTTATAAAATACTTTCAAAGGCAATTTTGACTTTTATTTACTGTTAAGAATTCTCAACCAAACAAAGCATCAGAAGTTTTAGTAAGCAAAAATCAAAGCATATAGAAACATTAACAGTTTTATGAATGGAAAGAAATTAACAGTAAAGGAGGAACAGTAAAAGTTCTGCAGCTGCAGAATGTTTAAATAGGTAACGTTATAATTGCCTTGAAAATTGTCTAGAAGCTGTAGAATCTGTAACATCTAGCTTATAGCCATTTAGAAAATTATCCTACATTTCTTACTTACTTGAGTAAAGCCATTGACGTCAATAGCCTTATACATATATATAAGGATTTACAGGATCAGGGCCCAATAAGACCATTTGTTATACTCCCTGTAACCCCAAATATAAAACAAATACTGTTGTGCAACATTTATTGTAGCCCAAATGAATTCACATGTTTTGTTTAGGGTTTTTTTGTTTTGGTTTGGTTTGGTTTGGTTTGGTTTTTTTCTGACTTCAATGGGAACCAAGCCAGGCCTTAAAAGCTAAAACAAAAAGATTAAAGAAATTGCATCAAAGAAAACTGGAATAAACACAGTGATGTTTTGATAAGAGTTATCAACTTCCAAAATGCAGACAAGACCTGAGATTATTGGACAGAACATCCAGAATGTCTCATTTTAGAGTTGTTAAGCAAGGAGAGCTGTTGCCAAAGTATACACTTAATTACTGACACATGTGTGGGAAAATTAAGTTTTTTCTGAAGTTTTAGTTCATTTGTTGTCAATTCTCATTTTGGTTTTGTTTGTTCATTTTATACAATATCTGTCTTATTGCTGTATGAAAAATAAAAGGATTATGTACTTATTCAGAGACTTTCTGAGTTTGAATCTGTCTTGATCTGATTTTGAACAATAAAATGATGTTAATAATTAATGTGTGAAATAACCTATTCTGTAGTTCTTAATATAGACTTTGTAAATATTATCACCTTATAAAATAAGAAAAATAAATCACTGGAATCACTGGAAAATTTTATGAGATATATACCCACTGAGAAGAGGGTTTGCTCATTCTTTGGTGTATTTCCATATTTTCTATCGCTAAAATTTCAAAAGTTAAAGATTTCAGTCCGAGTAGTCTCTTGTTTGCATACAACGGTTGATTTCCCTCGGACTCAGATATGTATGGACCTACTTCTAATAAGAGAGGAGGCTCATGCAGAGAAGACCAGTACTATCTTTGAGTTCTTCCTATCCTGAATAGTGAAATACTTTCATATCCGCAATTAGTACGGTTGCAGGAGCAGCAGCTGTATTGTTTGCAGTGCTTCACTTAGGTAACAGTTATGGTCTGCCAGTATCTACAAATGAGTGTAACTATGTTTCCCCAGATGATTAGGGGAAACTTATGCAAGCTAATTAGGGGAAGTCAGACAGAAATTGTGATACAGAGAAGAAAATTAAGTGAGCAGGAGGTTACAAAGTACCTTCTTACTGGTATCTTTATGAGGACTACCTGAATTGGACAACCTTACTTGAAGTCATGTGAATACTCCTAAAATTAATGAGTAATTTTGAAGATATGAAGATTCACACTGAATCCAAAACCTTCATTTCTCTCTTCAGTCTTATTTTTAACTTCAGTTTAAAGTTTATTAAACTTTCTATTTTAGTTAACTCCTAGTCTTTGCAGTTCAACTGGCACCAATAAATAAATAAATAAATAAATAAAAAGGGCAACTTGGTCCCAATTGCTAGTCTTTCATGTTACAGTTATCTGTGGATGTCACAAGTAAAAGGACTTAGCCACTTAACAGCAGAGAAACCCTGAGATCAGTTCCTTAACTTGATGCCCCAGCCCCAAATCATTCTCAAGCACACATCAAGAGTTAGTACTGCTCTTCACCAGAAGAACGGCTCATATGTCTTTCAGGTTTCAAGGTTTCAGTGCCATGAACATGGACTCTGCATGCTGGTTGAACTTTAACACCAGAAAACAATCCAGGTAATACTGAATTTATGGTAGATGTAATGATGTAACTTCTGGCTGTTGTATCTTTGAAGCAACACTTCTAACAAGCAAAACAGAGCTGACTCTTCAGAGATCCCTTTATCCTCCTGCTAATGAGGAAGGGAAGGGAAGGGAAGGGAAGGGAAGGGAAGGGAAGGGAAGGGAAGGGAAGGGAAGGGAAGGGAAGGGAAGGGAAGGGAAGGGAAGGGAAGGGAAGGGAAGGGAAGGGAAGGGAAGGGAAGGGAAGGGAAGGGAAGGGAAGGGAAGGGAAGGGAAGGGAAGGGAAGGGAAGGGAAGGGAAGGGAAGGGAAGGGAAGGGAAGGGAAGGGAAGGGAAGGGAAGGGAAGGGAAGGGAAGGGAAGGGAAGGGAAGGGAAGGGAAGGGAAGGGAAGGGAAGGGAAGGGAAGGGAAGGGAAGGGAAGGGAAGGGAAGGGAAGGGAAGGGAAGGGAAGGGAAGGGAAGGGAAGGGAAGGGAAGGGAAGGGAAGGGAAGGGAAGGGAAGGGAAGGGAAGGGAAGGGAAGGGAAGGGAAGGGAAGGGAAGGGAAGGGAAGGGAAGGGAAGGGAAGGGAAGGGAAGGGAAGGGAAGGGAAGGGAAGGGAAGGGAAGGGAAGGGAAGGGAAGGGAAGGGAAGGGAAGGGAAGGGAAGGGAAGGGAAGGGAAGGGAAGGGAAGGGAAGGGAAGGGAAGGGAAGGGAAGGGAAGGGAAGGGAAGGGAAGGGAAGGGAAGGGAAGGGAAGGGAAGGGAAGGGAAGGGAAGGGAAGGGAAGGGAAGGGAAGGGAAGGGAAGGGAAGGGAAGGGAAGGGAAGGGAAGGGAAGGAAAGGAAAGGAAAGGAAAGGAAAGGAAAGGAAAGGAAAGGAAAGGAAAGGAAAGGAAAGGAAAGGAAAGGAAAGGAAAGGAAAGGAAAGGAAAGGAAAGGAAAGGAAAGGAAAGGAAAGGAAAGGAAAGGAAAGGAAAGGAAAGGAAAGGAAAGGATCCATAGCTAACAGTACAGTTTGTTATATAATATCTTACTTCGCAGTATTGCTTCCTGGATTTTGTTTTTCAGTATCTGGACAACCAATTACTAAAAATACTATTTTCCAGTTGCTGTTTACCAGGAAAGCAAGATAATAATAATAATAATTATTATTATTATTATTATTATTATTATTATTATTATTATAACAATAATAATTGAAAAAGAAAATGGATTTTCCTGTTCTGCCCTGCACTGTGCAGCCTCACCTCAAGCACCATGTGCAGCTTTGGGCATCACAATATAAGAAGGAAATAAAACCATGTGAGAACAACCAAGGAGAACTGCAAAGATGGTGAAGGGTTTGGAGGGCAGTGTGTGAGGAGTGGCTGAGGACCCCTGGTTGGTTCAGCCCAGAGCAGAGGAGCTGAGGAGAGGCCTCATGGCAGCTGCAGCTCCTCACAGGGAGTGGAGGGCAGCACTGAGCTCTGCTCTCTGTGACAGCAACAGAGCCTGAGGAAATGGTATGGAGCTGTGCCAAGGGGAGGACTGAGGGGTAAAAAGGTTAGAGTGTGATAGCCATGGAACAGGTTGCCCAGGGCAGTGTGCACAGCCTGAACTGGCAGAGTTCAAAGAGTGTCAGGACAATGTTCTCAGAGATAGGGTCTGGATTTTGGGTGGTCCTGTGTACAGCCAGATGTTGGACTCCCTAACTCATACGAGTCCTTTCCAACATGAGATATTCTATAAATCACAGAGTCAGAGAATCACAGTGCTTGAAAGGGACCTGAAGAGATCACTAAGTCCAACCCGCGAACTAAATCAGGTACTCTACAATAGGTCACACAGGTAGGTGTCCAGAAAAGTCTTGAATATCTCCATAGAAGTAGACTCCACCTCTCTGCGCAGCATTTTCCAGTGCTCCATCACTTTTACCATAAAGAATTTCGTTTGCATATTTGTCTGGAACTCCCTGTGTTCAAGTTTTTGGCCATTGCTCCTTGTCCTATCACTACACACCTCTGAGAACTTGGCCTCATCCACTTGCCTCCCATCTCCCTTTAGACATTTATAAACACTAATCAGATCCCTCCCCAAGCCTTCTTTTCCCCAGGCTGAATAGACCCAGGTTACTCAGCCTTTCCTCATATGGGAGATGCTCCAGGCCCTTTATCATCGTTGTGGCCCTCTTCCAGGAGATTCCTGGACACAGTGTTCTAAATGTCTCAACCTCCCCTGGTGCAACTTTGTGCCATTCTCTTCCTGCCATCCATTCCCAGTGAGCAGAGCCTGGCAACTCCCTCTGCTTCCCCTCCTCAAGGAGATGCAGAGAGCAATGAGACTGCCTCTCAGTCACCTCTTCTCCAGACTGCACAACTCATGTCCTCAGACTCTGCACACAGGACATGCTTCTCAGCCCAGTTAACAGCTTTCTTGCTGTCTTTTGTATTCCTTTAAGTACCTTAAAATATTTTTTATGTTGTGGAGCATGATGCTCAAGGTGAGGCCACACCAAAACTAAATATAGCAGGAGAATCACTTCTGACTGGCTGTGCTGTTTTCAATGTTCACCACAATGTGGATTGCCCTGCCTGGGCTCATGTTGAGATGCTGTCATCAGCACCTCCAGATCCCTTCCTGCTGACTTGCTCTCCAGCCAGTTGTCTCCCATCTGTGCCTGTGTCTGGCATTTCTGTGCCTCAGGTGTAGCTCCTCACACTTTGATTTTTGAACTTCATACTGTTGATGATTACCCAGTGCTTCAAGTTATCTACATCCACTTCAAGGCCTCTCATCCTTTCAGAGGGTCAGACACTCCCAGTTGAGTACCATCAGATTAAGCATAATCTTTAAGAAATGAGAAGAGAAATAAAGAAATAGTGGGGTGCCTTTTAACAAATTTATTTGTGGACTGCGGTCTAGATACTCAGAAGGATTTACCCAACTAAAAAAAAACTGACTTTCATGAGAGCTTCCTAAATCTCAAAGTGATGATTTCCAGAGTCTGAGCTCTAATCTCTTGTCCTCTACCAGTATTGTTCCATAGCTGACTGCTGCTGCATGAATATAGACTTCCCTAAATCCAGACTAATACTGAAATTTCTAATGTACTGAAAACAATAAAAGCTATCTAGCAAGAACCATGCTCAGAATAAGCAATCCTTGTGGTATTCACAGAACAAGCAATTACACTGCAGAATTATGTTTCGTAGATGACGAAATTATAATGTATCAAATCTACCCATCTTCTTTCCATACTTTTCTATCCTACACCCAGTGTCTTGTGGCCACTACAGGGACATAACAAATACTAAGTGAGTAACCATATATTTCATGCCTATACCGAGTAAAGTTCATAAACTTATCTGTCTCACTACTGAGAAACATTTAATAAATAAATTTGGATCTTGACATTTTGTAAGTGCAGCTGAAAGAAAAGTCAACATTTCCTTCTTCATCATGAGCTAAAGCTCTCATCTCATACCAGGTTCCATTTCTGAGTAAAACCAAATTCAATTTCCATCTTTTCTTAAGAGGAACTGATTTTCCCTGCCAAGATAACTGTTCTAAGTATGGTAACATAAAGGCACAGCTTCCTTAATTGCATTTGATTTTTTTTCTGCTTTCTTCAAGATAAAATTAAACATTCATTGGTCTAGTAAGACTTAGTTCCACACCTCCATTGCAATGACTATTTAAATACATCTTCACTGAAGCAGAATAACCAAGCCATTTGGATATACAGGATCTCTTATTTTCCCTCTTTCATTAGTCATTCAAATCCCATGATGCACTGTAGCTACAGCTGCAGATTTCCCTATAGTGAGGTGCTGCAATGTTCAGCATTGCAACACCTACTTTGTTAGATCTGAGTGGCTACTGAGTCTGAGCAGCAACAACAGCCTTACTTAGGAATGATAGCCACACACAGACTCATATCACTCAACTTCCATCTGAGCTCTACAAGCTCAGCCATGCCATAATACAGCTTGCAGTTGCCAGATCTTGAGTCTGAATTTCTAATAAGCTCAGTGTGTACCATTCTGGCAAGCAGAAGGTGTTAGGTTCATGTTTTTCTTGCTTAATATAAGGAAAGTGCAAGCTCTGAAGAAATTCTGCATGAAAAGTTTAGACTACAAACATATGCTTGTTTTCAATAGGCCAGTACTTTTCAAGGCAAAGGAAAGGCTGAAAAAAGCTGTTTGACTTCAGAACTCAGCCCCTGACTAACACAGTACTTTGAACGGGAAGGATAGTATTCAAGTTGATAAATTTTGACAAAAAAAAAAAAAAAAAAGATGACTGGTGGTGTAGCACTAAATAGGAATAAATAATGGTAATGGCATTTGTCTTCCATACCTGAGACAACTGAAGAACAGCTTTTTCATTCAGTCAAAAATAAAATACTGACAAGATTCCTCATGAATCATAAGCTTTCAAAGGCTTGAAGTGGAAGACTTATTAAACAGGACTGTCTCATCAAAGATTATCCTTAGGGATAAGACTTGTTTATGTGCTTTGTCCAAGAACAGATAAAAGTGAATCACAAGCAGAATATGTGTCAACAAAGTAGTATTCTTTGGGGAGGGGGGGGAGGGGGGTGAGGAAACAAAAAAGATAGAAAAAGGCATCCATGCTTCTATTGGTCAAAATGGATAAAACAAGAAATAGTTCATAAGAGGAAAGATTTAGGTTAAATACTTGGAAAACCTTTCTAAAACTGAGGACAATTAAATATTTTGAACCAAACTGCAGAAGGAGATACTGGAGTTCATTTGCTGAAAGCTTTAGTAAATAGAATATATACATTTCTGTCAGAAAATCTATGTTGTGTCCATTTGATCTCTACCACGTTACTTTCCTAAACTCTATGCAGAATTCAAAAAGATTTCTTGGGAAAAAGCTCAAAGTCCAATTATATCTTTTCCACACAGGTACCCTAGTCTATTGGTCACAAAAGTCAGAATTTTTTTGTTCCTGAATCTTGTTTTATTTTTCTTTATCTAAGTGATTATTGAAGTAGCTCCAGGTGGGCTGGTAGGTTATGAGGCCTTGCCAAAGGGTATTACTTGTGTTCTTAACCAGCAGATGACAGAAGTTACAGCATTTCCAACACCCTGGAGAAGCATAACTTCTGCCTGCTGCAAATAGCTTTAACATTTTTTTTTGAAGTCATTATTCCAAAACGTAAGTAAGAAGCAAGACTAGCAAATCTCCTTGAAGCGCAGAAGTAAAACATGTATATACTTCAGGAAATTAGCTCCTTTTTGCTCCTATATCTCATTTTCTATTGCCTTACACATGCCAAAGTTTGAGTCTTAATTGTTATGGCCTGCAGTTAGACGCTCCCTGAACTAAGAATGTGGTAGGAAGCATTCTGTAGATTGTTTCACAGAATCATAGAATCATAGAATTGCTCAGGTTAGAAAATATCTCGAAGATCATCGAGTCCAAACACAACCTAACTCAATATCCTTGAGATTTCAGCTAGGCAAAAGCTTCTCTAAACAGAAAAGGGGCAGCTGTATTGATCTAATTCACAGACTTCACTCACAGAGCCTTCCTCCCTCCTACCAGGTTCTGCTTTGAAGAACTGACATCTGAAAGGAGGAAGGCTGCATATGCTGCAGTTCATCTGGTCCTACTTACCGGTGGCAAAAAATGAGGAGGTGACAGAAGCCAAACTATGTCTTCTACTCACACTGAACATCTTTTAAGCATTCATACTGTCTAGTCCTTACAAACCTTTCAATCTTTTTGTGTGTCAAACTTAATCAAAGACAAGAAGAGTCACATACGCAGATGTTTTTATTTGATCAACAGTCTTCTGTTTTATTAGCTGTGAGATTGATCTCACGTTTCCTTGGATGTGTCATGTTAACTCTCACCATACTAGATTGCACAAACCATACTGGGTTGCTGGATCAGTCACAAAGAGAAGTGGCTGCTTTAATTATGTGTAATATTTGCACAGTCTTCCAGACTTTCAACAGAGCTTCAACAACAGTGTTACACTGCCAAAAGTATGGGGAAAATATATTTTGGAATGCTTTGTTTTTTTGGAATCATTGACAATTTTAGGGATAATAAAGGAAGCTGTAATCCTCTGAAGTGTTAACCTTATTTTAACAGCTTCCATAGGAAAGTATTAGCTTCAGATTTGGAGATACGTGGATCAAGTACACAAAGAAAACTCTGCAGAGAACTTTGCTGCTTGGTTGGTACTTACTCACAAATCCATCCAAAGAATCTTTCTGTACTTCTGCACACAACTACACTGCTATATACCATTGGGAAATGGCTGTGCCTTAGTAAACATAGCTACTGGGCTCTTCCTGAAGCAATTCACTGATATATATCCACACATCAGAGGTCATTCCCCTGTGTGGATTAGCCATGAGATTTGGGCAATTTCTGCAATTGGGAATTCTTTTCCTATTTCATGTTGTGTTCTACAGCATTTTCCTGGAAGCAAAGCCATTTTAAATGTCCTCTGTCCTGCTTCTTAAGCACTGCTCCACCAATGACACAAAAGATCAGTTCTAGGTAGCATTGCATGAGGTCAATGACATGCAATAGTTAGCAGACAAGAATTTGAAAAAACTCAATGCGTCTCATATTTACAGCTATAGAAAATAGCTTTGTACAGCTACAAAGAAGAAAAAAAAAATCCAAGCTTAGCAGCATTTGTTTACAAAGCTAAAGTTTCCTCTGCCCTTCACAGTCTGATTTACTAACTAGAGAGAGCAACATTGTTCCTTTAAAGACAATCAAGCCATGCAGCAGGGCAGGTCATGGGATATACAGAGAATAGATCATAGGATCATAGAATCATTTGAGATGGCAGGGACCATTAATGGTTATCTAGTCCGGCTCCCCTGAAATGAAGAGGAACACCTACAGCTACATCAGGGTGCACAGAGCCTGGCCTAGCCTGGCCTTGAATGTCTCCAAGAACAGGGCACCCACTACATCTCTGGGCTACCTGCTCCAATGCCTCACCACCCTTACTGAGAAAGACTTCTTCCTTATATTCGCTCTAAAACTGCTCTCTTTTAGTTTCAAACCACTTCCCCTTGTCCTTTCACAGCAGACCTTACTAAAGAATCTGCCCCCTTCTTTCTTGTAGCTCTCCCTTAGATACTGAAAGGCTGTTGTTAGGTCTCCCTGGGCATCTTCTAGCTGGTACAAGCAAAGAAGTATTGAATACTTAAACACAGTAGAAGTTGTTGCTACCTAGAGCTGAAGACACCAGTCTGATACAGTAGCTTCATCAATAGGATCAATAGCAAAAAATAAAAAATAAAAGAATCTGAGAGCTACCATTCCTCATTGGAAGTAAGGGTCTAGTCTGAAACTGACTTCATGAAGTCAATATTCCTTATGGTTGATTTGCCAGAGCAACTAAGTTAGAACTGCTGAACTAGATCTGAGTTCACCCCCTGAAGGCTATGGGAGTCCACAGAGAAGTATGAGAAAGGTAGCAGCACTTCCCTTGCATCAGCATTTCCACCTTTCCTATTCTGAAGTAAATTCTAGTTGTTATTAAGAAGGCTAGCCAAGAGCCCACCTAAATTTAGTACATATTGTACTGGATGCACGATAAGAGAGGGCTGTCTGAAGCCACCTGTTTCCAGATCAGCAACGGCTTTTTGGTAGCAGAACAACTCTCCAGTGTTTGCAGGGCTCCTAGTCCTAGGAAGAATGTGGCTGACATGATAGAGAAAATATTGTTTAATACATTTTGAAAATATAGGGATATTATGCTTAATTAACAGAAAATAAAAATTCAAATAATAGTATTAAAAAGCAGCAACATGCTTATACAGTCTTGATGTATGTATGTTATGTTATGTGTTGTATACACATTATATACATGTAAGGATGTATAAACTACTACTGATTACAGTAGGAAGACACAATTCTTTTACTGAAATACTATATCACTTTTATCCATAGTCAACTGTAAACTTTTTTAAAGAAAAATAATAATAAAAATAATAATAATTGGTGTTAAAAAGAGTGATGTTCTTGACCTGTTTTCTTCAGAATATACCTAATTTTAATCTAATTCACTTGAATGACTCACAGGCTTGAAGAAAAGCATGTGCTGAATAGGGATTTAAATCTCTGCAATGTCAAAATACTGATTGACGTCATTTCAATGAGATGCTTTGCTTATGTTGTCCAAAACTTCATACATTGTATTGTTTCACTGTCCTTTGGCTGAATGTGTGGCCCAGATTTTGGCTGGGAAAATCGTTACTGTTTCAGAAATTTTCTTCCTTGAAATCTTTTTTTTTTTTTTTTTTTTTTTTTTTTGGTCGTTTTACTTGGAGCCTACCTCAAATTGCATTCTGCAGTTTAAGCTGCTTTCTTTTCTCTGTTGCTGCTGAGGGAGAGTGAGTCTGACTGTAATTCTGTTTAACGTAAATTAATAATTACTTTTCTGGTAAGACTCCAGTGCTGATAGGACTAGGTCAAATGCCAGAATCCACTGCTAATGGAACAAATCTTAAACAGCTCAGAGTGGAATTCAGGTGTTAAACAAGAGCTTGGTCATACGGTCAACACATGTGCTTGTAAATTAAACAGCTCCACTTTAATTAAACAATATCACTTGCCTATGCTGTTACTATCTCGGATGTTTCACGTAAGCTAAAGATATAGGACAGTCCTAGAACTTTAATGTATGCATACACATTCGTGCAACCACAAATCCTTGCCGATATCAACTATGTATTCATTCCTGTACAATTTTTAGGTTAAATGCATGAATAAGGATAAAACCTGTGAAGAAGAAAAAAAAAATTGTATAAACTTGGTCAGTACAAACACTAAAAGAGCGTATAAACATATGCACAGTTTCCTTTGCTGACAGGACAGGACATAATGGTGTAAATTAATTAATAATCTATCTCAATGCTATTACTTTTGAATAATTTAAAGTTTCATGATTTGTAAAGTAGCAAATAATAGTGTACAATGTTTCTTTCAATCTCTCGAGCTTCAGTACTACTAAGTGAAATATTAGCACAAGATAACTAAAAAGGACAGATTAAATCCCAGCATTCGGAAGTGTTCCAGAATGACACTGGAGACTATAAAGGAAATTGTAATGACAATTGAAAAATGCTATCATTGAATTTTCAATTCATAAATCAAGAATATGAAGAATAAAGCAAGCAGAATTAGATGGAAAACAGCCCCCTGTGAAAAGTAATTTAATGATATTTATTCCAGTTCTTTTGTGCCTTTACTAAAGAAAAAGAAGAAATAGCACACACATAGAAGAGAAGAAATTGAATGGGCAGTTCAGAAATAAACAGCATGGTTTAAACTCTGTGATTTCTTGTAGCCACTGAAGGTCAAGAACTAGAGTGCTGTTACACAGATTCGCAGTAAGGATACTCTGACACTTGACCCAGAGCCCAGTAAGCATAAAGAGTCCTAAAACTAACTTCAGTGAATTTTGAATCAGTTCCAGTTGAAGAGCAGTTGCAATTATGTGCAAATTCGTTTCTTGTCTTCCATTTGTTTCTTTAGGAGAAAAATGTGCATGTGTGCACTTGCACACAGACAAAAGTTATCCAAGTCTCACACCAGATTTCTTGCTTTCTTCTGCTGGGACAGAAGTGATGTGCTCCAAGAGTTTTCCAACCAAGTAAAACCAAAAGATACGCATTGCCATCTGGAGAGGAGAACTGCTTCAGGACTCACTCTCTGAGGTCAGCGGATGATACAGCAGAATAATACCCCTGGTGCTTTATGCAACAGTGTCTCAGTTCAGGAATGAGTCCAGTCAAAACCACTTCTACATTCTCAGCCAATGAAACATGGTAAATGAGGCTGTAACCAAGTAAGACTACCAGGTCAAATGGGGAAAGACAGTGTCCAAGGACCTAGGATATAGAAATGTGAGCATTTGACTTTCAAAAGTGGCTCCTAGCAGTATTAAAATACTGAAAGATTGAGAAGAAAAAAAAAAGTTTTATTTTTCTTTTGAATTACTGTATAGATCTGAGAAATATGTACACACAAAACATAATTTAATAATTTAATAAACATTTATTTTGGAAATGCTATGTTGTGTAATTGAAGTCATAATATGATTTAAGACACTGACTGAACATTTAAGACATTGAAGTGCCTAATTTAGGGAGGAATCACTTAAATGGCAGAATAGGTCTAGTAGAGTGGTACCAAGAACCTTGAAGACGACTATCAGTAATATGTGAGATTAAATAATTTTCAACTGATTTATTTCTGGCAAGAATTAAGTAAGAATAAAACAAAAGTGAATGTAAGAAGACTAAGTATAAAATTCAAGGCTTAGTAACACATTAGCAAGAGTCATTTCTGAGGAGATTTCACTGCTGAAAAGAAAATTTCAATATTATAGACATTTCTTTCAGTGGAAATAAGAACGAAAGAGAAAAGTTTGTATGCTAAGCACTGCGTTATGGAAGAATTAGGTGCTTGCTTTTCTCATGAGAGTCTTTTTCTTACCTTGCATAATTATGTTCATTTACTGACAAAATAAAGACTGCCATAAAAATAATGTACAGTACATGCCAAGTATTTGACACAGAAGCTTGCCTGAGTTGTGCAAGATAGAACAGTCATATAGAACTGGATGATCTAATTAAATAAAGTAGTCTAGCTAAAGGCCTTCCAATTAAACTCCAGATCTTCTTTTCAAACTACTTAAGGAACTGACCAAGTAATCTATATTTTTATTATCATTACCATCTCTAGAATTATTTCACTTCTGTGGTTTCAACATTTTTCAAAGCTACTTACAAAAACAGCTATGCACGTACACACTTTCGTGGATAGACAGGATGTTCTTCATCTCTGCCTGGAATGTTATGTATGTATACATAATATCCATAGGACGAGTAGACAAGCAATAATTGTACTGTGTAAAAAGCACAAATTTCAGTCAACCGACTCTACCCTGTTGAATTGCATCTCACAGGAGAAACTTCCTATTCTCTTATGGTCCCTGCATGTTTAACACAGAGGGATATATTTGCTTGAGACCAACAGGTTGGTATACAGAAGTGAGATGGATGTGAAATTTCTTATGACTTGTTGCAGGAGATCTGTAGAAGGAAAAACACTGGCAATCAAAAGACATAGACCATTCTCTACAATATAACAATGCCTATAAATGTGACTTTATCTTGAAAGCCATGATGCAAGAAAATTTAAAATAAACTCTATTTTTTCTAAACGTTCTCTGACAAGTTTTTATGTGCCATTAAAATTTTTCACACAATTGCAAATGACTATTCACTGTTAAAATTTTTTTTTGTTCTTAATTAATAAAATGAACCTTTGTTAGTGAGCAACAACATTTATTAAACTGTGTTGTTAAAGAAGTTAGAAATCCCTAATACCTGATTATTATTCATATTATACCAATAGTGGGGGGGGGGGGGGGAGGGAGAAGTGAAAAAGTAAGTGAACATTATCTAATGGAATTTTTTTTTTCAGGAGTGTTATATTTAAAATGCACAGCACAGAAAAAGTCAGCAGGAGTCTTGTTGGATTCAATTATAATTCACTTACTTTTCTACTTATGCTGCATCACTACATAGATGAAAGCTATTCTTTCTATACAGTTCTACGAGTTTCACTCTCACAAGCAAGTAATTTAATACAGGACCTGCATGCCTTCCACAGAAATCCTTTGGCTGCCCTCCTTTGAAAACCCCTAAAAGTTTGGATTCCTTGTGTACTCAGCACGAACGAATTTCCTTCTTATACTCCCCCAAGACCAGTTCTAATAGTAACTTCACATCTTTGCGGTGTACAATTCCTTGGTCTGTTAAGTTTTAAAATTAATTAGTAGTTACTTTTTTCTCACCAACCACTTCCTCTGCTATAATGGAAATAAATCTCAGTCAAGATTCTATTTTAGCATGTATCTTCTACTTTTTGAGTTTCCCATAATTAAAACAACTTGGGCTGCCAGGGGACAGAAAGAGAAACAAATGCAATGTCAATAGATTTAAACTTTCCATAACTCTCTCTGATACTTATTTCTGCCAAATATTTGCTTTTCCATTCTTTCCAGACAAGAAAAATGCAAATTAATGGTTCAAAAATATGTTCCTTGTATCTTTAACAAAATTAAATTTCCGAGTAAAGTCACTGATGCAAAAACTTAATTACACTTAAAATTATGAATAAAAGATTGATTCTATTTCTTTTTAGCATGTTAATTATTGATTTAATCAAATTAGTTTACTAGGAGTTCAATAAAACAGAACACTTTCTTATTACATGCCAAATGAAAGCGAGAATGGTGTTTAATCTCTAGCATTTAACTACGTACAGAGTATTACATTTTACTTTCTCTGGACTAGTATATAACCGTATTGTTTATGACAGGTGATCTTAGCAGAAAAACCACTGCTGATAAAGCTAGTGATAACTTCTTAAATATGCAAATTAACTGGTAATCAAATAAGAAAAAAATGTTATATACGAACTTCCCAGTAATCCCTTATTCCTGCCTTTCTCTGTGCTTACTGAGATATGCTGAATTGATCCTCTTTTATTTGTAACCTACTTCAGTCCATAGTATCATCAGTTAACATCTTCAATGTTTAATTCATGAAAGGCTAGAGTACTCAAATCCAGCAAAGCATTTACACACTCTAATTAGACATAATATCTTTAAGCATATGATTAGTCTTAGCATTGCTTTGCAACAGTCAAACACTGAGATAACATTTTTATCTTGAGTTGAGCATGTACTTAAGCATCTCGCTGAATCAAGTGTGCTCACTCAACTGAAGATCAAATGTCAGGGTCTCATCTATAAGCACTGTATCTACTTCAAGTCTTCTTTCCATACCCTCATATTGAGAGAGATTGTGCTCGTAACAGAATTGTTAATAAATAAAATTACTTATCAGCGAGTGTAACTCTTTGAGAATTGTACTCTACAGCACAGTGCTGTTCTGGAGATTTTATAGCAATACTCATGAGCAAACTCATTCCCTATTTTCCTTCACATGGGCACTAAAGAAATGCTTTGAATAGCACTCAGCTCCCCTCAGGACAAACAGCCATTAGAAGAGATTGGAATAACTAATACTATTGAGTTTGCCTACTTATGCATGGCAAGTCAAAGACCACCATCTATTGTTTTATAAGCTTTTTTATTTGTTTGCATGTATATTCAAACTTTGATAGCCAGTGCAATAAATCCTACAAATAGATACAGATCTTAGAGTTTACTTGGGAAAACAAAATTGATACAACCATCATAGCTTACAACAGACCATCTTTGAACGTTTCTGTTGGAGTGCATGATTGAACTGAGAAGAGACTACAGCTTGTGATGTAATGCTTCATTATCCTAATTAGTCTATCAAGTTTTACTGTGTGAACTCATTTCAGTGGCATAAAAACATTCCTCTTTCATGCAGAATGACTATCCTGTCACTTTTTAATACATGCGAGCTTCTTCACAGAATAGAATACAATAGCATACAACAGAGCATCAAGGATAACTTTCTGGTCCAGGTATTACAAAAAACAGAGATGAATCATTACTGAACATAGTGCACATCAGTGCAGATGAGCTCTGTGTAGGAAAAGAAGGCAATGACAGTGTTTTCTAATGGGATACAAGCAGAACAGAACAGCAGATAGTAGAAGAAAAATTGGTTCATCTCTGACAAAACCCAGTAGCAGCCCAAGAAAAGAACAATCTCTGTCCAGAAAGATACTGTTCCCTTGACTGCTAACCCTTGAATGAGGGTGGGGAGTGGTGGCTCCAGGCTCCACCCCTTGTGATCAATCAGGTGCATTGCTTGCACTTGAGCTCCCTGGGTTAGCCATGCCTTCTCACCTGGCGCTTAACCATTTGTTCAGGCCGTGTCCAGATAATTCTGCTTCAAGCTCATAAAAGAATTTAAGAGTGGAAGCTGTTCGAGCTGTGATAGCTGTGCTTTGGTTGCGTTTGTGATCTTGTGAAATATAGGCCTAGTAAAGAGCAAATGCAGGACCCTAAACCTCAGAAGAGCTAACTTTCAGCAGCTTAGGGAATTACTGGATGAGATCCTAGGGAAGACGTCCTTAAGGACAGGGGAACTGACTAGAATTTGTGACTCTTTAACGATGCTTTTCTGAGAACACAAGAGATTTCTATCAAGTAGTATAAGAAATCAAGCAGAAGAGGCAGAAAACCAGCATGGTTATCTCTGGTCAAACTGAGGGATGAGAAGAAAATGAGTAGGCAGTGGAGCAGAGTTATGTGGCTTGGGAAGAATACAGTGAAATTCAAATGTTCAGAAAGAGGATCAGGAAAGCAAAGGTACAGACTGAACTGAAATTGAACTTAGTGATGGAGGTGAAAAATAACAAGAAGGGATTTGTCAGGAATCTTGATCAGAAGAGGCGGGCAAAGGATAGCAGAGCCCCTCTGAAAAATAAGGAGGGAGAACTGCCTTCAACAGACATGGAAACAGCTGAAGTAATCAATGAGATCTTTTCCTCAGTCTTCACTGGCAGTCAGGCTTCCCAAGCCTCTTGTGTTCTTGAATTTCTAGGTGGGGGTCAAGGGAGAAAAATCCTCACTAGTGCAAGAGCAGAGTAAGTCTGAGACCACCTCATAAGACTGAATGTGTACAAGTCTATGGGACTAGATGACATGCATCCCATAGTCCTGAAGGAATTGGCTGATGTGCTTACCAAGACACTCTCCATAATATTCAAGAAGTCATGGCTGTCAAGTGAAGATTCTAGTGACTGGCTAAAAGGAAACATCACACCCAATTTTAAGAAAGGTAGAAAAGAAGACCCAAGAACCCACAGGCTGGTGAGCCTGGTTTCTGTGTCTGGGAAGATCATGGAGCAGATCCTCCTGGAAGTTATTTTAAGGTGTGTGCACAATGAGGAGCTGACGCACAAAGGCCAGTGTGGCTTCACCAAGGGCAGATCATACCTGACCAATATGGTAGCTTTATATATTGGAGTGACTAAATCAGTAAACAAAAGAAGAGTAACTGACATCAGCTACCTGGAATACTGTAAAGCCTTTGATATGCTTTGCATATGCTTGATATGCTATCCTGCACCACATTCTTATCTCTAAATTGGAGAGACATGGATTTGATAGGTGGTATATGCTGTAGACAAGGAATTGGTTCAATGGTTGCAGACAGAGGGTTGTGGTCACTAAATATACATCCAGGTGAAAGCAGGTCATCAGTGGTGTCCCCTAGATGACTGTTGGCCTTCTGAGCTGCAAGCACACACTGCTGGTTCATGTCATGTTTTTCATCCACCAGAACCCTTTTTAATAGAAGTTAATCCTTCACAACTGTTGGTAGAGGCTCTGGGACTTCTGCTTTTAAATTTTGTTGTACCTGTAGAAAATTGATCCTGGACTGAATTCTTCATTACGAGAAACAGTTCCTGTCTTCCATTTACTCATCTCCATTGCAAATATATTCATTAAACTTCCTCTGCTACCATTCTGCTTTCACTCAAGTACTCTGTTTGTTTGTTTATCTTTTACAACATTACTTATTTTTCCCCTCCACTTTTTTTTCCTATACTTTTTCAGCTGCTTAGCAGAATGCCCAGTACACAGTCTATCGTCATTTCAGTTGTGGATAAGGTCTCATTGTTTTCCAGACACAGAAATGCTTTCCGAAAACAGTTTGCATTTGCAATCTTTTCAGTCTACTTCGGTATTAAAATTTCCCTTACTCATTGTCTTCATGTGGTTTTTCTCCTATAGAAATGACTATTGTCTGGTCTCCAGAGGGTACAGTTGTGCCGCAGCACCTTTCTCAGCTTGCGTCACTCAAACATCATAGTCTGGAAAGGGTTTTCCATTTTGCGGTTCACCCATTTTATTTCCTTTGCCTTCTCTGAATTCTTAGCATGGAGGTTTTTTTTCTTTCTTAACTGCAGGGCTTACGGGATCACTACATTGCAGTTATTTGTGGCTTGGCGTTCAATCACTTTCTCGTCTTACAATACTGCCCTCCCACCAGTTCAAACTTCTAAGGTAGTTAGCCTCTCTCAACATAAGGAGCCAGAAAACAGAGAGAAGAATATTTCTTTCTACTTTTTATTTTCATTTAAAGCTACCAGAAGTTGAATGCCCTTGTGGCATCTGGAAAAAAAAAAAAAAGAAAGAAAGAAAAGAAAAAAAAAGGTGCAAAA
Organism: Gallus gallus; assembly: GCF_016699485.2. Lineage (NCBI taxonomy): Eukaryota > Metazoa > Chordata > Aves > Galliformes > Phasianidae > Gallus > Gallus gallus. The sequence goes on from NC_052572.1 coordinate 13,326,848, forward strand.
GTGTACTAACTACCTTTGTAATCTAAAAGCACAAAGAACAAAGTCACAGCCCTTTCTGTGGAAGTCCAGCTTCCCAGTGTGACCTTTCAAGACTGCTAATGCTCTAAATCTGATCTGAGACAGCCAGTATGGCTTCACCAGGGGCAGATCTTGCCTGACCAATCTGGTGGCCTCCTATGATGGAGTGACAGCATCAGTGGACAGGATAAGGACAGTGGATGTCATTTACATGGACTTCTGCAAAGCTTTTGATATGGTCCCTCACATATTATATCAATCATATCATATCACAGAATCATAGAACCACAGAATCATATCACCACATCCTTCTCTCTAAATTGGAGAGGTATGGATTTGAAGGATGGATTGTTTGATAGATTAAGAATCTGGTGACTGGGCTCAGACAAACGGTTGTGATATCAAAGGGTTCCATGTCTGTTGGAGGCCAGTCATAAACAGTGTCCCCCAAGGGTCGATCTTGGGACTGGTGCTCTTCAACTTCTTAATCAGTGACATAGATGATGGCATAGAGTGCACCATGAGCACGTCTGCAAATGGCACCAAGGTGAATGGTGCAATTGATACCCTGGAAGCAAGGGAAGCCATCCAGAGGGACCTGGACAGGATGGAGAAGTGGGCCCATGTGAACCTAATGAGGTACAATAAGGACAAGTGCAAGGTGTTGCATTAGGGCTGGGGCAATCCCAGGTATTTATACAGACTGGGGGAAGTTCTCCTTGAGAGCAACCATGTGGAGAAAGATTTGGGGGTTCCAGTGGATGAGAAGCTGGACGTGAACCAGCAGCCCAGAATACCAACTATATCCTGAGCTGCATTAAAAAAGTGGTGGCTGGCAGGGAGAGAGATGTGATTGTCTCCCTCTACTCAGTTCTTGTGAGGTCCCATCTAGAGTACTTCATCCAGGCCTGGGGCCCTCATTTCAACAAAAATACAGAGCTCTTGGGACAGGCCCAGAGGAGGGCCACTAAGATAATCAGAGGACTGGAGCACCTCTCCTATGAAGAAAGATTGAGAGAACTGGGCTTGTTTAGCTTGGAGAAGAGAAGGCTCCGGGAAGACCTCATTGCAGCCTTCCAGTACTTGAAGAGAGCTCATAAACAGGAGGAGAAATGACTGTTTACATGGGTGGATAGTGATAGGACAAGGGAGAATGGTTTTAAACCGAGGCAGGGGAGGTTTAGGTTAGATATTAGGAATAATTTTTTCACCCAGAGTGTGGTGACACACTGGAACAGGTTGCCCAAGGAGGTTGTGGATGCCCCATCCCTGGAGGTATTCAAGGCCGGGTTGGATGTGGCTCTGGGCAGCCTGGTCTAGTGGTTGGCAACCCTGCCCACAGCAGGGAGGTTGAAACTTGATGATCTTTAAGGTCTTTTTCAACCCAGGGCATTCTATGATTCCATGATAAGTCTCTGTGAGTGACATCATTCTACTCAGTGAAGTACATCTCCTCTGCTAGGACAGAACTTAGACTTCTGTCAACTGCATCATCTTTCTAGGATATTCCTCCTTTTTTTGAAAATAGTAGGGAAGTAAATATAAGCACTTAAGTTCTTGCATATAGATTTATCTTTACATATCCTTGTAATTACACATGGATAAACTTTCTACACTTCAATATCTTCACAAGTGCCCATTTAAAACCATTCTTCATCAATTACCAATGCAGGGCCAAGCCTTATGTCAGAGAACTCCCTAGTTATCCTAGTTTCATATAACTTAGGAGTTCATAAGTTATTATGGAATGTGTACCATAATAATAATGAAGTTAGTGTGTTCAATGAATGCCTTTCCTCTAATTAAGGTTAATAGTTAACTAAGAGTTAATTTTAAAATGCAGTGATACTCGTTTACTAAAACACTAGCTATAATGTTTCTGAAGAGTCTAGTTTTTACTTGCTAAGGTAAAGAGGCACTTAGTTTCAAGAAGCTCATGCAGATAACTCTGTCTAGAACTAACACAGCCTCAGCTGTTTTGGCAGAATTTCTATACAGTTAGAAACAGTCATGAGAAAGCAATATTAGGTGACCTTCCAATACATGGAAATCAACACTACCTTCCATAATACACTGCAGATATCAAGCAAGGTTCAGTATAATGACAAATAAATAGCCACGAAACAGTTTTTGTACAGCATGAAAGCCTAAATATTGCCAGCTTATTACTGTAAACTAACAGAAGTTCTTCTAGTATCTTGATGTTACTTTATTTTTCTGCACAACACAATCTACTGTGCTAATGCAGATAGAATACTTTAGGGAGTAGGATAAGACCAGTGTGTTATTCTACTTTAAATATTAAAAGTTATGAATTTTACAATGGAATATAAACTTTTCTGAAAGGAAAAATGTTCTCCAAGTATATCTGAAGTACGCAGTCTACTCTGCTGCATGATTAAGAATTTGAATTAATGCCTTTAAAATGTCATGCCTGAAGTGGACACTCAGTTAAACTTTATTCTTGGAAACATATGTTCTCATATAGCTAACTTATAGCAATAAACCCCTAGAAATGAGTCAATTTTTTCTCTTGGATTCAGTTAGATTTGGCTCATATCGTTAAAAATAATCGATTTCAGAAACTAGCATCTAATTTTTAATAATAGAAAGAATTTGTCTGTAATAATAATAGAATATTAATAATACAAATACTAATAGAAAGAACGATCTGCAGTGCAGCAGATACACCACTATAGATCCAACCACTCAGACAGTAAGAAAAGCTCTACTCTTTCAAAAGGAGTAAAAACACCTATTGAAATCAATTGAAGGGCACTACTGTCATTTCTCCCAGAAACAAAATGGAGAGGGCACAGTGCCTTCTACACCACAAATATATATGAAAGGAATAAAGGAGCTACCTCATCAATGAAGCTTCTAGTTTTTGGTTTGTAATGCTTGCACTCTTTAAAATGCTCTTTAAAACACCTTGCAACCATTTTCTCTCTGAGATATCAAATGTTGCCAAAGAAAGTGACAACATTTCTTTCAGCTGGAATACTATTTCTTGAATTCAGATCCATGAATAATAATGGATTTAAGTATAAAATATAAGAACACAGATATTCACTGTAAGGGTATCTGAAATTTTTCTCCCTTGTTTATAAATCAATTTGTCAAGTTCAGAGGAAGGTATTCTCTCCTACTACATGATAACAATATTTATCAGTGGGAAAGGCTACATAATACACTGCATGTAGTCTTTAAAGAAAGTAACAATTGGATGCATAAAAATGACTCTGAAACTTCACAGTTTATTTCTGCTGTTGGCATTGCTGTTTTTAAAAGTCAGGACTTTTGTGTAATTATTTTGACTTCCCTATACTTCCAATATTTGCTAGTATTAAAAGAAGTGAATAAACTACGTTACCACCTATTTCAATGAGGAAAATGTCTCTTGGCCCATATCATAGAAAGACCAATTGACAGGGCTTTAAAGTATGATCCATTTGGGAGAATATTATTATTAGGAAGCTAGGTAATGTCAAGGGATGGGACGGCACTGTCAGAAGTTGGCAAGGCTTGGAGGAGTATCTACGCTGCTCTAGGGAGCAGTGTGGGTTTAGGAATATATCTGAAATTCTTATATACCTACACTCAAAGTATGAGGAACAAAATAGACTAACTGGAAGCTTTGGCCCATTCCCAAAGTTAGGAAATCATAGGAATTGGTAAGACTTGGTGAGACTAGCTCCATGACTGGAATAGAGGGTGGAGGGTTGTTGACTGTTCAGGAGAAATAAGTTCAGGAGCAATAGGCAAGGCAGGTGAGGTGAAGGTGTTTTGCTGTGTGAGAGATTAAAATGTATGGTCCTCACTATTAGGAGTGTAGCAGGGAGTCTCATGGCAAAGACATGGCAAAGGGAATGGATCACAGAATACCCAGATCATAAGAGTTGGAAGGAATCTCTGGAGATCACCAAGTCCAAAGTTTCTCCTAAAGCAGGTTCCCTACAGTAGGTTACACAGAAAAGAGTCCAGGCAGGTTTTGAACATTTCTAGAGAGAACTCCCCAATCTCTGCAGGTGGCTTCTTTCAGTGCTCCACCACCCTCAAGTAAGTCCTTTCTCATATTCAGATAGAACTTCTCATGTTCTAGTTTGTGCCTGTTGTCTGTCTTGTCACTGGGCACTACTGAAAAGAGCATGGCTCCAAAGTTTTGACACCTGCCTTTCAGATATTTTAAAATTTTTATAAGATTCCCTCAGTCTTATCTTCTCCAGGCTGAGCAGTCCCAAGTCTCTAAGCCTTTCCTTGTAAGCAAGGTGCTCCAGGGCTCTAATAATCTTTGTGGCCATCTGCTAAACTCCCTCCAGAAGTTCCCAGTCTTTCTTGAACTGAGGAGCCCAAAACAGGACACAGTATTTTAAATGTGGCTTCACCACGGCAGAGTAGGGGAGGAGAGTCACTGCCCTCAACTTGCTGTCCATACTTGTATTAATGCACCCCAGGACACCGTTGGCCTTCTTGCACACTAGGGCATACTGCTGGTTCATGGCCAACCTGATGTCTACAGATACATAGGTCCTTCTCCACAGTGCACCTTTCCAGCAGGTCAGTCCCTAACCTTTACTGGTGCACTTCTCCCACAGGTGTAGGAATCTGCACTTGCCTTTGTTGAACCTCATCAGTTTCCTCTCTGTCTAGCTCTCCATCCTGTCCAGGTCTTGTTGAATGGCAGCACGGCCTTCTGGTGTGTCAGCCACTTCTCCCAACCTCGTATCAGCAGCAGTCTGGCTGAACAGGGAATTCCTTGAGAAATGAGACTGGGGGTGGGGGGGGGGGGGGGGGGGGAAGAAAAAAAGAAAAAAGAAAAATCCAAGTTTAGGCTTCACAGGGAGAGCACAGAGTAAGAGTTTGCATCTGCAGGGAGAAAAAATGAAAAGCCAAAACTCAGCTGGAGTTGGCACAAACCAGTATGGTGACAGACAGCAGAAAACTCTTTTTAAAGTTTGACAGCAGCAAGAGGACGTCAAAAGAAAACATTGACCAATACTTAAAATCATAGAATCATAAAGTCATAGAAACCTTAGAGTTGGAAGGGACCATTAAAGACCAATTCCTCTGCAGAGAACAGGAGTATCCATAGATAGATCAGGGTGCTCAGAGCCTGATCCAGCCTGGCCTTGAAAGTCTCCAGGGATTCAGAGAGTGGCATCCACCACCTCACTGGGCAAACTGTTCCAGTGCCTCACCACCCTTACTGCAAAAGACTTTTTCCTTATATCTAGTCAAAATCTCCCCTCCTTTAGTTTGAAACTATTTTCCCTTGTCCTATCACATCAGATCCTGTTATAGAATCTGTCCCCTTCTTTCTTACAGTCCCTCTTCAAATACTGACAGGTCACACTCAGGTCTCCCTGGAGCCTTCTATTCTCCAGGCTGAACTGCCCCAGCTTGATCAGCCTGATCTCACAGAGGAGTTCCATCCCTTGGATCATTTCTATGGCCCTCCTCTGGACATACTCCGTCAGGTCCACATCTCTCCTGTACTGAACACTCCACATGTATATGCAGTACTCCAGGTTCACCCCAGAGTGCTAATGGAATTGGCAGACATTATAGCTCAACAATTTAGCAAAGGTTGTGAAAATCTATGGAGGTCACTTCTGACTGGGAGCTAGTCAATATATCCATCTACAAAAAGGGCTTGAGAAAATATGGACACGTCTGTCTAACCTCAATGCCTGAAAAATTCATGGATAAAATTATGCGTAGGTGTTACTGAAAGTCGATTAAAGAACAAAGCTGTTTTCAAGCATAGTCACCATGAGTTCATCAAGGGAAAGTCCTGTCGTAGCAATTTGATCTCTTTTTATGATAAGGTAAGCTGCTGAACGGATGAAGGTAAGGTAGTGGATGTAATCTTTCTGGAATTCAGAAGGACTTTCACACCGTCCATCACAGCACCCTTCTGCACAGATTGTCACACTGTGGCAGGTTCACACTACACCAGATGTTGAACTGCCTGAACAGTAGAGCTCAAAGGTTTGTAGTGAATGGTGCTAGATCTCACTGATAGCCAATCACTAGTGGTGCTCAGTTCTATGGCCAGTCCTGTTCAATATTTTTATCAACAACCTGCAGGACTGGAATGAGACCTCAGCAAGTTTGCAAATGATCCTAAACTGGGAGGTGCTGCTGACTCTGTGGGAGGATGAGAGACCTTGCAGTGGATCTAGATACTTTGAAGCACGGGGCAATCATCAACAGTACGAAGTCCAGCAATCGAAGCGTGAGGAGCTGCACTTGGGGCACAGAAATGCCAGACACAGGCACAGATGGGAGGCAACTGGCTGGAGAGCAGGTCAGCAGTAAGGGACCTGAAGGTGCTGAGCTCAACATGAGCCCAGACAGCCAAGAGGGTAATCCACATTGTAGTGGACATTGAAAACAGTACAGCCAGCCAGAAGTGATTCTCCCACTATATTTAGTGCTAGTGTGGCCTCACCTTAAGTACTGTGTGCATTTCAGGGTTCCATAAAATACAGGATGAAAGATCACTTTTATTTTCTAGCTAAGCAAGAATGAACGCAAAACTAGCTAGAAGACAGGACTTCTTTAAGCAGCTGTCTTATGTCAGAGTAAAATGTTCAGAAAATTGCATAACAGTTTTCTATTATGAGATATATTTTCAAACTTGATACAGTTATAACTGTGAACTGTACTTGGTCTAGAAAGGCCCATTTTATATGACAGTACAGAAGCACCAGAGCATGCAGGCAAAGAAGTTGTGGAATCATCACAGAGTTTCTGGACTCAACCAGTCAAAGTCATTACTTATCTAACATTAGTGATAGTCCTGCTTTGCGCAGGAAGTTTGGCTAGGTCCAAACACATTTCTGTGACCTGAAATAAAGCTAGTAAGTACTCAATAAATGAAAACTAACACATATAGTATTGTCTCTCACTGTCTATGTAGACTGACATTCTCCGTAAATGTTTTTTACCTCTATTCTGCCTATGCACAATTCCAAAGCACTCCAGATATAACAAAAGGAAAAGTCCTTTTCAAAAGTAAGCATCAAAAGTTGGGATTATTTCAAATTACACCACCTTTTCCTACTACCTGAAGGGCTGAAGAGTAGATAATGGGTATTGTGATTGGCTTTGCACTCTAGCCAACCTGTTTTAACCAACTTCCCAAGTAGTTATCAGATTCCTACCTGTGTAAGCCTATCCACGAAAATGTTCTTGAGAGAAGGGACATTGAACAGCTAGATCATTGCAAGAGATCTAGACAAACATACCTTCACAATGAGAAGTGATGAGTCAACTGCATGAGGAAGATGCTGCACATGGATATGCAGGACACAGTCTAACTTCATAAGAACCTCAAACCATATGCTTGGCAGTACGGGGAGTACATGAAGAAAACAAAAAGATCTGTGTCACAGATAGGAACTAATGAGGAAATATTTCTAATTTAAGATGCAGGTGAAGATTATGACCATGAGATAGAGAGGTGGGAGTCATTGGAGTGTTGTGAATGCCCATGAGATTTCCTGAAGGAGTCTTTATTTTTTGAAGGTCATTGAATCCTGTGCAAGTATCTACAAAGTATGGCATTTAATTGTTTGGCCAACACACCATCTTAGCCCAGGTGGCTAGATTGTAATGTACTATCCACTAAGGCCAATGGAATGATGTTCATTAACAGCCATGAGAATCATGGTTACCCTAAGGCTGCTGGTAACAGCTTGGAGCTTATGACTTAGATTTTCACTGAGAGGAGTTTACAAACACAGGAACAACTAAAGACATCTGAGCAGTACCTGTGAAGTCAGTGCAACTAGTCACTCAGAAATTTGCTTCAGCTGACTCATAAAAGAAATAAAGAATGAAACCCTGAGCAAGTTAACTATTGAAATAGACCCTTCAAATAAGGCTCTTTAACAGTTCTCAGAATATTGTTCCAGCACATTTTTAAAAAACATTGATAAATAATATCTGTCAAAATTTATTCTGAATGTTTTCTATTTGTGCTATTTTTTTCACAGTATACTAGGCACATTTATTCACACTTCATTTGATTAAAGCAAGCTGCTTACATATTCATTTGCTTAACAGATATTAGATTATACATATCTCTACATAACACATCACTTATAGCCTATGGCTGCACAGGTCATGAGCAGGAATTTAAATTTTTTAGCCTTCAGGTACACTGTTTTTCCTATAAACTAGTACGTGGATATATCTACTGTCCAACTTGACAAGATTACAGGAAAAAATGCACAGTATATTTCGCAGAGCCTTGTCAAAAAGACTTAAAATAGTTTTTCCACAAACACTGGCTGAATGTGGTTAAAAGTTTTGAAACACTGCTTTTGGTTTTTTTGTTTGTTTGTTGTTAAAAAAAAGTGCTGTCACATTACAGGAACTGGTACTGTTCAAGGTATTATATAGTATCCTCAATATAGTATCAGACTGTATCCTCAATTTGCAGCTAGTATCAGATAGTATCCTCTATTTGCAGCCTCAATTTGCAGTAAATGTATCCCCACTCTCATTTTCATTAAATTTATGCAAATATTTATGCACATAAATTAAAAAGCTGCAGAATATCTGCTGAAATCTGTGGTATAATCTGCTATAAATTGACACAGTAAGTTTAAAAGAAAAAGGTTTAACTAAGTCCAGTAGAAGAAGGTCTGCAGGAGCAGCACTGAATAATGGAAATTGTTTTAAAGGACAAAAAAACGTTCCTGATCCGTTAGCAGTACTTATGATTATTTTCTCTGTAAGGGTATAGTAAAACCTGCCTGCTAACTACACGTCTGTCTTGCAGCTTTGCACACTGAAAAATGAATGCACTAGTAGTCCATTGAGAAGTTTAATTGATGCAGCTGATTTCCTCCAGTTCTGTTTTATTCTACAGATTCCACAGCAGCTCAACTTGCCTTATATATGGTAATGATCAAGTATGCCTAATAAGAGAGAGATCCAATCACTGTTTATGTTTGAGCCACCAGCACATTTGCAAAAAGTTGACTGCACACAGCTAGCTAGGTTTCTGCAGTAACACTAGCTAGAAACTGCATATTGTATCGTAGCACATAAATCTAAAAGTGGCCATAATTACTATGGCATGTTGTGAATCATCACAAAAATTTCTGATGAAAAATGTTAACAGAAAATATTTTTTTAAGTCATAAGAAACATTTTTATATCTCTATACTATTTCTTACCTAGTTAACATTTAGCACTATTAATTTAAATACTTTCTTTTGATTTTTCTTCCATGTGAGAAGCTGTGCTCACATACAGCTCTGTAAGATTTATGTTTTAGCTCTGTTAATTCTGATGACAAAAACAAGGACAGCCATGAATTTATGTTACAGAAAATATCTCCCCAACTGGAGCTGTAAACAAATGGACGTTCCAGTATCATTTCAATTCTGGCCCATTTTCAGTTACTCTAAAGAAAAATTTAGATACCTCTTTTGTAGTTTGACTTTTCCAGGATTTTGTATAAAATACATTTCATAAAGACTGAACTTTTTCTCCATTAAAGTCAGAGGGAGGTCTTCTGCTGACTTCACTGGAATGTGAAACTCAATTCTTAAGTATGAAACCAGATATTTGCTAGAAATAAAAATAATTGTTGATCAGTAGAAAATAATTATCTGATTTTAAATGATCCTGCTTGTCCAGAATTTATTCCAAAACAGAAACAGTTGTACTATCAGCCTCTGGGAAAGCAGACGTCCAATAAAAAGCTCCAGTATTGATCATCTGTGGAAGTCAACATATGTACGCTGCTAAATCCTTTGATTGTTTCCGCTCTTCTTTCTGTAGATTAAGTGGGTTTAGACTGAATGGTGAATTAAAATATCACAGTAATGCACTGGAGTAATCCTACTTAACAGGAGAAAACTAGTTCTTCTATACCAATACTTCTTTCTGGAGAAAATGGTGGAGTGTATGAACAGATCAGTGCTGCAGATTTTAAAGCTGATTTCAGATATTTATCTGTATTTATCTCTACTGACAACTTTCATTATGACAATACTGTTAGAACACTGGTGGACCTAACTTGCACACTACAAGCATATAAGAGGTTGCATTTCCTCAAAATCAAAAGAGTCAGATATTAAATATGTAAGTCAACAGCAGCAAGTCTAAAACACTGAGAGAAATGAAAGCGAGGCAAACAACAAGCTCATGCTACTGCACCAGTAACAGCATCAGGAGAGTAAGAGTCTTCAAGACGTGATACAAAATGCATTTGTTTTTTAAGCTTTATCCAGAATTCTGTTATTGCTTGCTGGCACTCAAAACAGCCACCCTCATTGCTTGGCTCAAGTGGGATTTCACACTCCTGTAAAAAATTTAAAGGCTTATATTTTTCTTACCATGATAAAAGCGCATCTACTGAAATCAGTAGAAACAAATGCTTATAGAAGTTGGTAGATATAAAAAGAAATTCTATTTCCTTAGGCTTCAGACATCAAACTTCCCCCAGACCTCTGTTTTCTTTCAATATGGAAAACAAGAATCTGATTCAGATACAGAGAATACACATGAATGTAGGGGTTGCCAGAGCTATGTGGGTATATGTACTGATGAACCTTATAACTCATTACTCTTCTTTTAATTTTTTATTAATTTAATTAAACAACATTATCATATATTTTTGGTGTATGTTCAAAATACTTTCTTCAAATAAATATACAACAAACCAGACCTACTTACAAAGCTAATCTGTAGATGAAGCTTGGTATACTAAGACAGCATCATCTCACTAGTTTTCCTTGTTTCAGTGCAACTGGAACCAAAATGGAATGATACTGCCACAATAAAACTTAGTAATGGAAACCAAACAGATACTCATTATGCATGTATTAAAATACATATGATGCTTAATTAAGGAATGAGCTGAGAACTGAAATTCTACTGTGGGTTTGTCATTTGTTATGCAGAAGAAAATCACTTTAGAGTTCAAGAGAAGCCTATCCACCTTCTGGGAGAATGACCCTTTGCACAAACATGGAACAGTATGTTTCAGTCATCTTTTTGTCACCCATCTGAAATGAGCAAAAAGAACTACTGAATATTCAGTTTGTGCAATAGCGCAATATGTCTAGCTCACAGTATGGAGCTTGGAAACAAGGGGAAGATATGAATCTGACAGCAATGTAGGTTAAAATAAAACTATTTATGGGCCAAAAAAAATGAGGCTGCAATCAGCCCTTCTGCAACTTTATAAAACTGATATACTCCTTTCCTGGTGAAGGTCTCATTGCCCCCTCAAGAAGATAGTTATTAACGTATCCATGATTTGCAACAAATTTCCTCTCATTCCTACTATTCACCTCTGGTGCCACTTAACTTCCATGTGCAAAAAACTGTAGCACCACTACAGCATTCCAGAAACAATGTTTCTTCACAGACTGAACACCCAGAAGGGCTGCCTCTTCCTTAGCTTCTCCCTTGTCCATTTTCTCAAGAACAGCCTCCTAATATGTTCTCTCCACTGCTTCCACAAAGTACCCAGCTACTACTGTACTGCTTAGAACATAATCTGAATTAACTTAGATTTCTTGGCCTCCCTCTCATGACTAGTGCTCTAGCATAATTGTGGATGTCAGCACAGACACCAGTGAACAGAGATACTTTTATTCCTAAAGGAGACTTATTTTACTGCCTAAAAAGTAGACTTCTTTTCTGCTGCTCATCCTCAGCACCAGACCTTGCCCTTTCACTTTCTGATCACATATCTCCATCTTTTTAAAAGAAAAAGTCTGCCTCACATTTTGAAATTGATGTTACATATATGGACATCTGGCTTCATGAGAATTAAATAAAAGAATGCTCAAACAGTCAGTCTCATGACACGAGTATAACAGTGAAACAGAAAAGGTTTAGATCGGTTCAGGTAAAACTCTTGCCTGTGGAATTCTACTTGTACAGTCTTTGCAAGGAATGGAATCCAAAATACACCAGAATGATGGGCCTTATGCACTAGTATTATTCCCAGTAAGAGAGCATGCACTCCAGACTTTGATACACTATGGAATCTACTCATGCGATTTACCTGGATTGTGTCTGGAGTGCTTATGTGGGGAGAAAAGAGAAAATCAGAAAAGGCAGATTATGTAAATGGATAAATATCCTTATTTCACTCCCTGTTGCCTGGTTGATCACATCAAGACCACAGAATGTATTTATTCCCATAGTACTCAGTGGCTGACCATTGGTGAAGCAGATAGAATCCTGGACCTGGTCTTTAAGAAAGATGTGACAGTGATAATTAATTCTTTAAATACTGATATGGAGATGCACCAGAATACCCTGATTTCAAAAACACTCACAGAAGGAGTAACACAGCTCGCTGATACCAGTTCAAATGATTTGATCAGAATTTCCATAGCAGATAAATCCAGAAGACACTCAAGACAGCATTACAGAAGAAGAAACCAATAGTTCTTCAAATTGTATAGACCAGGAAAACTTTGCCATTCCAGTGAAGCTCAGACAGTATTTCATGATGTTCCCCACCAAATTGAGGCTTGTCACATTAGCAGCTTTTATCCTAGAGAAATCCAAGTGTGAAAAGCAACACATTCCTGGAGGTGTTCAATAATTATTTAGATACTGTACTCAGGGACATTGTTTAGTGGAGAAATATTAGTGATAGGTGGATGATTGGACTGGATGATCTTGGAGGTCTTTTTCAACCTTGGTGATTCTATGATCCTATGATAAGATAGTCATCTTCTTTTTTTCAGCTGTGAACAAACAGAATTTCGCTACAAGCTCCACTGTGAGGAATAAGACCAAGATCAAACTGATGGAGTGCTGTGAGCCATACTTATCAAAAACCTAAAGATGCATGGGTGATTTCATTTCGTATCATTATAGAACACATTGTGGCATAAGGTACAGAGATGAAAATGTATTTACCCAAGCACACAATTTTTTCAAAATCTTATCTTTGAGTATTTTTATAACAGCATGGATTTTGCACTTACATTTGCTCCTACAGAATTTATCTCAACTTTACAGCATCCTAATCTTAAACATTTTCAGTAAGATCTACATTGGAATAGGTAGATTAAAAGTGTTATCAGCTGAACGGATTCTGTCCAAACAGGATGAAGTCCATTATGAATACATAAAATTTCTTCTGCATATACATAGTATTTGACAGAATGTTCTTTCCCTGGGAGTGGAAGAATGAACAGATAGTAAGAAAGACTGAAAAATGAAGTCTGAGCCAGTGAATAAAAAGATTAGCAGGCAACTCAAATAAAAAATAATCCATACAGATATTCAAGGACAGGCTGCATGGGGCTTTGAGCAACATGATCAGGTGCAAGGTGCCCCTGCCCATGGCAGGGGTTTGGAACTAAGTGATTTTCCATCTGAAACCATTCTATGATTCCATGGTTCCATGATTCTATGAGCTAACTTCACTGCTGGCAGCAATATAACTACACTAACACTGCTCTTTAAGGCAACTACCCAATTCACAACAAGCTGCTTATCATGGGCATTGCTGCATTAATGACATCCTAGCTAATGTCTGTAGAGGCAACACAGAGAACCTTTGCACAGCACTATCTTGTGCCATGCAGATAATTATGAAGGGTTGTAAAAATACAGGGCTTTCTGTTTCGAGAGAGTAATCTGGCAAGGCTGGCAGCTGAAAGCGACTTGAAGGGAAAGAAAAAAGGAGGCAATCAGAGTCATATCCTGAAAAATAATGTTGAATACCTTTGGTCATGTCTGCAGAGCCTCTAAGTTGGCAAAAAGACAGTAAAATCTTAGAGCTATGCAAGACACTATTGCTGGAACATGGTCACAAAATTAAATCCAGTGCTGAGCAGTTACTTCTGACTGCGCTTACTTGTGCACTATGAACCAGACTCTCCTCTCTTAATTATAATAGCCACCTGTTTACCTACTAAGCTGTGCTGTATGAGTGCTGTAGATTCTTAGGCATCAGTCTCTCTTTTCAGAAAATATTGTCTTAGGAGTGAGAAATTAATACAGAAAACCAAATTTCACAGATGTTCAGACTTGTGAAAAGTAGGAGAATTTTGTCTTTGAAAAAAGATCCGTGTATTTTTGGTAGGAGCTGATAGGTGATAAAAATCAACTGTATGGTTAACATGCCTAGCGAGATATATTTAGAAAAGGGAGTGGAGACCGAAGCACAAAAGTCAAGGACAAGGAAGCTGCCAACTTAAATAATTAACAGATTCTCAGACAGCCACATCACCTGACTATACAAGAAGCTAAACAGACAGTAAATGTTACTACAAATTGATTTATATAAACTGCATGTTGTGATGAACAAATACTATGTAACACATGCAAAAGTTGTCTAACCTGTACTACCCATCCTATAAGATGAACATTTGAGGTATAATACAGTTCTTACATTTACAAATATCCACGTGCTGTGATCAGGGACATACGCATTTCAGTCATAGTTGATATGTAGGAAATCAGCAGCTACTTAGCTAACTTCTAGAATACTCTAGAAGTCCATGGGACAAATGTGTGAACCACAGTACAGACTTCCCAAAAATAAAAAGAGAGAAATTGGATCATATTGTCCTAATGGAAATACTCTGATGGTGCTATCAAAACCCTTTATGGTTAGTGAGACTTCAATTAGAAGTCTCATTGCAGCAACCAGAGTCTCATTACAGAAACAAGACTCTTTTTAACCATCCGGATTAGAAACTGATAATTCATTAACTGTGGTAGGAAACTCCATAATGCATGTTGGTCATTTGAAATCTATCTAGTTTTCAATGCATACATTACATTGTACACTTAGTTCCATGCTACCACAGTTATGTGGTTATCACCATAAGAACTACTTAATTAAGGCTGAGTATTCTGATATAGTTGCTGCTATACCTAAGACTTCAATACAGACACTCCCTTTACCCCAACCTCACAAGAAAGCTTCAGAAACAACTGGTGAAATTTTACAGCCTGTTATAATTAACCTCTGAAAATCCTATAATTGTTATCAAGATCTTACAGACCTAAATCTTTAAGATAATATTTAAGAAAATGTTGATACTTGTCGTCAGAAAAAGCTTTAATAATAGCTGAACAAGTAATAAATCACTGGACTGTATAAACATTCTGACAGACAGAAATACATTAAAAAACAACACAGTATTAGATTAGAAATGGGACATCCAATCTGCCATACTAAACTGAGTCACTTGGCAAAAGCAATAAGCAATGCAATAGCAAAATCTGCAGATGACACAACATTGCCTCAAGTAATTGTGGTTAAATGCTGCAAGAAGTATCAGAGGATCTTATGAAGATAGCCAAAGGGAAAACAACAAATGAAAATTAAGATGGTGCCATTCAAAGCAAAGATGTCCTAATCTGAACATTATTTGGTTCTCAGTTAACTGTCATTTACTGATGATCATTCAGTTAAGAATCCTGTTCACTGTGGTTTCTTGAAAGGCAAACAAAAGCAAGGATGTTTGAAGAAATAAAAATCTTGCAAAAAGGAGAACTGTACTCTCACTTGCAAAACAATCTTTTTTTCTATTCTAAAACTATTTCTATTCTAAAACTTCTATTTACTCAAAAACAGAGAAAGCTATAGCAGGAAAAGATGAAGTTCAGCAAAGCCCCATTCTTTCAGTTTCATCCTTATTGCATGGGTCAAGTAGCAGCTTTGGGCAACAACTGGTAATTCATCTACAGAGCTTACAACACCTTTGGACACAGATGTACTGCTAAATAATGCGCAGAGTGGTCTATTGCACTGGACCACAGTAGCCTTCTCACTTTTTTTCTTTCATTTTATTTTTTCCCATGGCCTCCACTTCTCTGACACCACTTTACAAACTCTGCCTTGTTGCTCCCCCCTTTCTCTTTTATAAAAATATAGTGCACATTACAGACAGGATTGTATTCACACATGCAGTCTGCACACTTCAGTTGTGGGACTACTTTAGCATACTCCGATTCAAATTAACATAAAGAATTTCCAAATTTTCTTCAAATTCCAAAAGTTACTTAAAATTACGAAGCCAGAAACATATCACAGTCTGACTCTTGTCCTTCCAATCTCTATCAAATAAAAAAGATTTCTATACTGCAATATGTCCATTTCTCTTCAAAGGCAAATTCAATTACAAGGGATTTGTAATTTCTATTTTTTTTTCATACATTTCTTGCATTGTTATACAAAAATATAGCAGGCAACCTGATGTATAAGAAAAAGTTGAAAAATTTAAACAGCTTTAAAGAATTTGTGAATTTTAATTCACAAATGAACAAATACTAGAGATTTTTCTTATCTACTCATTCCTTCTAAAACAAACAAGACAAAATATCTTCACAGTGAGAAAATCATAGAATCATAGAATCGCTAAGGTTGGAAAAGACCCACAGGATCATCCAGTCCAGCCATTCACCCATCACCAATGGTTCTCGCTAAACCATGTCCCTCAACACAACATCCAAACATTCCTTGAACACACCAGGGTCGGTGACTCCACCACCTCTCTGGATAGCCCATTCCAGTGCCTGACCACCCTTTCAGAGAAGTACTATTTCCTGATGTCCAGCCTGAATCTTCCCTGATGCAGCTTGAAGCCATTCCCCCTAGTCCTATCACTAGTCACCCGAGAGAAGAGGCTGACCCCCAGCTCACTTCAACCTCCCTTCAGGTAGTTATAGAGAGCAATAAAGTCTCCCCTGAGCCTCCTCTTCTCTAGACTGAACAGTCCCAGCTCCTTCAGCCGCTCTTCATAAGGCCTGTGCTCCAGACCCCTCACCAGCTTTGTTGCCCTCCTCTGGACACAGTCCAGGGCCTCGATGCCTTTCTTACAGTGAGGGGCCCAAAACTGGACACAGTACTCAAGGTGCGGCCTCACCAGTGCTGAGTACAGGGGGATAATTACTTCCTTGTTCCTGCTGGCCACACTATTTCTGATACAAGCCAGGATGCCATTGGCCTTCTTGGCCACCTGGGCACACTGCTGGCTCATGTTCAGTCTAGCGTCAATCAACACCCCCAGGTCCATTTCCTCTACACAGTCTTCCAGCCACTCTGCCCCAAGCCTGTAGCATTGCCTGGGGTTATTGCGGCCAAAGTGCAGGACCCGGCATTTGGTCTTGTTGAATCCCATCCCATTGGCTTCAGCCCAGCTATCCAACCTATCCAGATCCCTCTGTAGGGCCTCGCTACCCTCAGGCAGATCGCCACTTTCAGCCAGCTTGGTGTCATCTGCAAACTTACTGAGGGTGCACTCAGTGCCCTCATCCAGGTCATCAATAAAGATATTAAACAGGACAGGCCCCAGCACCGACCCATGGGGAACACCACTCGTGACCAGTTGCCAGCTGGATTTAACTCCATTCACCACCACTCTCTGGGCCCAGCCCTCCAGCCAGTTCCTTACCCAGCCAAGAGTGCACCTGTCCAAGCCACAGACTGCCAGCTTCTGCAGAAGAATACTGTGGGAGGCAGTGTCGAAGGCTTCACCGAAGTCTAAGTAGACTACATCAACAGCCTTTTCCTCATCCACCAGCTGTGTCACTAGATCATAGAAGGAGATCAGGTTGGTCAAGCAGGACCTGCCCTTCGTGAACTCATGTTGGCTAGGCCTGATTCCCCGGTTGTCCTGCACGTGCCGCGTGATCTCCCTCAAGACAATATGCTCCGTAATCTTCCCCAGCACTGAGGTCAGGCTAACAGGCCTGTAGTTCCCTGGATTCTCCTTGCAACCCTTCTTGTAGATGGGAGTAACAATGGCAAGCCTGCAGTCTTCTAGGATCTCACCAGTCAAGAAGGAGTGCTGATAGATGATGGAAAGCAGCTCGGCTACCACCTCCGCCAGTTCCCTCAGCACTCTCAGGTGAATCTCATCCGGTCCCATGGACTTGTGGCAGTCCAGTTGGAGCAGCAGGTCTCAGACTGTTTCCTCCTGAATTGTGGGGGGGTTTAGTCTGCTCCCCAGCCAAGGCTGCCAGGTCAGAGAGTGGAGAAACCTGAGGATAACTGGTCTGACTTTTAAAGACAGATGTAAAGAAGGCATTCAGAATGTCTGCCTTTTCCTTATCCTCAGTGGTCACATTCCCAGCCTCATCCAGTAGAGAATGGAGATTCTCCCTGGTCCTCCTCTTACTGTTGATATACTTATAAAAGAGTTTCTTGTTCCCTTTTACCCCAGCGGCCAGGTTGAGTTCAAGCTGGGCTTTTGCCTTTCTGATTTTCTCCCTGCACATCTTAACAACTTCTCTGTATTCTTTCCGGGTTGCCCGTCCCTTCTTCCACAGGAGGTAGATTCTCTTTTTTCTGCTGGAGCCTCAAGAATAGTTCCCTATTCATAAAATAAAATAAAATAAAATAAAATAAAATAAAATAAAATAAAATAAAACCATGCTATTTGTTTTTCATACCTTCATCCTCAAAAGCTATTAAAAACAAAACAAAACAAACAAACAAGCAAACAAAACAACACCTGGAATAAGCTCTTTTACACTGCATACAATGGTGCTTCACCAATACTTTAACAATGAAAACAACAGCTGGGACATTTGGATGTTTAACAAAATCATGATATGACAGTAAACAAAGCTAAAATTTGCTGAGGCTACTCATGCTACTGCTACCCAGCAAGCGTGCTCTTCAATTCCTCAGCAAAATCCTAGGAATGAAAGAGATAAAGATGTCAGTTAACTACAGGTATCTGGGAATGTAAATACTGGAGGCATCAGTGGAAGAAACAGAGGAGACCTGGGACTTTCCTGCTCTTTGACACTCAAACTGGTTTTGTTTTCTGGTGCTCAAATCTGTCTTTCTGGGAAAAAAAAAAAAAAAAAAAAAAAAAAAAAAAAAAAAAAAAAAGGTTTATGTGACTTCCTAGGGTCTCACCCAGAGTATTTTGGCTCTGCTCAGTGTTGGAAAAACATCAACTGCATCCAGCCTGTGACATCAAATGACTTCACAGATTTACACAATCTGTGTATTAACTGGAAATTGTATAGCATGGAGAATAATAATTAGAAATAGCATGATCTGTGAGGAAAAATTGTTTATACTAAGGAAGAAAAGACTAAAGATGAAATCTGAATACAAAGCACAGATGCCTTGATAATGCAAAAGAGAACAAATAATCAATCCTCAGTGCTTTCCATGAAGAGGAAAAGAAGCAACTGTTTTAAGTTTCTGGAGCAGAGATTGAGTCTAAATAATAGGAAAGACATCAAACTTTTCTAACAGTATGGAAAGTTTAAGGTCTGAAACAAATTTCTTGAGATTTATTATCAGAGGGCTTAAAAAATAAACAGTGTGGATAAAACCATGCTTTTCTCTGACTCCTAAGGCTGTCACATACTCCGATACTCAGCTACAAGCATTCATGAGCTCTTTTTGCCATGGAAAAGGATGAGAAAGGAGTGGTAATTAAAGAAGTAGATTTATTCAACAACAACCTGATTGATCTGGAGTTCACATATTACAAAGCAGTGAGGCATAGAACATGTGAGGTGATTGTCAGCTTATTAAAATTTTTTAAAAAAGTAAAAAAAAATCAGGCTTCTGACCAAGTCAATTCCCATATGACACTAAAGAAAAAGAATAGAAAAAATTTGATCCGCAAAGCATTGTCATAAATAAAAGTTTGATAAAATAAGAAAGAAAGGAGTAGCAGTAAGTGGTCTTTTTCTTTTCCTTTTCTTTTCTTTTCTTTTCTTTTCTTTTCTTTTCTTTTCTTTTCTTTTCTTTTCTTTTCTTTTCTTTTCTTTTCTTTTCTTTTCTTTTCTTTTCTTTTCTTTTCTTTTCTTTTCTTTTCTTTTCTTTTCTCTTCTTTTCTCTTCTTTTCTCTTCTTTTCTCTTCTTTTCTCTTCTTTTCTCTTCTTTTCTCTTCTTTTCTTTTTTTCTTTTCTTTTCTTTTCTTTTCTTTTCTTTTCTTTTCCCTTTTCCTCTCTTCCCTTCTCTTCTCTTCCCTTCTCTTCTCTTCTTCTCTTTTCCTCAAAAAGCTGATCAGTGTAAGAATAAGTTACCTGTTGCTGTTTAAATATAACTGAAAGAAAACTGAAACAAAGGCTGAGCAGTAAGCAAGAAAAAACTGCAGGTGCTTCAAAGTTATTTAAGGTGGTCAAGTCCAGACAGGACTGCGAGAAGTTTACAACAGAAACATCAGCAATCACCAAAATGGCAAATGAAACTCAATGTTAGTACATACAAAATAACCCACATTGGACAGAAGAAAAAGGAAGACTTTCATCATCCTAAATTAACTCTGTGAAGCTGGGAAGAGTCTGGTATCACTGCAGAAAACTCATTAAAGACCTCAGCCCAATGCTGAGCTGTGGTAAAAAAGGCAGACATGATGTATAGAAGGATAAGAAATAGGATGGTGAATAATACAGAAAGTATTGTAGTGCCATGATATAAATCAGTGGTGGAGTCTCAAGAGGAATGTTGTGCATGTTTTGGATTATCCAGTCTCTAAAAGGACATTACTGATCTGGGGAGAATTCAGAGAAGAGCAACCTGGTCTAGAGGGAGGTGTTCCTGCCTATAGTAGGGGGTTAGAACTAGATGATCTTAAAGGTCCCTTCCAACCCAAACCATTCTATGTTGCTATGCAAATGATCAAAGGGCTGGAAACCTCACATGCAATAATCAGAAAAAATGAAAAAAAATTACTCAGCTTCTGAAAGAAAGACTGTCAGTAGCAAGTTTTCTCCTTGATGAATAATGGAGAAAGCAAACATAAATTTTCCTCCTCCTTGCCTCATGACACTAGAACTAGTTCATTAACTGACATGAAAATATTACAAATTTTAAAATGATAGGAAATACTCACATCTAATACACTGTATATAGAGATAATGCCATTGAAGCCAGGTACATCTGTGCATTCATTTTCACCTTAGATACAATCATAGAATTACAGAGTGGTTGAGGCTGAAAGGGAATTCTGGAGATGATCTAGTCCAACTCTCCTGCTCAAGCATGGTCCCAAAGAATGTATTACTTGGCATTGTGTCCAGACATCTTTTGAACATCTCCAGGTAAGGAGAAACCACAACATCATTGGGCAATTCGTTCCAGTGCTCTGTTACCCTCAAAGCAGAGAAACTTTTCCTTATGTTCAGTCAAGACTTCCTCTGTTCCAGTTTGTGCCCATTGCCTTTCATTCTTTTGCTGGGCATCACTGAGAAGAGCCTAGCTCCACACTCTTGTCACCCTCCCTTTAGTACTTATATACTTTGATCAGAACCATCTGAGCTTCCCTTCTCCAGAATGAACAGACCCAGCTATCTCAGCCTTTCCTCATAGATGAGATGCTTTTCATCATTTTAGTGGCCTTTTACTGGACTTGACCAAGGAGCTCCATATCTCGCTTATACTGGGGAGCCCAGAACTCTGCACAGTACTCCAGATGTGGCTTCACCAGGGTAGAGTATTGGAGGAGGATCATTTCTCTTGAACTCCTGGCTGCTCTCTTTTTTATGCATCCCAGGATCCCATTGGCCTTCTTGGCCACCAGGGCACACTGCTGGCTCATGGCCAACCTGATGTCCCCCAGGACACAAAGGTCCTTCTCCACAGAGCTCCTCTCCAGCAGGTCAGCCCCTAACCTGTACTGGTGCACCTGGATTATTCCTCCCCAGGTAAAGGACCCTGCACTTGATTTTGTTTAATTTCAGGAGGTTCCTCTCTGCCCCTCTCTCCAGCCTGTCCAGGTCTTGCTGAATGTCAGCATGGCAATCTTGTGTGTCAGTCACTCCTCCAAGTTTTAAATCACCAGAAAAATTATTGTGATTTCACTCTATATCTTCCTGTAAATCACTGATGAATAGGTTAAACAACACTGTATTGACTCCTGGGGAACACTGTTATATAGAGGCCTCCAACTATGAAGTAATTAAAAGAAAGATAAATAAAAACTACTGAATGTTAAGAAAACTTGGAAGAAACAGTAAACCAAGTAGATGAAAGGAGTAAGCCTAGGAGGCAGACTAGCTTCTGCTTTACAAGCAACTTCTCATATTTCCTTAGCTACCTGGCAATGACCAGAGTTGACTGCTGCTTGCTGAACCAAACCAACCACAAAACTAGTTTTACTCTGGCCCTTTCCCTGTGTCTGTGAGAGAAACAAAGGAGTGCCATGTAATGTCTATACGCAAGATTCTCAGGGATCCCAGAAAAGGAGATAGACAAAAAATCATCATCATATAATCATCATAGAATGCCTTGGGCTGGAAGGGACCTTAAAGATCATCAAGCTTCAACCTCCCCTGCCATGGGCTGGTTGCCACCCACAAGATCAGCCTGCATGAGGCTCCATCCAACCCAGCCTTCATTGTCTCCAGGGATGGGGACCCACAGCTTCTCTAGACAGACTGTGCCAGTGTCTCACCCCCCTCACACCGAAATTTTTTCCCCTAAAATCTAATACAAGCCTTTCCTCTTTTAGTTTAAAACTGTTTCCCCCTGTATTATCTCTATCTAACTGTGTAGAAAGTCTGTTTTCTTCTTGCTTATAAGCAAACTTTTAAGTACTGGAAGGCCACAGTGAGGTCTCCCCTGAGCCTTCTCATCTGCAGACTGATCAAGCCCAGCTCCCTCAGCTTTTCTTCATAGGAGAGGTGCTCCACGCCTCTGATCATCTTCATGGCTTTCTCCAGGCCCGTTCCAACAGCTCCACATCTTTTCAGTGTTGCAAGCCCCAGACCTGGATGCAGTACTCCAGATGGGGCCTCTTGAGGGCAGAACAGAGAGGGAAAATCACTAGATCTGCATTACAGCAAAGATGTGTTGGCATAGGCCTCAGAAAAGACACTTTTACAAGTTTTGTAACTGACTTAAAAGTGTTATAAACAGGTAGGAAATCAGGAATTCAGTTCAGAAAACTAAATTCAAGAAGGCATTCAGAAAACTATCGTATTGCATTGTGTACACCTAAAGTAATAAAGAGTTTGAAGCAAAATTCACTTAGTGGCTTTTATTCTCTAAATGCTGCAATGAAACAGATAAGACTCTCATCTTCCACAGTGAGTAACCTGAGATGTAAATTCAAGGAGAGATCTTCAAGAATATGAACAGGAGTTACACTTTTAGATCCCATAGGTTTTCAATATATGTTGTTTATTGAGTATGCAGCCCTGCAGTAATCCTCTGAATAGTGCTGAGTTTCTTCGGCTTTATATAAGTGTGTTATTTTGGGGTTTTATTGTGTTTTTGTTGTTGTTGTTAATGTTGTTTGTTTCTTATACATGTGTGTATATATAAGCATAGTAAATGTGGCTTTTGATGGTAACCATACCACTTTTGGTGGTATTTTTTCCTTTACGTCAGAGGGATCATCAAATAAAATACAATTAGCTATTATTATTTTTTTATCACTGTGGTTACAAGAGTCCCAAATGGATAGATATTCCTATCTCATCCAGAAAGCCTTTTTTTGTTCCAATGCACTTGGCAGTTCACACATAATGAAATGTGTGTGACATTCAGGTAACGTCAGAGACAGCACATGGCAACAACATAAAAGCCATATTTGGACAGGGAGGCAGGCTGCCGCCTTCTATTGCGCAAAGACTTATGACAGCATCACTCTGCGGGATTTGCATGACTAAAATTAGGCAAAAAAATACTCTCCATGAAAGAAAGACAAGGCAGTCTATAAACAGTAGCCAGAGGCAGCTTCAGACGTGTCAATTCAGCTGTGCAAAGAATGTGCCAGTCCCACTGTTGGAATAGTTTCCACACAACATACAGAGCGAGTCATTAAAAATGAGGGGGAGTAACATGAAAGGGTGAGGCATATGGCACACAGTGTGCTACCACAGCATACCATATATTCCAGATAAAAGCGTGCATTAGAAAATCCATTTACACTTTCACTGCTGACAAGGACAGCTACTGCCAATTAACCTCGCTCTTCACTCCAACCTCAGTTTCTGTTTCAGGGTAAATTCCTGGCCCCAGTGAGTCAATGGGAAATTTGCCATAGAAGTTAGTAGGAACAATATTTATCTGTTCTGGCTTCTGCAAATGTTTATATTCCCCTAATTTACATATATATACTTATGATATACTTTAATGCATACTACTTGCTTCACCCCTCCACACTACTGTCCTCAATTTTTTTAATTAGCTTGGAACAGTAATGTCTGGAAAGTATTCCACGGTCTGGTGTATTACTACCGGATTCAAGAAAACTGGGCAGGTACCTAGGGGGCAGAGGTCCTGTCTAGAAGAACATCTCCTCTCAAATTCCAGCCCTCCTTTGAGTTTTATCTGAGCAGACATCCCATACAATGAACAAAACAGGGCATGAACCAATACAGCTACTGGAGGTCTGTGTCGCACAAGTTCAAAAGCTGACACCACAGGGAAAACACCTGTTGAGTGCAATGACAAGAGTATTCTCATTGTTCTGGGCCTAATCCTGCTGCGCAGCATCAGTGGAAACTTTACCATCCACTTCTTCTGTAAGAAGATTTGACCCTGGATTACACATTAGATACCAAATTTCTCAGAAAAGAAAATAAGCAAGTATTATTAATTCATGGATCGCAGTCCAGGTAATATGCAGGATTTTAGTATATAGGATCAGTTCCAAAACTATTTGGAAATGGTACTCTTCTGTTCCAGGGAGACTGTTCACCCTTCAATACAGGCATTATATGGATTCTTGTTAGTAACTGATTAATATAGATATACACACCATTTAAAAGTACACCAATACGACACATCTCTCCAATCCTCTGCCCTAGATAGTAGGTCTGTATTTGCACTGCAGAAACCTGTTTCAGGTTTGAGGCAGTTTGTATGTATATTTTTTTATGCCTATAAAGAATGTGGAGGAATATGAGTGAACTCTGAAGAAATTACTGGTATGGAATTCCTGTCACAAGGAGGTGAGCACAATAGAAGGTTACATAGGAAATAAATTGAGTAATATATCTCTCAGCGTGGGACAATTTAATTTAGGTCAGAAATAAAGGGTAAAATATTCCCTTTGAACAAATTCAGCCACATATGATTATTTCAAAAATCATCTGTACAACACTTCCTCATACTGTATAGTCCAATTGAGGGCAATGGCACTATCTACATGTTATGGTACAATTTATATGAGGAATGGTATGACTCAATTTAGTCTGCACTTTTTTATTTCATTTAACGATAAAAGTTACTCATAGAGATACATTTGTATGAACTTTAATTTCTTCAACAGAAAATAAAAGTGCCTATTTTATTGCAGCTACTATGAACAGATCACAGGAAGTCTACCCAAATACAAGATGACTTTCAGTGACTCTACACATCCTCATACATGTAAGAGGTATTTTTAATTAATTTCCTGTGTGCAATTCTGCTATTTAGGGAACATTAAGAGCTAGTATTCAAAACCAATCTGCATTTTGGGTGAAATTCTGTGGTTCTTTAGCAGTCCATATGTGCTAGGCACGTTCTTTAAGCAGGAGTAAATTTTCTTCTTACATCATAACATACATTTTGTTGTAGAGAGAAGGTTATTGTGTAGAACTACAGAAGTTGTGCTATGAATGCCTCAGTGTGTAAATGAAACTGGGACAAAGAGGGGATGGAAGTGAAAATAGGCAGATTTTGTAGAATCAGAAGATGGTTGGGGTTGTCATGCAGAATCACAAAACCACAGAATCATAGGGGTTGGAAGGAATCATTGACTTCAATTCCTCTGCTAAAGCAGGTTTTCTAGAGTAAAACAGTGCTCTTCTAGCAGTACCACTCACCTCCAAATTGGCATATTAAAAATGAACAGAAAAAAGAAGTTTGCTTTTCTAGGTATAAGCATCTTGCAAATTCTTTTTTTCTCACTGCTTGCTGATAAAGTCACCAGCCATGAAAGACATTTACCCTGTACAGAGGATTTATGATCAATACTTCAATCATGAATCTGTTCAAGGACAATCAAGAATATGAACCATGTAATTTAAGGTAGAGGTGAATGGCAACAGTTTATTTCTAAAACCAAAATAAAAACTTCTATGCAGTACCCTCTATATTTACTATGTGCTAGAATGGTTTATAAACAAGATAAGAATATATTAATAACACTGCCATACAGTTTTAAGAGGATTAAATATATCTCTAGACTGAGGTCTAGAGTCAGACTAAACAGTTACCTTTATGTTCCACTTCAGACTTTGTGCTGGTTCCTAGTAAAAGCATTCAAAAGAAGAATTTCAAGCTGTTGGTTTTTGCATTTGGAGTTTCTGGGGGAGTTAGTTTTGGTTTTGGTTTTGGTTTTGTTAGTTGTTTTGGGAATTTTTTTGTACAAGACAATTCAGTACCGAGAGGATGCTGACACTGAGATTTTTGTACCTCTTCAACATAACTGTTGTAATTGCTATCCACTTCAGTAAAACTAGGCTTCCAAATGTGATATTTTAATGGCATTTTACAAAACTGTAGGAAGAGACCTCTGGAGATCATCAAGACCAACACCCCTGCTAGAGCAGATTCCCTACAGCAGCTTACACAGGAAAGTGTCCAGATGGGCTTTGATATCCATGAGAAGGAGACTCTACAGTCTCTCTGGAAAGCCTGTTCCACTGTCACTCTCAAAGTAAAAAAGCTCTTTCTCATGCTCAGACGGAACTTACTGTGTTCCAGTTAGTGCTCATTGTTTCTTGTCCTGTTGCTGGGCACGACTGAAAAGAGTCTGGCCCAACCATCTTTTACATATTTATTAGCATTGGTAAGATCCTCTCTCAGTCTTCTCTTCAACAGGCTGAACAGCTGCAGGTCTCACAGCCTTTCCTAAAATTGGATACAGAAAGATAATATAAATAATGTCTGTTAAAACATTACAGATAAACAAGATGATTTCAGAAGCCTAGACTTTAAAATGTAGCTGTAGCCTCACAGATGCAATGAAACCAGAAGAATTTCCCTTAACTACAGCTGTTTCTTTGCCTTGAGAGAAAAATAACAATTATTAGAACGACAGTCTTACATTTCAATGATCACGCATACAGATATCAAAATGGTAATGTGCTCTAAGATTTAATAGTCTTACTCTTTTAAAAGGCATGAAATAAAGGAGATAGATATTTCTCTGACAGTAGAAGATGTAAGAAAGTTCTAAAAGACTATTTTTCTATTCTTTCTTCCACTTAACAGTCTCATATGCATTTTAGTTCCAATTGAATCTATACCACTTTGCATGCATGCAAGTAAGTAGCAGCGTCAAATTGTCTGAAAGAAACTACACCTGCTGACAGTGAACAAGATGAACAAGAATTCAGGTCTTGTAGATGAGTCGTTTTTTGCATGACCGGCACAACTTTATATCATATAAGAAAGATTTGAATCAGTATCATCACATGTGGGACAGGCATTAGGAACGTCTTTTGATATGGAGATAATGTGTTGGTGAGTCGCATTTAATAGCAGATGATGTCAGAAACAAAAACTAAGAACAAGTAGTCCCTCTGTGCCTTGGCATAGTCCTCACCATACAGTAACATTAAAAATTATTTAATCTCACAGACTCGCTTTCCATTATTTCATTTTATTACCCACTGCTACAATGAAATCTTTTTGGTTTTAAGTACACTGAAAATTGGAAGCTCTGTAGAAGCTGTCTTCAGGTCAAAAATGTGCTTCTCTAAGCCCATATTTTCCTTTATTTCTCCAGAAGGTCCAGTTTAAAATGAAAGCCAAAGCACACACAGAAAGCTAACCTCAGTGGTTAAAAAAAAAAGCATTGGCCAGAAGATATGTGCATGTGAAAAAATTCCTCATTCTGTTCTCTTTTTGTTCCTTGGAATAGTCTTGGAATAGAGCTGAAACTCAATGCGTGTCATTAATTCATGAATAATATAGATATGGTGCTTAATGTATAAAAAGCACCATGGTATCTTGGTACTGTTTAGTCTGTTTTAGTCATATGGCAAGGCACTATCATCTTCCAAAAATGATCAAAAAAGATATTTTATAATGAAAAAAAAAAACACCCAATATTTGCAACCTCGTCTCAAGAAAACATATTGCAGAAAACAAACCCAAAACATTTCCTTCTATTTTCTTTCTATGTTTTGCAAATCTGTGAAAGTTCCTAGAGCAAAGTAAAATGAAAGAAATACCCAGCTGGAAAATTAGACCAAATTCAACATGGAAACTGCAATAAAAATGAAAGAGACTAAAATAAAATAAACAAAGCTATGGATACTGGACAGCTACTTAGTTGGGACACACAGAAAAGACTGAACTAACTTTGTGTAGTGTTTTCCACATTGAATCCAAAGACAATAGTAATTAAAGCACTGGTTTCAATATAGGAGAAACATACTGTAGGCCCATTATGAAGTTTGACATACACTTTCTAACTGTCATTTCATGATGGTGTGATTCACATAGGTAGCAGTTGCAGAATCAAACCCATTCTCTAGTTTCTTCGAAACAAAAACTAAATTTTAATTTGGCCTGCACATGAGTTTAAAAATGAAACAAATTGAGTAAGATAAGCATCTTAAATGATTTAAACATTTCCACAAGTTGATTACATTGAATTCCATTTTATTCTTGATGCTAAGAAAATGCAGTAGTACTAGTTTATGGAACAAAGTTGCAGGCAACCAATTAAATTCATCAGCAGATGGGGTAGTAAAAGCATATTCTTGTTTCTTATTGAAACAGATAATTTGGAGGCAGGATTAATCATATTTTGTTTTAAGAATAAAGTGTATTAGTAAGTTATCAAGACCCCCCTTCAGGTGAGTGAAGACAAACAAGCACTCCCAGTGGACAATTCCACATTAGCCCAGGTCAAGCCTCTGGCACCTCAAGTACACTAAGCTCAGGTTGCTGCAGAAGATAATCCTGTTCTACCAGATACAGATCCCTGTAAGTCCTGGTATGTTCACATTCAATGAGATCATGCAACAGATTCAGCTGAAAATGAACCAAAAGTGCTCTAGATATCTCTCTTTCAGAAATAGAAACCCAATATGAGTCAAAAAACACATACAAAATAAGCCTATTTGAGTAAATAAGTATGGCCACATAAGGCCATATAGGACTTATGAAAGGTGAGGATACACAGGTAGCTTGTCAGAAGGCAAAACACAAGTATTAGGCCTTCAAGCATACTGCAGGACTGTGACCACAGTGCATCAAGTATGATGTTGGTATAAGGCTCCTGGAACCATTTACAGACAGGCTGCAGCCCTGCCTTCTGTCCTCCCTGTCCATTCTCCACCCCACGATATCTCTAGCTGTCACTAGACATACATAGTATTGGTACTGCATATCAAAATATTCATCTGAAACCTGAGTTTCAGTACTGTTTTTATATATAGTTATGCTCTTTCTCAGTCGAATTAGTTCCAAATTACACACTCAGAACATGACAGCCCCTGAAATATCTAGCATGTCTACATGGTAACACCCATCCGTGAACCTCAGATCTTCTTCCTCTTTTTGTCTCTTCCTACTGACATACATATAAAATGTTGTGCAATTAGTCTTACAATCCCATTTTAGTCAGTTTGTTTGTTTTCCCTTCTGTTCCAAGATGTTGTCCACTGCCGTGACTACAGAGAAGTGGCATGTTTGATCTTCTGACTAAACTGGATTATGGAAGAAATACTTCATCCAAGAAATAAGATTACTGAGTGTTAAAAAATGTGTATCCTTCCATTCTTTTGAAGTATCCATCTCACAGTGTTAATGTCAGAAATCAACTCATGGCGCACA
This sequence comes from Gallus gallus, assembly GCF_016699485.2. NCBI lineage: Eukaryota > Metazoa > Chordata > Aves > Galliformes > Phasianidae > Gallus > Gallus gallus. The sequence goes on from NC_052572.1 coordinate 13,356,582, forward strand.
AAAGCTCTTAACTATCCATCTTTTTCTTCTTTCAAATCTCATTTACAAAGGTTTAGCTTTATGAAAAGCAGTACAGTTTTTCAAACAAAAGCTACTGTAAGCAACATACACACAGAAAATATTTGGATTACCACATATTTTGGCAACAGGAGTCAATCCATATTTGTAAACTTAGAAATGGAAAAGTTTTATTATTTTGTCATTTTTTTCCTGTTTTTGCAATGTCCAGTAGAAAGGAGATTCAGATCAGAGACATTATGCAAACACAGGAGGAGCCAGTGTTCACAGAAGCCTCTGAGAAACTAAGGTATGTTGACACACACCCAAACTGTGTAAGAGGGGAAGACAGAGGGTGTTTCTCAGAAGCAAAAGGATAGAGAAAGTACTTGTGGGAGGATTTTACAATTAACAGGCAAATGGTGACACGGGTATTCCTCTGACTCAAGAGAAAAATAAGGAAATGCTGGACTTGAAGATGAAGAATTCTTGGAAAGCAAAACCTAACAGAGTCTACCTAACAGAGAGTGGTTTTAAATACATCTTTCACTGTGTTACTAAAATGTAATACTGAAAAGAAGCAATTAATTTCCTCTGAAGTGCTTCTTCAGTCTGCTTTCCACAGATGAAGGTCATACAGACTATATTGTAAATGGTACGTCTCTGGAATGTACAGTTCAACAGATATAGATCTGTGAAGATCTGCATGGAGTCATTATTTGGGTAAAAATCACCATATCAAATGTTGTTTTTCAAACTAATCTCTGTAGTTTCCAAAATGTAGATTTAAGAAGGATATCAGTTAAAATCCTCATTACATTTTTATTAAGATGCAAGTTATTTTTGGCAAAATATAATATCTGGCTATCATATCAAGGGCTCAGGAACAAGCTGAATATCAACTATCAAGAGGTAATACTAGAAGCAAGTTGATAACAAAGAGCAAGGGTAAGAGAATATATTCCTGCTCAGTAACCTTAACAAAATCTACTCAACATGCAAAAAAATTGCACACCTTAGTATGTCTACTGGAAAGAGACCTGCTCAGTTGTTCATTTCCCTAAACTGTTCATTTGCTGACAGTCTAAATCTCTTGTGCAATATTTGAGCCTTCCAGTTACTGTAACAGCAATTTTAGCTTTCAGAAGGCTTCCCCTTCCTCTTAAAGACTGAAATTTGTTTTGCAATTCAGCTCATTTTGTTTATAAATATTTAATTTTCATTTGCCTCCTTAAAATTTGTTCTGAGTGGATAGTAGCATGAATTTATTATGAAGCGTATTTATCTTTCTCTACCTCATTAATGCTCAAGAGTTCTACTGCCTCTATTAAGCATACTGCTAAACAAACCTCTGGAAGCTGAATCCAAGTGAATGGAGGAAATGAAGTGTAAATTCAGGGTGCAGTTCTTTTATTCCCCTCTCCAATTTTTATCAAAGTCACATGTTCTGCTAGATTTCAGAAAAGACATTAAAAATGGTGATGTGAAGGCAGGAGATGTGATCTGGAGTAATCTTAACCTTCAACAAATTACACCAACATTATCTCCTGGAGTAATCTGAAGTGGCAATTCAAAAATCATAGAATCCATAGAATGGGTTGGGTTGGAAAGGACTGCAAAGTTCCAATCCTCTGCCATGTGCAGAGTTGCCAGTCCCTAGATCAAGCACTAGATCAGGTTGCCCAGAGTCCCACCTAGACTGGCCTCCAAGGCTGTAAGGACTTAACCAAGATAAAGGATGAAAAATCCTTAAATATCTTTAAAATGAAACAAGAATATCTGCAGTGGGGTTTGTAGTTGTTAATATTGTTCCAATATTATTTTATACTAGTTTTTCTCCAATATTACTTTTCATTAGCTTTGGTCACTGTTCCTTTCTCTCTGAGATACAACTAAACAAATAAGTTCAAATCAAATTTGAGGCTGCTTGAAAGAGAATGAACTGAAGTGAAGCAGTGAAGAATGAAATGAAGAACATGCAAATAGTTTAAAGATTAAAAAAGAAAAAAAAATCAACTGCAGTTTGTCAGTGAGGATTAAGTGACAAAGAACTAATTGAATGTTCAGCCCATTCATGTGCGTCATCATGACAATGGTAAGTGACATTTTCGATGTACCTTCAGTTAAACCAATCACATATAGTAAATATTCTGAGAGCATAAATACACTGAAAACACTAGCCAAGAAGAGCACAACACTATTTTTTTCTTAGGTGCATCACTGCAGTTTTATACAAACAGTCAGTCACAATTCATGCAATTTTATTTTTTATTTTAAAATATTTATGTTGTAAAACGGCTGCTTATCTTGGCTGGTTATCAAACACTCTCTGATCTCTTCTCTGTTAGGGGGAAATCAGAAAGAAGTTAGTAACTGGGCAGTTCCAGACATGTCTGGATACTTTTCCCCCCTAACACCACCTTCACAGCTACTTTATGTTTTATCAGAAATTCACACAATGAATTAAATTTTCCCATTACTAATGAATAATTTGAGAACTGGAGAGTAAAAAGTTTAGAAGCTATTAATTCAGTTCTGAATTACCAGGTCAGAAACCACTGCAGTGCTAAAAACCTTGAGTACAGCTTCTGCGTACATCTGTCAGAATGAAAGCTATACACTGTACTTACTGCTGCTGGCTTAATGCAATACAAAAGGAAAAAATAAAAGAATACAGTAAACATTTAACAAAAGTATTAAAAGCATAAGTGCTTCTGCCTCTGTGTCTATGCAGACCAAAGGGGTAGACAATGTGTGTTAGGGCTGAATGAAAGTGTGCTATGCTCTTAAGTAAGCGGGAAAGCATATAGTCAAAAATACTTGTACTGGCACTCTTGAAATGTCACGATGATCCACTTTCTTTAAAATTGACTAATATTAATGTATTTGCATCCTTGAGATAAAACAACCAGTGTTTTGAAAAGTTTACCTTGTTCCACTGAAACCAATACTGCAGTCCTGTATATAACTAAAATATCCATTCATCTGTCAAACAGGGATGTTTCAGACATATAAATAAGTTTCTTGTTGTAACTGAACTTAGGGTGGATTTTGAAGTTTATAAAACATTAGGTAGTGCTTGAACACATTCTCTTCTTATTCCCAGACAAAACACAATGCTTAGAAATGCCAGGAAGGTTCTACAACAGTTGCACTTTTTCAGAATATCAAAATACCATTCACTAAAGATACCTCTGGCATTTAAGTTTCCTGAATAGGAACTACTCCCAAATTGGATGTCTATAACATCAACTTTGATATTAATAATTGTAGATACTGGACATATTCAGAGAAGTCTCATACTTTATTTGAGAAATTTCTTAGTTTTGATGGGATTTTCTTATTTACTGAATCAGTCTTACCAAACACGCTATTTAGTTAGCAAAGCTTGGTGACAGTGAAAGCAATCTACCATAACTGGTTCGGTATTCTTGACTATTTCTGGATTTTGATAAAACATGTGGTTCACAGAGAAGTGTTAATGTTAACATCCACATTAAATCACTGATAAAAGTGTAACTGATTTGGTTCATTCCTATGACTCAAATCTTGATACATTCACAATGACTCTCCAATAAAATAATAATAATAAAAAAAAAAAGAATAAAAATCCAGATAAAATAGATTTATTTTTCCTGTAGGAAACAAAGAGGGAGCAGAAAGATCACTAATATAATCATTGCTATACATTAAGTCAGTTAACTTCATATCAGAAAACACTCCAATAAGGAAGTGATGACAGCTAAAAACAACCTACTGAAGATATTGCTAAGATCATCAGTTTAGAACAGATACTAGAACAGGAAATAGTATATTTGAAGGAGCAATTTTAGACATGAAATCTGGGGGAAAAGAAAAGGAACTAGCAGATTCTTGCAAGAGTGAGTGGCAACACACATAGAAATGGGAAGCCATGAAAATAGAAGACACAAAGAGGAGGGTTCAAGATGTTTGTACAACATAGAAAGCATGAAAGCAATAATAGCTGCACAGGAAATTGCATGGGACTTTAAAAATGTCTTACGTTCTCAGTATGGGCACACATGGTTAGAGCTATATGAGCACATAATGAGGATTTAGATACTAGATTTGGTGCTTGTGTTCCAAAATCAGATACTTAAAATTATTACTGCTAATTAATCCTGAATATCTATCAACACACTCAGCTGCTATTGCTCAAGTTAGCTGACATCTCCAGTACCATCTTAACTTTAATGATTTTCATTTCTGTTCATACCTATGGACAGTTCCACATTCCTCTGCTTCCCTCTGCTGTGATACTCTAATCAAGGACGATCTCAGAAAACCAGGCTAAACACAGACTGCAAGACTAATAACGAGCATTCCCTGGAGCTAGGGCTTACAAACTATGACTATACTCCCAGATGTGTGAGCTAATCCATTAACTGATCTTCTCTTGCTCTTCCAATTAATAGTTAATTATTTGATGTAAAGCAAAACACCTTCAAAAGGAGACACAGCAACCATTCCACTTCAGAGTATTTCATAGCCAGGATACTTTCCTGGAAGATGAGAGACACTGATTAGTGCTCCCTCAGGCAGAGGAAGAAACTGAGCACAAGTCTGCTGCCATTTAACTGCTGAGCTAGTGCATAGCACATGCTGGGAGTGGCAGGCAAGGAACACAACAGTAAGGGATTTTGAACAAAAAAAGACTGTATTGGTAATTTCAGGAAAGCTGAAGGGTACTGTGGTATCTGAGTCTCAGACAATCACACAACTTGAGGCACTCCCTAAGCTTAAGTCCTTTTCCAGGTATATTTCTAGCAGCTCTCCATTCATCTTGCTGAGTTTTGCCATGTAATTCTCTGTTCCTTTGGTGCTTCTACACAGCTAACCCGAATGATACTGACTAATTCAGATACTGACCACCTAGGCACTGCAGAACTTTAAGCTGAAGCACTTGTGCTGTTAATTTGTGAGTGTGGTGCCTTCTGAGTTAGGTGTCCTTGCCAGAAGGAGGAAATACGTTGGTGGCAGCACAGATCTGGGTGCACACAAGGCAACAGAGATTAAAAATGAGTCCTGACTGAGCGCACAGACTGTAAACCAACAGAAAGTCACCAGGAAGCGGTGTGGGGGGGAAAAAAAAAAGCAACACAACCTTTTTGATACACAAATAGTGAAGTTTGGAGAAAAGAGAGTTCACTTAACAAAACAAGCCTTCCCAGTCCTGCTTGTCCATATGCCTTGTTGTGTTTCACTCTTCAGTCATTTGCAGTCTTATCATGCAACTTGCCAAACTAGCTGTCTTCCAGAAAGCTGCCATCTCACTCTACAGCCCTTCCTTCATCACATTCCTAAAAATAATAAGGTTAACCATTAGTCATTCAAATAAAGTACTCCGTGTAAATATCTATTCCTGAACATATATAAAATTATTATTTAAATTATTTGTAACTCAGACTGTAACTGCCCCTAATTTGGAATACTGTATTAGACTCTCCACAGTGATACAGACTGGTACATTTCCAAGAAAATCTGACTTATATCACATGAGTATCTCGCTTGTCTAATTAATATTCATCAGAAAATTATGCAGGAATTCTTTCCACATGGCATACACGTCCAGGAACTGAGTGATACATCACACATATTCCTTTCAGATCTGAGATGTCAGGAAGGGTGTCCCACAATGCTGCTATACTTGCACCTGCTCAGGCAGGCGTGGGCGAAGCATTACTGCAATAAGCTTTTTGCAGATACACATTCAGAAAGAAGTTACAAATAAGAGGGCATAAACCTCTGGTATTTCCATAGGTCATTATCATACAAAAAGAAACATAGCTCTATATGTTGTTTTCCATTTTTTGCTTGTCACCATGCCTAACAGGGTCTCACACAGCACAGAATTGCTTGGTACAAAACTGAGATAGCATTGTTCTTAGAACTGTCTTATCATTTCCAGGATTAGACATTAGTCATGCACCTGAAAGTCAGTTTATCTTAGAAAGGATGGGAAGCACAAGGAAATTTCATTTACCATATTTTAGCAAATATTCCTGATGTATAATCCCTCACATGACATGATGGCCACTTCAGTTCGATTCCTTTCCTCCTCCTCAGATCAGATAAGGACTGCAGCCACTCCACTTCCTCAGTCCCATCCTCAAGTTCTTAGGCAATTCTTTCAGCTGAAACCAAATCGAAAAAGAAACCAATCAACCAACAAAACTACATCTGCAACACTGTAGAGACGCTGTAGAGCACTTAGTTGCTTTTTTTTTTTCCTGCTACATAACTAGGAAAGAAGAACATTAAGTTCCTTGAAAATTTTCATTTTCACCCAACAGTCTTTCTCAAATTAATACCAGGCTTTGAAGCACTGTACAAGAAATCACAAGCCTGTAGGATCACAGGTAGTTACTCATACTGTGTGAGTTAGGTTTTCATCACAATACCAAAAGTGTTACAGCCACATACAGAAGCTGTAGCAACTGAATGTTTAGCCAAGAATACTCACATTATATCCACATCTCATCTGAAATGTGCGTACATGTAAAATCCAGATCCAATTTAAAGATATACACACTGAAATAATATAGAAATGAACAGTGACGATGCCAAGGTACATAAACCAAGGTTTATCTCGTGAAAAGTTATATTCCCATTGACATGTGGAAGTTCAGGCTGTTGCAATCAAAAGGCGTGTTTGCAAGTCTAACATTCATAATTACACAAACATTCCGCCACCCTTAATGTCAAACACACTGAATGCCTTTCTGACAGTGAGAGGCTTTCCAGCTGGTAAAGAAAAAAGCACGAGGAATTCAATTGTACATTAATTCAAACTATTATCTATCTACATTTCTAAATGGAGGCTATTTTGTTCTGGCTACTCTACTAAAGACAAAGGCTGTAATGGGCAGATAGAATATTTAAATATGTATGAAGATTCATTATAAAAACCTGAAAAGTATTACTAGGTTAATACATGCCTTTAATAAATGGTGAACTGTTTACTGTAGAAGGCAGCGGCTCAAAGGTTACTTACGTCTATTTAAAGTATATTAATTTCTAAGCCATACATTCTCCATCTGTGAAAAGCTTCCAGTCTTAAGAAGCCAGACATTAGCCTTTTGTGAATGCTTACCGGTAAAACAGTATAAAGTTCAAAGTAAATGCATTAAACGAACAATAAGTGAGCCTGTCTCCTCCAGACAAAGCTACTTCTATTTTGAAAGGCAACATAATCACCTGAGATCGTAAGTGACTGGCAAGTCACAGTTCTGGCACTAACCCCTTTGTGTGACTCTGGAAAAGCTGCCTCTGGTTCTAATACCTTCCTTTCTCTGCTTCATGTTTAGACAACAGTGGTCTTGGAAAGGAACTCAGACCTGGAGTCATCAGCCCACAAAGTGAAGATCCAGTTCAAGACTGTATCTAAAGAATCTGAAGGTGCACAAGTACATGGGACCCATCCACAGGTACATGAGATCCATCCACAGGTTCTAAGGGAACTGGTGCATGAAGTTATCAAGCTGCTATCTATTGTTCTCACTGATTAGAAAACAGGGAAAATGACCCTCACTTTCAAGAAGGAAAAAGAAGAAGATCCAGGGAACTGCAGGCTAGTCTCACTTCTGTGCCTGGTGAGATCATGGAGCAGATCCTCCTGAAGGCCCTACTAAGGCACATAGAAAATAAAGACAAGGTGATTGGTGGTAACCAACGTGGCTTCACCAAGGGTAAGACATGCCTGACAGACTGGGTGGTCTTTTATGATGGAGTTATAACGTCAATGGATAAAGGAAGAGCAAATCACATCATCTACCTGGACTGGTGCAAAGTACTTGATATCCCGGTTGCCAAATTGGAGAAAAACTGGATTTGATGGATGGACCACTTGCTGGATAAGGAACTGGCTGTATGGTTGCACTAAGAGAGAGAGTTGCAGTCAACAGCTCAATGTCCAAGTGAAGACCAGTGACAAGTGTTGTTCCTCAGGGATCAGTGCTGGAACTGGTATTATTTAGCATCTCGGTAGGTGAGATGCGCAGTGGAATTGAGTGTACATTCAGCAGGTTTGCAGATGACACCAAAGTGAGTGGTGCAGTTGTCACGCTAGAGGGAAGGGATGCTATCCAAAGGGATCTGGACAGGCTTGAGAAGTAGGCCCATGTCAACCTCATGAAGTTTAACAAAAAAAAAAAAAAAAAAGGAATCAAGGTAATTAATTATATCTGTATTGTCTCTACATAGAGTTTAGCTACCTCATTCATTCTCATTACAGACAGTTCTTTTATACAGTAAATAGAAAACAGTAGAGTTTTCTATTTACTGAATGTAGATTCAAATTTCTATCTGAATGTAGATTCAAAACTGGAAGATGGGGAAAACATCTGGTACACAGAGGGTTACAGCTAAATTTGACTTATTAAATTGCCTGTCTGAGACTGACAGCTACAGCAGCTTACAGACAGCACTGCTTCCTGGTGATGGCTTTGAATTAAAACACCAGAGAAAATGAGAACTTACAAAGACTGTCCCCAGTAGTCACCACACACTATCAATATAGCAGAGATCAGGTGCAAGGTGAACTACCACCTTAGTGCACAAACGTATGTGCTTCTGAGCATCAGCTGCTGTAGCAGTGGATCCAGCAACAGAAATAAGAGATGGAAATGACCACCAGTGGAACAACTCCTAACGTCATAGCAGGCTTTAATACCTGTCTGCTATGACTTACTACTGCCAGTAAGATACCCTTGCCTTAGATAGTAGGGGTAAGATCAGATATAGTTGCATCATTCCAGATCTCAGAGAGTTTTTAAGCAACTATAAACAATCAACAAGCCAAATATTCTTCAATGGGAACAAGTCTGTGCATTCAGTGCAAAAGGCTTTTGTGTTGTATCTACTTCACCAGCTGCCAAACAAAAGTCAAGTAGCTCTTAAGCGCTAGGCTGATAATGAAACTGCTCTCAGCATGAGCAAACTGCAGTAATTCTTAAAGGGCAAATGAAGTGCTTTGTGGCAGAACAGAAATGGAACTGCTGTTGAGTTTGGCTGTCTTTTTCAGTTCCAAACTAAGAACAGACTGTAGCCTAGCAGTACATTTCTGTGTTTGTTCATCTGATGAGGTCAGTCAGTTGAAATTAATTTTTATTACTCTATATCAAATAAGAGGAAATGGGAATCATTAAGTTACCTTTCCTAATCAATTCCTTCAACACACCTAGCTTCCCAGAGGATAAACTACCCTCTGCTGGAATAACAAAGAACTTACAGGCAAGAAAACATTTCCTTATTAACTTTGCACAGAGATTCTTGAAAGCATTCAGTTGCAAACATAGTCTGTCTGTTGCTGCAGGCTTACTAGAGCTGGGGTTTGCTCCAATAATTTTGCAGCAAGTGTCATCTTAGATAACTGAGTCACTTAATACATGAATCATTCCCACAAAACTAACCTTTCTTAAATGAGCAGAAATAGATTTCTTTTTTCCTTTTTTTTTTTTTTTTTTTTCCTAAGTAACAAGCTGCTGATTTACATAGCATCCAGTAGCTTGTTGGTTTGTGTTATTTTTCTTAGTCCTGGAATCTTTCAGAATTCAAAGCTCAATGTGATATAATTCACACCATGCAAGATTAGATTACATACAGGAGTTACATGTAGGAAAACCTCCTGAATAACTGTAATGGCAAGTACTTAAAAAAAAGAAGAAAACAAACAAACAAACAAAAAAACCCACAAAAAAACCATTTCCCAAAGAGTTCAGCCACAGTGTTTATTAGGAAAAAGCCACAGCATAGCACTATTTATTGCTAATTTACTAGCACTGCTCCAAAAATAATGCCTCCCATTTTTATTGTGTTGGCCCACAATGTCAAAGGCAGATGGTGGTGGTGTGGCAGTAGAGGTTGAACCTTTCCACCAATATCCTGTTACTTTTTGTTACTGCGTGACAGATAGCAACAGAGGGGCACTCTGATGAAATGGCATCTGACATGGAAGCACGGATGAAGCAAAGTTGTGCCACAGAATTCCTGCACTTGGAAAAAATGGCACCCACTGACATTCATCAGTGCTTCCTGAAAGCTGATGGAGACAGTGGATGCGAGCACAGCGAGGCAGTGGGTGTTGTGTTTTAGTAGCAGTAACAGTGACATAAAAGACACGTTCTGGATGGCTCTGCAAATTTTAATGAGTGCAAAATGCAGGCAATTCATCACTGGTGAAACTGCAGAGCTAATGGTAGAAATTATGCTGAAAAATAGTGTTCTGTAGCCGAGAATTTGCTCTATCAAACAGTGTTATTTTTTTGCTTTGTATCTGTTGTAGTTTCCATGGAAGTAAAGAGAAGGCATTAATTTTCAATAAACTACTTGTCTTGAAAGCTGGAAATACTTTCAAGCCAGCCCACAGTAGGCAGGATGGTACAAGAAGAAACTTCATTAAATTTTTGAGCTGATCATGACTCCCATCTAGATTCCAATCACATGCAAGGCCAGCCTTCATGCTGCAGACTCTGCCTTCTTTCCAAAGATGGTCCAGAAGGAAACATGTCAACTAGAGACTATTGACAATCTTCTTGGAGTGCTTAACCAGAACAGAAACAGAAAATTCAGTTTGTAGAGGTAGCAGATTTTTCCAAAGAAACTTTGTTTTATTTTTCAAATAGATATTGAAGAACACCAAAGTCAAGTAGGAAAACAAGGAATGGAATGGTACAGTCATATTATGAACTGAGCCACATCCCTGACTCTTAATCTGGCTGCAAAAATACTAAGCCTGCTGACTTCATCAAAGTTGCATATAGTTTTAACACTAGATACAAGTTTCAACTTCCAAACACAAACAAACAACCTCAGTTCTTTCTTCACAACTACAGAAAACGGCTGTTAACAGACTCCTGGGCTCTGTTATCACATGTAAAGGAAAGAAAAAAAACGGAAAAAGTCTGTCACTTTGTTGAAATTTCTAGCACATAAACATCATCATGCATTTACAGTAAGGATCCTTGGAAAGAAACTTCACTCTTCAAGTCTCTCATTTGGAAAATCAGAAGAGCTAGGCATCAGTAGGACCTGTTAGTTAAGGACTTGCTGGGTTCTGTCTGCTTCCACCATGGCCATCAACTGCCAGACACAACAAAACAAACAGCCTCCACACCCCTGCTGAAAAAGAAAAATAATAATTACTAATGCACCTTCTAAAATTCCCCCCAAAACAATCCAGCATATGTTCTAAAAAGGCATTCCTTCATTTCAATGATGGTGCAACCATCTGTGCCCCAAAGGCATTCAGTTTCTAACATTTTTGTCTGAATAGGGTCTGACATTTCTGTCTGTTTGTAACTCGTCAGGCAAGATCTCAAGTAGCCACAATTACTTCACAGGGCTGTAAAGTAAGAATATACATTAAAAGCTAAGTATTTGTGTGCTTTTATGAACTTCCCTTTCCTGCTGTTTGCCTCTGAAAGACAGGTAAACTCTGTTCATCTTAAAAAAGAAAAAAATCAGAAAGGAATAGTACATGGATATAAGCAGTACATGGATATAGGCAACAGCTGAGGAAGAATTCAATTTAACATACAGAGTTCCAAATAAACGAGTTGAAAACAAAACAAAAATTAGAAGCATTTTAACTCATAAAGCAGACTTCGTAACTGCTAAAATAGCAGAACGTTCCACCAAAGTGACAAATGTTATTACAGAGGAAAATGTCATTTGGTGTGCCATACAGATTAATAGCCTAATTTAAACAGGGGGAAAAAAAGAAGAAGGAAAAAAAAAAAAAAAAACCCTAATAAAACGTCAGTAGCATGATTGACCAACATGGAACACCCCAGTGTGCAGTAAATTACAGAGCTGTATCCTGTGGGAGTGTAGAGGTGCCTCGCATGCCCGCTCACCATTGGCTCCTCTTGCAGCAGCAGTGAGAGGCTCCCACAGATGGCCGCACATAGAGGAAGAACACAGCAGCGGGGGGCAGTGGGGATAGAGCAGGGATATCCTCCCCTCCCCAGAGAATTCCCCCACCAGGGAAAGCCCCCACAAATCAAGCTGTTTTATGAAGCACAAAGGAAATGTAGCAGAAGTCCCACTATTGCTAGTCAGACTAGTAATAGCCGGAACTCTTAAAAGAAATCTAATACCAGTTTATTTGTGCATCTAATACATTTAAATCTAATACTGGTTTACTTGTAGTTATAAATCTCATACTGTACTGTCTGTGATGATGCTATGTAAAAATCCACAGGCAGAAAAATGCTACGTGCTTTAAAATACAGAAACTTGTATTTACTTACAATGCTATTTCCATTCCAATTCCATTACAAAACCTGCTACTTCCTTTTAAATATTTATTCAACTTACTTCTTGTGTATTTTTTTATTTCCTATTGATTAATTAAAAACCATTATGTAACTTTCGGTTCAGTCTACTTCTACTGCCTATTAATAATCTTATTTTGGCACCCAGGCATAGTTTACTAGCAGCCGTTCTAATGTTGTTGGCTTTTTTCCTTAAAAAACCTTTGTTCTGTCAAAAAAAAGTGTCAGAAGTGAATAAAAATTTAGGAAAAAAAAAAAAAAAAAAGAGGGAAAATTTCCCACAGCAAAAGCTCCCACCGAATGAAAACATTTGAGAAACTGGTAAGTGATTCCAGAACATTATTGAACGTGAGGCATTAAATGGGCATCCACCGTGCATATCATCATTCAGGCCTGAAATACATGCCAAGAGGTCAGGACAAAGTTTCCAAAATTGGCTCTATATCCATTGCTGCCACCCAACATACGAAGCTGGTGAAAACACACATACTGTTGGAGCTCTTCAGAGCAACCCTGGGACAGAAGCCACCAACATGCAAGCCTACATGAGCTTTCTGGTGTCAAAACTACGCACATCTCCACACACTGGAGACCTCTGCGTAGGTTATTTGTCTGCGGTTTGACGCTTCTGAGCAGTGTAGGTAAGGTTTTGGTACCATCAGCTGGGAAAAGAGCTTTAAGAAGGCTGTCACGTGGCGGCTGAGACATGCTGAATAATTATGAGCCTCCTACCACACCGCAGAAAAGAAGAAGCCAAGCACACTAATTTAAATCTCTTTCACCAAGCTAGAAATCTAACCACAACTTATTAAACAGCTCAACAAAACAAGCCAGAGTAGTTCACTCCAGGATTTGAGTATTGATCTTCTAACAACTGTAAGAGCATTGAAATCAGAAAACAAATAAATAAATAAGGCAAGTAGAGTTTTATCCTCATCATTTTCAGCAAGCGTCATTCTTCTGCTTGAGCCAAAGGATATCGCAATGTATGCCTGGCCTGACTGAAATACTACAAACAAAAAGGAAAGCAAAAACATTTGTAAATGAACCGTTCCACTGGCTAATAAGTCTTGTGTGTGAGAAGTCTTGTTTGCTCTGTGTCAGTCATGCCACTGTCTGTGCTAGTAAACACAACGCACCTTTAAATCGCCTGCGCTAGAATGGTCTGCATGCATTTCATAAACTGGCGACTGTGTTTTCTCATCTACTCACTTTCAGTGGGCAGCTTTATTCCACACATGATTGTCACTCTGAAGTTGCTTTTCTTAATAGGTATTCTGACTTGCCACGTATGTGGTTTCAAAGTGAAGCTGTCTGATGGTTACTCAGTGCTACAGCATGTGACACTGTTGCTGTGAGAGAATGACTGCTCACCTTTCAAGCGCAGCTTCTTCGGTTTTTCAGTCTCCTCTTTCCTCTGAAGTCCTTTGTGTGATTATGGTTGTCATCCTGACTAGGAGCTCTACATACCAGAATCGTTAATTCAAAGGGAAACTCCTAAAACTTGCTACATGCTTCTAGTAACTTGAGAATTTTTACACAGCGGATGGATGCAGTAAGGTCACAAGTAGCCTGTCCCACTGTGCTGTGACTGATTTCTACCACTCCCTAAAGACTAGAAGTATTTCAGTTAACTGGTCTTGTTATTCCTGCACTCGGAAGTACATTTCTGTTGTTTCTTCACTGGTTTCCCCGATTTCCCTGCATTTTTAACTAGCTCTTTAGATGCATTAACTGTAAGGCAGACCTGGTGGGATGAAAAAAGACATTCATTCCTTCACATACACACTTCAGCACCCTCTACTTCTGTAAGAGGAGACTTGAAGACATTCACACACACACACAGCCTGCACTGAAGTATTAACATAACTCACAAGGTTTGGTCTGCAGATAAGCAAAAACTCAAAGGAGAAGCTGCAACACAGAAACACAACTGATTTCCTCTGCCTTAGTCATTAAAACCTTTGCACCCCTTCAGAGGAGCTGGGTGATTCCTCTCCTATATGAACTTAATGGCAAACGATGGACTCTGATACCATAAAACCAAAGTCTCAGTTTCTTAAAGAAGGACAGTAGAGGAAACATGCTGGTTGGTCACACAGCTTGAATTCACAGCTTGCTGGGCACTGGGGCACTGGAACACCAGGCCAAGTGTTTGTTCCCTGGGACACATGGAAAACTACTTAATAGATAAGACAAAAACAACCTTTGTGCAGTGCTTTCCTTTGAAAGTATTTTGGGCTGCTTGTAATTTGTTTCTGACAATTAGTCTTAACTCAGCAACCTCTCCTCCCACATGTAGTTCTATGCTTATGACAGAATGATTTTCCAATTTGGAAAAGCCTGAACAGCTGTCATACCATCCAAACAAATATCGTCCTATTTATCACCTCAGAACCACTAATACAGCCTATTTGTTGTTTGAAAACCTCTTTTCCTAATAATTAATTTTATTTCCAAAGCAGTAAGATAACAATACTATAAAACTGAATGACGAGATCATGAAAATTGATTTTCTTCTTCGTGTCTGTTCACACAACATTGAAAGCTGATATCGTTCACCCTCTTCCCTTCAACGAGCAGTGCCACATATTTGGCTCTGACTGTGCTTTTGCTGTCGATACGTTATGACATCATCACTGTCACAAGTCTAAACAGAAAAGGGAGGTGCAGGATAGTGAAGGCAGAAAAGGATGAGGCTTTTATAACACATTTTGCCTGCACATCAGATAAGAGGTTCTTATAAGGATATAAATTTCATGCTCCAGGGTACAGGTTTTGTATCCTCTGCAGCAGCTGATACCATCTAGTGTAAGGGAAAGGACACACATCCAGGCGGGCCCAGGTGTCGGATGCGGTGTAACGCTCTGATGACCACGTTCCGGACCTGACATGACAGCATCCTCCCTAAGAGGAACACCGTGCAGGTATGTGTCTGCTGCAGAGTAAGCTTTTTGTTGACATTTGTGCTCCGGGAACTCAGCAAACAGCACTCCTTGTGTGAATGTCACCAGGCAGGCGTCAGATGAAACAGTTTTTGTTCCTCCATCAGCCTGGCTGGAGAATGAATGATCGTAAGGAGGCTTTGTTAGACGGTATAACTCTACTGCCAAGTGTGCAGATGGTCTTCTCATGGTCAAGCTAAAAGAAGTGCCTGACACAAATATACAAGCAGGTCCCTCGCACACACACACACCCGTCTGTGTTCAGTAACACAATTAACACAGCTCTGAAGCCAGCTGTAAGCAGCACATCGACGACAGGCTGTGAGGAACGGGGATGGCTGGCAGCAGGAGATACCAGACGCGCTGCTGTGATGCAAGAGTGTCTCCTGCGCGTTCGCTCTGCGGTACGGCCCGGCTCTACCTGCGCTTATAGCTTCGGTAACTCGCCCAGCTTCCAGCCCTGTGGCTGCGGCCCGCGGGACATAGCCGGGACACGGCTTCCCCCAGGGGTCGGTGCGAGAAGCCCACGACGCCACCGACTGCAAGCTAGGCAGGCAAGGGCCGGCTGCAGCCACTCAGCCGCAGGGATCCGGGCAGGTGCCTCCGATCCCTCCCGCCCCCCACCGCAACCCGCCGCCCGCCCCCCCCCCCCGGCGCCCCGCCTCGCCCCGCCGCCAGCCCCGGACGGAGGTGCCCGCGCCCGGCCCCGCGCAACCTGCCCTCCGCGGCGCGGCCAATGGGGCGAGAGGGCGGGGAGGAGCGGAGCCGATTGCCCCGGCCGCCTCCGCCCTCCGCGGCGAAACTCGGCGGGAGCGCCGCGGGGAGTTAGACGGCGCCCGCACGGCACCGCAGCGCAGCGCAGCGCCGGCGGGAAGGACGGAGAGAGGGAGGGGTTGAGCGGCGCCCACCGCGCTCCGGACCCGCGCCGCCCCTGCCGGCACCTGGAGCCGCCCCGTCCCGCGGCCGCGCCGAGCCCTCCGCGGCGTGGGTGAGAGACGGACGGGCTCCGCGCTCCACTCCGCCGGGCTCCGCGCTCGGGCCGGCCCCGCTGCCTCGGGCCCCTTCGACGCGGCGTGGGAAGAAGCGGAGGCAGCGCTCGGCTGTCCTGGCGCTCCTGTTCGCCTCCTCTCCTAGACTTTTTTTTTTTTTTTTTTTCTTTTTAACTAAACCAGACGACTTTCTTTTCTCTTTCCTGATTCGATTTTTTTTTTTAATTATTTTTTATTTTCAGGCTAGGCTGCCCCCTCCCCAGTTCTGCTCTTGTTCCCTCCTTCTGGAGCTCTCTTGTCTCCCCACGACCCCCCAGTAGCACGTGGGCGCCATGTCCTTCAACTCCACCACCATCCTGCAACCTGCCAATGGCTCTGCCAACGGGACTGCCAGTGCGGCTGAGGGTGGGAAGCCTGCCACCATCCCCACCGTCATGTTCATCTTCGGCGTGGTGGGCAACCTCATCGCTATTGTGGTGCTCTGCAAGTCCAGGAAGGAGCAGAAGGAGACCACCTTCTACACGCTGGTCTGTGGGCTGGCAGTCACTGACCTGCTGGGGACCTGCCTGGTGAGTCCGGTCACTATCGCCACTTACCTGCAGAATCGCTGGCCGGGAGGACCGGCGCTGTGTGAGTACAGCTCCTTCATCCTCCTCTTCTTTGGACTCTCTGGACTCAGCATTATCTGTGCCATGTCTATAGAAAGGTACCTGGCCATCAACCATGCCTATTTCTACAACCATTACGTAGATAAGAAGCTGGCAGGGCTCACGCTCTTTGCCATCTATGCTTCCAACGTGCTGTTCTGTGCCCTCCCCAGCATGGGGCTCAGCAAATCAACCTTGCAGTACCCTGACACCTGGTGTTTCATAGACTGGCGAGCAGAGAAGGCCACTCATGCAGCGTACTCATACATGTATGCCGGCTTCAGCTCCTTCCTGATCATGGTTACGGTGATCTGCAACATCCTGGTCTGCGTGGCCCTCATTCGCATGCACCGCCAGTTCATGCGGCGCACATCGCTGGGGACAGACACCACCTCCAGCCGCTTATCTGACTTTCGCAGACGCCGGAGCTTCCGTCGGATGGCTGGAGCAGAGATCCAGATGGTTATTCTGCTCATTGCCACTTCCCTGGTGGTGCTCATCTGCTCCATTCCTCTGGTGGTGAGTAACATTTTGCAGCCCTACTTCTTTCCATCATCTATATTGCTGAGTCTTTTCTCCTCCTCTTCTGTGCCTGTAGGTCAAAATCATGTTTAGATGGTGCTGCAAGCTCTTAGCGTAAGTTTGGTGCAGTTAGCACGCACGCATGGTGATAGAAAGTTGTACTGGTTTGTATTTACAAGAAAAGAACCCACGCGTATACCAAGCCCTAGACTCCTTTGATTGGTTGAAACGCAGTGCCAAAAATTCTTAACAAATTTTCCACTGTTTAACTGGAATCAACACAGTGAAAATTTCACTGAGAGCCGAGGGCACTTGAAAGTTCACTTCCAAAATTAATTTGTGATGAGTGAGGTTTGGAGCTGGCCTGCTCTTCTGGGTGCCTGTTGTGTTTCTAAAATATGTACTATTGCTGAAGGGTACAGCAGTCCTTAGTATGCGGAAGGAGGTGAGCTTTCTGTTCACATGGCACCAGCAAGGTGCAGAACGCTTCACACCCAAACCCAGAGCCGAGCTTCCCATCCCAAAGGACCCACTGGGAAAGATCCCACGCTATTTCACTCCTCTCTCCCTACTCGGGAGGGCTGAAAGCAGTGGTGCTGCTTGTTGCTGTCATTTTTAGTTGGGTGAGAGCTTAAGGAACCTGGCCCACATGGAGCTAGAGGAATACCAGAGTGCCAGACAAAATTACCTCTAACCGTTTGCTAATTTTCTGCAACAGCTGGTACAATTACTGCCATTGACTTGAACCTGCGGCTCCTACTTTCTTCTGTTCCTCCGCCTTATCTCCAAGGAAGACAAAAAAATCCATCAGCTCAAGGCTCAGTTCTCATTTGCCACCCACCGTAATCCAGCTTGGCGAACTTCTCTCCCCTCCTGGCATAGAAATGTTAAACAAACAGTTGGCTTGCCATACTTGCCACCTTCCAAAACACAGTTTAGGGAGCCAAGGAGTTGTTGTTAGACATAAAGCGGTGTTGGAAGATGGATTGCTTTGGGGGAGTTTGGTTTGGGTAGGAGCTATTCCACAGTCTCTATGTCACAGAGGGTTTGCAACATGTGTGATGTATGAATGGCCATCAGGGGATGCGAAACAGCCATGCCACAGCATAGTAAGGAAGTTCGGAGAAATACATCTGCAGAGAACTTGGAGAGGTCAACGAGTCCATCCTCCTATTAAGAGTAGGGTGTAGTTGCAGGGGTCAGGCCAGTTTTGCCACATTACTGAGATAAACAGGAGCCAGTGGAGTGTAGCTGTGCTGGAGCACCGGCAGCTGTCGCCCAGCACTGTCTCTCCTCCTGCAGCGCTATCATTTCATGTCATGCTGTGGCATAGCTGGGCACTTTGCTGTCTGTTTGCTGCTTGTCATGTAAAGGAAATGGAAACGTGCCGCTCGAGCTGTGCGCGGGCTGCTTATGAGGCACGCGTGTGCTCAATCGAGGAACCACACGCAGCCTGTTACGCAGCACAGCAGCAGAAACCTCATGGGTAAGCTGACATGCAACACTGGGGGAATCAGGTCACGGGGTGCCAAGCCCCAGCAGTAGGGCTTTAGAAAAAAAGCCAAAACCTCATCCCTTGGAGGAGCAGCTAGAGAAAGGCCGAGGATGCAAAATGAAATGCCATGAGCTAGGAGTCCTACAGAATGTACCAAAAAAGAAAAGGAAAAAGAGGGAGGGGCTACCAGAAAGGAAACTAGATTGTTGACAGTTCAAATTAATGATCCTGGGTGGGGCAAGAGATTTATTATTTAAACAGTGGCTGTTGAAAACCTTACATGCAGCAGAGAGTATGTGAAGGTGCAGGTGACAAAGTTCTGCTCTCAGACCTTGATCCTTCTACTCTCTCAGACCTTGATTCTGCTGCTACAAAGGCATGGTGTTGCCTTGAGTGTTCACATGCAGTTGTTTTTCTCACCTAAAGCAGCAGACTGTTGTGTGTGAAATGAAGTAAAAGAGTGTCATTTTGCTGTTGCCATATTTCACTCCGATGCGTGATGAGGAAAAGAAAAAAGGAAGTTTTGTTTTTCAGCACTCGTAGATGCATCATTACAAAGTCCAGTATGGTTAAATTGCTCCATTATATGGGTAGCTTTTGCCAGCCTCCTGCTGTGGGAATAAGCCACAGCCGTTCATGCTTTGTTACACCACGATGATGCTCCTGGAGCCCATTCAAGGCCAGGCTGGATGGAGCTCTGAGCAACTTGATGGAGCTGTAGGTGCCCCTGTTTATTGCAGTGCAGTTGGACCACACATCCTTTATGGCTTCCTTCCAGACTGGACGATTCTATGATTCCATGTACTGCTGCATAGTATATTAAGCCCTCTGCTTATAGACGGAGGTTAAGCATTCCAAGGTAAACTCTGAGCAGTGACACCTTCATGTTATAAATCCTTAGAGAAAGCCAGCGGCAGAGACAGGAAAATCACAAACTTATACGTACATTTTTATGACTCAAAGGAGTTCCCTGGAGTTACGGGGGGAGCCCACACCGCAGAGGAGACTGCAAGGCTCGTTTGTCGTGCAGAGCCTGGCAGACATGGGAACATGCGAGTAGTAAGGTGGTGGTGGCATGATTCAGATGCACAAAGCCGGCTCAGAGGGTGCTCTGTGACTGAGATTTTCTGACGGGCTGATTTCCTACTGATGATTTCAGCTGAATAAACTATCTCTGAAGTCAAAGCAAAGCGAGTTCTGAACGAGAGACAAACTTTAACATTGTAGAATGAATGCTTTCTCAGTACAGTACACTGGGAGACAGAGGGAGCCCAGCAAGCTGTATTTATCAGATTTAACAAAAAAAAAAAAAAAATCACATTTAAAAACATTAAATAGCCCTGAACTACTAAGAAAAGGCTTGTCTTGATTTAAAAAGTGTTTAAAGAGCAGTGAACTGAGTCACAGAGGACAGCCGTTCTTAGTAATGACTCTGCAGCACTCAGCTTACAAATAGGGTTGTTCAGCATTTTAATGATTTATTCATAAAATCAGCAAAATCTGACAGTGACATGAGCGTGAAGAAAAGTCTGACAGGAGTTTAGGAGTGGAACTAGGGAAAAGTGCATCAGATGTGTGCTGCCTCTTGCCTGCACTTCATACTGTCTCTTTTTCATCTTTTAAAGATGTGTGAGTTTTTAGAACGTAGGATTGGATATAGTCAGAAGTAGTGAATGAGGCACATTAGGTGGTACTTTATCAAGAATGTAGCAGAAATTGCTGCCCAGCCCTTAAGAATGACTTTCAAGAGGAAGTAGGCACACACTGCTGGTAGTACAGTTCACTCCAGCGGTCTCTCAGACACTCCTAGGTTTACAAATGCGTGATCTTTTTCTTATCCTGACCTCTGCATGCCGTTGAGTTGCACTGAAAGTGAAAATAAAATGCTGTGCTTCAGGATGCATGTGTGGTCCGTCTCATGGAATAGTCAAGAGTTTCTACCGTAAGGTTTAGCTGAGATAAAAGTTTGGGTTTTCGTTTGGTTTGGTGTGGGTGTTCAGCCAGCAGCATGGTCGCAGGCGCAGCTGCTGGGCCATCTCTTGCAGTAGACGCTGAGAACTTAAAGGCAAAGGGTGCTGGCTCCTGGAGATGAAAAACTTGTTTCCTGCTTTGTACCGTTTAAAATGTATCCTATCAGCACGTGGGACATTTTATGAGGGGAGATTATTGCTCTAATTACTCTTTGACAATAACTATACAAATTGCTTTATAGTACTTCACAGAAATAGCGATCATGATTTGCATTTGTATTTAATAAAAAAGAAAAGCAGCAAAGCATGCAGGGCTGCGATCCTACCGCTACCTGCTGCTTCAGAATGAACTCAACACACTATGGAGCAAAGTGCTGCTTAACCTCTCCTGTGAAGAAAGGCTGAGGGAGGGAGCCGGGCTTGTTCAGCCTGGAGAAGAGAAGGCTCCAGGGTCACCTCACTGCAGCCTTCCAGTACCTGAAGGGGCCGATAAACAGGAGGGAAAGAGACCTGTTACGTGGACGGATAGTGACAAGGTGTAGCAGTTTCAAACCAACAGAGGGGAGATTTGGAGATTTAGGTTAGTTGTTAGGAGGAAATTCCTCACTCAGAGGACGGTGAGGCCCTGGCACTGCTGCCCAGAGAGCTGTGGTGCCCCATGCCTGGAGGTGCTCAAGGCCTGGTCAGATGGGCAGCCTCAGCTGGTGGAGGCACTGCCCATAGCAGGGGCTGGAGCTGGATGGTCCTTGAGGTCCTTTCCAAACCATTCTGTGATTCTGTGATTAACGAAATTGCAAAGAAACCACAGATACTTTCAAAATATGTCGCCTGAATCCAGTGGCTACAGATACGTCACATAAGTCTCAGTCCTTTGAGCTATGAATTGTTCTCATTTGCTTTTTTCTTAAATTGGGATTTCAAATCGGGGCAATTGGAGAAATTCAAACATCAGATAACGTAACATAGCAATGTATTCTACTTTCTGAGCACTTATTTAGAATAGGCGAATATCCCTTATCATGCTACAACTTGTAAGGGAAAACTTGCAGCCAAAAGAGGGTACATCTGCTGTTAGTGTGGGTGTTTCACCAGGGTGTAAAGAAATGATAACAGTGACATTCCAACACAGGTTTAGTTGTTACTATATTGTGACTAATACGAAATCCAGGCAGTAGGTATGAGCTGGTAAATGCATTTGATTTTTGGGGGGGGCTTCTAATGAAAAGATGCGTGGGGTTTCAAAGTTTTCACTGAATGGGTTCATTTTAGGAGTCTCTCACCTCCGTCTCACATCTCTGTCAGAAAGAAGTGAAGCGTACAGAGGTGACATAAAGCACACTGTAGGCTTTCCTTTTAGCTGTGGTGTCAGCACTCAGAGCCGTTCGTCCCTGAGCTCTGCCAGGCGGAGAACAGTGAGTCGAGTACCTCAGTTTCAGCTGGTGCTTATCAGAGGAACAATCCCACTATTAAATCGCTGGTGTGTAACTGCAGCTCTAAGCTAAAAGGAAAAAAAAAAAAAAAAAAAAAGAAATAAAAATAAAAACCAGGCCTCCAGAACTGGTCTGTGTGCTGCCTTCAGAACAAGCATATTTCAAGAACAGTACGGCCAGTGCCGTAGACTCATCGAGTTATCTTCCAGCCCCTCTGCGCTGAGGAATCCCGACCGCTGCTTTGCACGTTCTGAGCCCGCGGCTCCGCGAACAGAAATGGAGGCCCAGAACGAATCCCCGCCGCGGGTGCGGGGTTACCGTTGTGGCCGTGCCCGGCCTGCCCAGCGCCTGCCCTGGGACAGCGCTGCCACCTGGCGGCCCGCTGCGGCACGGCCGCGGCGGGAAAAGCCCTCCGTGCCCGCCGGGAGGGCCCGATCTGTGAATCTTAAACTCCTGCGGGCTGTGCTTCTCGCAGCCGGCGGTACGCGGGATTCATCGGTGATGGGCGTCAAATAAGAGAGGCGGCAGGTTGGAGGCTGCGTCAATAGTGCAAAAACCCGTGGCGAGCGAAGCCTAATCAAAGTGAGCTGGGGGTCGGCCTCTTCTCCCTTGTAACTAACGATAGGGCCGGAGGGAACGGCCTCAGGTTGTGCCAGGGGAGATTCACGTTGGATGTTAGGAAATACTTCTCTTCCAACAGAATGTCCTGTTGCTGGGACAGGCTGCCCAGAGAGGTCTGTTCCAACCTTGGTGACTCCGTAATTCTATAAAGTAAAACCACAGAAATATACCCTGCTGTGTGTGTAGGAATGCTCTTTGATGTGTATCAGTTGTGCCTGTGGCTCAGCAGGGAATAAGCTAGTTGTCAGATGGCCACCTGCAGTGTTGGGAATACTTAGGAAGGATCGCTATGTTGCTCTGTAAGTTTATTATTTTCCCGTATTTTGAAATTCCTGTGGGAACGTTTTGTTACCCATGAACCTGGATGAAGGTGCTGAGAAAGCAAATCCGAATCATCATCAGCTTCACGTTCAGTCATTTGAGATTCTGTGCACAGCACTGCTGAAGAAGGACTCTGCAATGCTTTAAACATGCTTTGCAGGTAGCCTTGGGGCACGTTCAAGCTCTAAATCCTGACAAGCAGAATACCAGCACACGGCTCTGCTGCAGGAAAGTTTTGATGACCTGAGAGGGCTTTCCTAGTTCAGAAGCAGTATATACACATGTTTATCCTCCTGCTTGTCTGTAAGCTCATAGCTAGGCCAGACTTGACTCATCTCGGGAGCCAAGATGGAGGTTTTAAAATACCCGTAATTCTGCTACTAGATTTTCACTGTTTCACGTAAGAAGAGAATTAAGGGGTTTAATTAAGGAGTTTGGAGACTACAGCATCTTTCACTGTCGGTTATTTTCTGTGGCTTTCCTAGGTCTTCCTAAAATTCCAGACGCTGCACAGGTCTTGCTAAAAGGAAGAATAGGAAGAATAGCTATTTGAGACTTAACACACTCGTATGATGTCACGCTCCTTATGGACACTGGAAACATAACAGTTGGTATCAAAGAACTGGGCTATGCCCTACAGCACCATTTTCAGAAGTGGCTTCAAAACAAGGGTAGAGACTATAATGCCGGTTTTTCTGGGATTCCAAGGGAGAGCCTGCAGGAGGCATTTCTGTGTAGAAGACATGATCCAAAGTAGTCTTAAATTTTCGGCATGATAAATTGGACTTGCTGATTCAGTTGTCATCTAGCAGCTGCTTCAAAATTTCGAATTCTTAACCACTTCATATGTATTTTTATGCTTTGCTAACTAGAACCAAGTGCCAGCTCACGTAGGTAAGCAATGCACTCCAGTCCGGTGCTGGAATCATCTAACCACATTGACGTATTAAAAATCTTCTACCTGGAGGACCTTTCTTTTTGTTACTTTAGGTTTTTTTTTTCCAAAACATGCTGTAACAAGCAAGCCACTGAGGTTATACAATTTCAGTAAGGACAGGTGCCAGCCGGAAGTATTTCTAAACTAGGCAGTCAACAGCTCTGGGCTTGTTTCTGGAGAATAACATGCCTGGATTATAACCTTAGTTTCAGTTTGTTTCTAAACACACAGTTATTAGACCTTTGCCAGAGGAAACACTTGGCCACGTCCCCTCAGTGGACTCTGATATCTCTTTGCAAATTGCATAAGACCAGAGATATAGTAAGGAAGCAGGATATAGGTATAGCTCTTTGTTCCTGGGTTATAACCACTAACAAGGAAGTTGTAAAAGCAGCATCCAAAAGTTGAAGATTCAAGGATTAATTATGAGGGGTTAAGAGAATGTCACTCCTTTCCTACCTGAAGCACTTAAGATCAATTTACAGCAGATTAATTCTTTTGCAGTTTTGAAAAAAAAAAAACCTCACAGTTGCCAATCTCAGCTGCCTCGCTTTGGCAGCCTCTTCTCTTGTATCTTGCAATTGCAAATTGCGATCCATGCAGTGATATATAGTCTTTGATTTCCTGATACAGTTGTAAAATTTTGCCTTTATTCTCCCCCTTCTCTTTCAATAGGTCCGTGTCTTTGTGAACCAGCTCTACCGGCCCCCATTTGTGAAAGATCTAAGGCAAAACCCTGACCTGCAAGCCATCCGCATCGCCTCAGTGAACCCCATTTTGGATCCCTGGGTCTATATCCTCCTGCGCAAGACTGTGCTCAGGAAAGCCATCGAGAAGATCAAATGTCTCTTCTGCCAAATTGGAGGAGCTCGGAGGCAGCACTCGGGGAGCAATTTCAATTGTGTGGATGGTCGCAGGACCTCTTCTGCCATGTCAAGTCAGTCACCCTCATTCATCTCCCGCGAGCTGCGGGAGATCAGCAGCACGTCCCAAACACTGCTGTATCCCCCAGAGCTAAGTGAGAGCAGTGTTGGTGGTGGCGTGCTGCTTCCAGGCCCCAGCGCAAGTTTGGCTCAGTCTGACACTACATCCGTAAGGACACTGCGCAGCTCAGAGACCTCAGACTCCTCACAGGGGCAGGACTCAGAGAGCGTCCTCCTGGTGAATGACATCAGGTCTGGTGGTGGGGCCACCTCTATGTCCAAGGGCAGCCCCCTCCAGGTCACCTTCCCCACTGAGACATTGAATTTATCAGAGAAGTGTATATAGCAAAAAAAAAAAAAAAAAGGCATCAACCCTGGTGATCTTTCCTGGTACAATGGAAAATTGGTGCAATAGATAGGCATTCAACCTATTCAAGTGGAAAGGGGATCAACTATGCTCCAAAGGGCTAATTTTCTCTTGCCATGTGATGGGTACATTTCTTTTAGACTACTGAGGACTGTGTGGAACAGACACTGCGTTTTGTGCTGCCGTCAGAAGTTGTACAAGACAGGTCTAATGAGACTGGATTCACAAACATGTCTTGTTCTGGGTCACAGGAGAGCTACTGGGCCTCTCAAAATAGAAAGATACATCACTTTCTTTTCCTTTTTTCCTGTCTTTCTTTCTTGCTTTCTTTGTTTTGCTTTGTTTGTTTTTTTTTCATTTCTTTCACTCTCTGTCCAAATCTGGTAGAACTGTTTTCCTGTGGCTGCTCAGCTATCAAGAGTCTAAGGTTCTGGTACTAGAGCAGAATGTGAGCAGAACTACTAGGAACTGGACGGAGCTACTCTGACAGCTGCCTGCAGTAGGATTTCAAAGTGTCTCACTAAAGCATGAAAATGTGAATTTTTAATGTTGTGTATATATCAGGTTTGAAAATATTTAAAAGTCTATTCTTCTCTGTGAGAAGGGTTCTTACTAATACCAGGTATATAGAAATGATTGCCAGCCTTCTCTTCCCCCACTATTTCCTGCTGATAAGACATTCTTGGTTTAGATCTGTTGTCCGTGCTAGATTCACAGTTGATAATTCTTTAGCTGAGAATATGTAAACACTTTGAGTGAAATGGAAACGTATGTACAATTGAGAAAAAAGAAAACATATCTTCAGTTAAGAATACTCCTTTTCAGTGTATGTACAAGCCAGATTTTATTTATGTGCTGATAATGTTTCCATGTATAAACACATCTGCTCCTCGCTGAGTACTTCGGCCCACGTCCTGCACACACTTAGGCACACACTTAACAATGCCCATCGGAGTAGCCCTTCTGCTGCCTGGGAGACTCATATGTAAAGTTAAGGACATATAGAAGTGTTTTAATATCAGGGCCTAAAACTTTCAACCCCTGGTTAATAGTCTTAATATTCACTTTAGTTAAAGCATCACTGATGTAATAAAGGTATTTTTTTCATAACATTTATCATTTTACTTTAAATAGTAAATAGAATTTTATGACTCTGTAATCTGATATTCCACCAAATAAACGTACGAAACCATGGAAGCAGAATCTTCATTTAAAAGCATAAGTTACATAGAACCAGCTCCTGGTCTTGCACCCCATGTACATTATTTGTTCCTAGAGTTTTAATGGAAAAGACATCACCAGGAACAGCTGTTAACCAGTGACAAAAGGACTACTGGTGTTTTATTTTGTGAGGTTAGATCTTGTTCCAGAAATACTGTTTACTAAAATAATTCTGTACAGATATTTGGGGATGTTTTGTCAAATACTAAGCATGTTATGCTGCTTAAAGTGTTCTTATGTGAAATGCTTTATTGTAATGAAAATCTTGAGCCTTATGTTGATGATATGTTTAAGCAGTTGTATTGACCAAAATGATTTTGGAGATCACAATTAAATGGAAATGTTCTGCTTGAGCTCAAAAGTTTATGAGTCTGTTGCACCATTCAGTGTCAACTCCCCACTTTAACAGGCCACCCTTCTGGAACACCTTGTGCTTAGCTGCTCCCAAAACTTACTGAAGTTTCCAGAGCTCCACAGAACAATCGCCATCAGCAAGGAGGAGCCATCTCAGAAAACATCCGAGAGGACTGCCACACAGCCATGACAATTTCTCTCACAACAACAGAAAAATCAAAACCTCCACTCAATTAAACCTCAGCCTGCCTATTTTCCTCTAGCAGAGGAGCAGTAGAGCTTATTTGTATGTAGGAAGTTGTTGTATCTGCACAAATATTGCAGCAGAAGACATCGCTGCACCGATTAAAGTGGAGAACAGTGCTACTGAAGTTCCTACTATAGCTACAGGAACACACCTGCCTTAGTTCTTTGCAATTAAAGCGTTTAGCTATGGCCTGCTGCTTACTAGCGACCAACAAATAGCCCTCACCGTATTCCCTAAGACAAGGAATAGTACCTGACAGACTGTAGTTTTTAAATTGGAAAGGTCTGTGCGTTACTGATGGAAAAGTTTTTTTCTGATAGACTTCTAAGCAAGAATGGAGGAGCACCAAAAGAGGTGTTCTTCCTTTTGCAAAAACGAATGGTAGGTCTTCCTTCTCCCTGCGGCATTGCTGGTTTATCAGTGCCGGACAGGTCTCACAAGCCCACAACATCAGTACTAGTTGCCTTATGAATGAATGAGAATCCCCAATCAACCCACGTTAATGGAAAATGCATTAATTCACAGTTCAAAAGTATCTGATTCCAAAATCTTATCTCTGTGACTCCATCCTGTCAGTTCCACCACCCCTGGTTTCACACCCTTATTTCCAGCAGTCTGCTTCTGCCCACAGCACAAACTACAGCTTCACCAAACCATATATCCAACACCTGTACCTTTCCCCAGACTCCAGACCTAAACTCCATTTACACCCCTGTCCTCTGGCATGGTGTGAATAATCTACTCACAATAGGATGACAGCCAGTATTGGTAGGAAACTGACTTCTACGAATATTTGTAAATTAATTTGAACTTGTGATCAGTAAGTTAGCATTGCACTTGGGTCCAGGTTTAAGGTGCAGGATACAGTGCACTTATGCTCCAAGCGTGGGCTGAAAGATCCTATTACAAACCAAGCCTATACATCTCCACTGTCCGCAACACCAGTGCTACTTAATATATATCAGTGCTTTAAGTGCACTGCCAAAGTGATAACCCTATCAGTGTATCCCATTATCTTCAAATGGCACCATGACATCTTGATCAAGACGTCTTCTACAAAACTTTTCAGCCAATGTTCTGCAAAACTGCAAAGCGGATTTACTTTTTAAGTCACAACATAACAGACCTTCCCACTGCTAGGCTCCGTTACAGAACTGTCAGCTTTATCAGATATGAAAATAAAATGAAGTCAGAACCCCAAGCTTACTGAACGTCAATACAAAACTCACTCCCTACCTCCAGTCTTTCCCTTTGACCATTTACCCTCTAAAATTCAAAGAGCTCCTAGAGTCACCCCTCTTAGAAAGTCAGCCCCCTAAACCAGGACAGTCGATCTGCCACAATGGAACTTCTGCTACTTACCAGGCTAAGAACTTCAATCCACTTGAGAATGTGGTAATTGGTATGACACCAACCTACAGTAAATATGCGTAGTCCAGGGCCATATGCTTCTGCTTTCCTGAACCCCAGTACTATGTAAGTTCACAGCTATTATATGATCTAGAAGTAAAACTCATTTTTACCTTCTTCCTATTACTTTTAAGATCTGGGGGACACTAACCTCATGTTGCCAGGTACATTTTCAATGCTACCTTTCTCATCTTTATCCCAAACATCAACAGTTATTCAAGGAGGTTTTAGGGATGAGAACAGAGTTCACTTTTTTTTGCCTTCCATAACCTCTTTTAAAACCCAGTCCCACATTGTATTATTAAATTAGAGCCACTGTTATCTGATCCATACTTTACCCTCTAATACTGTTGGAAAGTATTTGTTCTCTCTCCATGTAATCTATGTAGGTTACTCAGAAAGTAATGCTTCCTATATATTTCCATGGAAACTACAACAAAGAACACAGCAACGCTCTCTGACATTACCTTCAGAACAGCCCTCTTCTGTTCAGTTTTCAGAAGATCGTTATCTCATTCTGCAGGGGTGGAATTCATCTACTCTGTTTCAGTATTTGACTACCAGTCAGCCACTTCAGGCTTCTTTTTTGTAGTCAGTGGAACTAATTAAGCACCTTGATTCAACATTTCTGAAGATTTTTATCTAACATGAGGCGTATGAATGGCCCTCTAAAGTTATACATTTCTTTCCAGATATAAAATTTTCCAAGGGAAAAAATCAGATTCAAATCCTCAGCTGTATTTTGCACTTTAACTACCTTGCTACATCTCAGCATTTTCATATATGATTCATATGGACGACATCCAGAGATAACAGACTGTGTATATGTATCATGAGATAGCTCATTTTTTTTAACTATGACTACTTAACACATCCAGCAGCGACAAAAGAAGCCAACTGATTATATGATTAACACCCCAGAACGGCCAATGATAACATTCTTGTTACTACCTAAAGAATAAACAGGCATCACTACACAACAGAGAAGTCATTATTTTATTCAAACAGATCCAGAAAATCCTGTACGTGCAAAACATGGCATGCTGTACAAAAAAAAAGAGAGAGGCTGCAATATCAGTAGTGAAGCTTCCTCCCTAAGAGTAACATATTCACAATAACTTATCTGTTTCAAGATATTACTGACAAGATAATACCTAG
Organism: Gallus gallus; assembly: GCF_016699485.2. NCBI lineage: Eukaryota > Metazoa > Chordata > Aves > Galliformes > Phasianidae > Gallus > Gallus gallus. The sequence continues at coordinate 13,386,432 of NC_052572.1, forward strand.
AATTTATAACCTAGTAACATCAGAATAAAAAACACACTTAGTACTGGGAATGGGAACACCACCACCTCCAGCCCAACACAACTGTTGAGCCTGATGGTACAGATGCGCACTGCCATAACTTCGACCAACAGCACTGAAGTCAATAGTAATTTTGCGAATCTTTTCAGTGGAAGCAGAAACGGTGATAGCAATGACCTCTGCAAGGAAGAAGGGACTCCTTTCCATATGAGAAAATACACAACACAGATGCAATTATAAAAGGCAAAGAAAGGAAAGATTTATTTGATTACAGCCAAACTACATTAAAACGGAAAACAGAAGATGTCTTACAGCTTTTGTGCACGCTTCCTTTTCCAGAGAATGCCTCTTCTTTGAAGAGAGTTGTCAAACTCTTCTAACACCTCCTACTGCTGAACAGATTGTACTATTTGCTACAAAAACAAACAAACAAACAAGCAAACGAAAACCCAAGATGAAGAAATTATACAGCAGAGCATTTCGATTCAAGTACACCCACTCAACAAGCATTTAAAAATCTTTTTCAGAACTGAATAAACAAAAACATAGCATGGTGATGTCTTACATTTTTTAATAGTCACTGTAATTATAATTATTTTGGATATTTAAACGTGACTATTATCCAGTTTAGTCTGGAGGCTATCTTCTCTATCCTGTCTCCTCTGACAACAAAAAGAGGGTAGTCTTAATAAAGAGTACATCAACTACCTGATTTTGTTTCTCTAAGTGGTTCACAGAAGGAACCAGTGGCCATCTTCCCCTAAACAAAGATGAAGACTAAGCAAGCATGTCTCCTAAGTTTCTCACAGTTATAAATATCCACCACAGCATCTAAAATCCAAAAAGAATAAAGATGGAGACTCAGGCAATGCTGCCCTGAACAACTGGTTCACCGAGACCATAATTTAATTGGCAGGTTGCAAGAACTGTGAAAAGAAAATTGATCCCCTTTATAAGATTAGCCTTACTTAGAAAGGAAAGGCTATGTAAAATACAGCATCCTGCAGAAATATCTATTTCCAACTCCCAACATTTTACTTACAGTGGTATTTGTAGTATAGCACTTATGACCAGTTTCAGTCTCAGCTGAATCTTCGCTCTTCTAGTGAAACATTTAATAATAATTAAGCATTCAGGTGCTTGTTCAGTATAGCACTGCCTTTCATCTGAAGTATTTAGCCACTCACCTCTGAAAGCAGCATGGAAGGTTTTACCAGTTTTGTTTGACTACAGGTCAGATCTCCGGTCTATCACAGACACAACAAACACAAAGTAAAAATCCGTCTCTGTTTCACAGGAAACTTCCCAATAGGAAAGTTAATCTTAATGAAATTAAAAGCTTCTGATAACAGAGAACAGTTCACCATAGCTGGAAGATAAATAATGCTAATGATTAAGGACTGAGATAAATATTTTGAAATCCCTTTTTCTTTTGCATTTTAAATAACAGTTCATTAATTAGTCAGAAAATGTAGACATTAACCTGTAAAATTATGAAATATGGTAAGATGTGAGAATGTAGTCTAGCATTTTAACATTACATTTGTTAATGAGGTTTCCAAAATAAAATCTTGGATTTCCTCTCAAAAAAAAACTCACATCATTTTTTTTCGCTTTACAGAAGAAAAATAATTTCAATCTTTTATTTTTGCAGGCTCCACTACTGCTTAAAAAAACAAACAAACAAACAAACCGATGTGGTAACTGACATTTGAAGCAGCACTGACAATCCACAGGGCTGCCCTATCGGGCTCTGATAAAAACAGATTCATCAGGAGTTGAAGTGCAATTCTCTTTCTCAGTAACAGTCTCTACTGTGCCTGAAGCGGACACAATCACAACAGTTTTAGCTTCTGAAAGAGCCTTCTCCTTCTCTGCAATGGCAGCACAGACTGCCACAATTTCATCACTTTCAAAGTCATAGTCTGGGATCGATGCTTGTGCAATCTCTTTTCCTTTGGCCTGTGATTGCACTGCCTCTGTCTTTGTTGCCTTCTGCTGTTCATGTAGTTTTCTTGCCCAAGAAAGGTCTTCCTTCCATACTTCAGGGTTCATTGGAAAGATGTGTAAGGATACCTGAAAACTCCGGATTGCCTGCAAACAGAATAAGGAAGAGGGATGGAAAAGTTTGAAACCTATGTATTTCATAACAGAAATTTACAGGGAAAAAAAAAAAAAGAAATATGGACATTATTCGAGCAAAGCAAAAAATGATTTTACTACAATCTGATATTCAGAGGAATATTCTCCCTCAGCTCTAAGTTCAGTAGCAGCATTATCCACAAACAACACTGTATGCAAGTGTCTGAAAACACCAGGAACATGAAAGCACAATCAACAGACCAGGTATTTGGCAACAAAGGTACAAATAAGAGTTCGTATGTCAAAAATGATACTGTAATCAAGTAGAAGCCAAAATTATTTCACTACTGTATTATTGGAAAAATAAGTACCAGTGGAGGAGACCCACTGTTTTGCAGTTCCTATGATGGCATCGTTCTGAAACCCACCACTCACCACCCTCACTGTGCTCATACCCACAATTTGGTCTCCATAAATGTTCACAAGTGTTAACGAAAGTCAACAGGTGCAATTTTATCTGCATGGAGGAATTCAAGTCCACCCCTCTGCTCCATGTGCATTTCTAGGTCAGACACTACTGTGTCAGACTGTCCCCCTATGCTGCCACCTGTCACACAGCAACAACATGTAATGGAATATTGGTGGGAAGGTTCAGCCTTTGGTGCTATACCATCAACATTTGTCTCTGAAGGCTTGGGACAATGTAGTAAAATAGGAGGCATTACTTTTGGAGCAGCCTCATATATTCACAGTGACAAGGTCAAGACTGACTTCATCTACTATGATTTATAGGTATGTACACATAGGCATGTAAGTATTTTACATCTATGATTTTATGGTCAGTTATGGAAGTAGCCACCTGAATGATCAAATTATTTGATGATGAAGCACACAAGCCTTCCCACGGGGTGGAAAATCAGTCATTATACTGCTGGTAATATTTGGGAACTGTTCTAACAGCTGGCATACAATGACTATAAAGACATGAGCAATTATCAACATCGTGTTCATTCATAATTTATAAATACAAAAAGAATGCAAGTTAATTTGAAAAATGATTACTTTTCATCTGAATTGACAGAAACCAGCAGTTCATTCTTCTTCTGGCACACAATAATATACAAATTCCACATGACACGAAGTCAGTAGGAACAGACTTAGATACACATCAGATCTTAAGAAATGCTGACAGTGCTATCAGTATTACTGACTGCAGTTGTAATAGGCAGCCTTTCAGTTCCAGGAATAAAGAAGACTTTATAATTGGTCCTCAGCCAGATCCGAAGCATAGGAGCACACTGTAACTTTAAACAGAAGGAGCAGTGCAGTTTAATTCTTGCAGAACAGTGTCATTTTATTCAACTTTGCTCCCTTTCATTTCCAGGGATAGATGAGCTACAAGTAAACACTAAACGCTCTTTTTTTTTTTTCTGTTAAACACAAGATATAAACAAACACCATCTGCCTTTCAGCCTTCCAAAGAAGAGGTCTCTTAATTAAAACATTTCTATATAATGAACTTTTCTATATAGTTACATTCATGCATATTAAACCACACTGAACGCAGTAATAAAAAACAGATTAGTATAAGGCAACATTTAATGAGCTGAAAAGCTGCCTTGAGAACCATACAACAGAAAATGATCATCTTTGTACATCTATTAGAAAAAATATTCTGAATATCACTTTTTTTTTCCTATTTCTCATCCCATTTATAATTTTAATAATGACAAACTACTGTTCAAAGCCAATTATCCTGTAGTAAAGCCATTCACATGGATCAGCTCAGGAAGTGCCACTTTCACATTCTGTGCTGACGGAGACCATACACAGCTCACACCTGACATGAGGACTTACAATAGGTTTTTATTTTACATCTGACAAGAGTCCTCTTGACCTATTTTAAAAGCTGCCCAACAGTTGAGATGTATATACAACTGTAAGCAATCTCTCTCCATATCTAACAATACTTACAGATGGATATTTTCCCCCAACATTCAATACGATATTTTATTTCAATTAAAGTTTGTTACATCTTGTGCTACCCACCGTGACTACAACTCATTTTCATGGAAATCTCTACTACATTTGAAGATACTGACCAAATGAAATCCAATCCTTCCAGATATTTTCACTCTAATTAGTTTATATAATTTAGCCTGAATAGCAAATGTCTTTATCTACTTCACCTTTAAACAGTCAGGCTGAGTTTTTCTAGGCAGATTTCTGTTCCAAGTATTTCTTCTTCTCAGAAGCAATTTTCTTACTGAAAATAATTTCCAACAAAAATACTAATTCTGCATTCAAGAATAAGCTGAACACCTTTTATTTGCAGTTCTTAAGCTCATAAATCCATTTTGTTCAGAAGTATCCTTGCAAGACACTGGGGCAAACTCTTTGGAAGCACCTGCCTTAGGCTGGCTTTACCTTACAGATCTGTACAGTAAGCTCTACTGCGTAGATAGGCATAATCCAGTTTGATCATGGGAACAAAAAACTATCCCATTCGAGAACTCAACACATTTGACTCCTCTTCCACCAAATGATAAAGGGTAAAAAGGATATGTTTGCAACAATGGACTCAGATCGGCTGGAAATACAGCTGAAACAGCATTTAAACTCTCAGAAAATTGTTTGCTTTTCTGCAAACTGAAAATAACATCAGGTCTCAGCAGAAGGTCCTTTCATGCATTAAAAATACGTTATAACCTTGTATCACTGAGTGGCACCTACTCTTGAAAAGGATCATTAAAAGCTGTTGAAAAGAATTCAACAGAACTTTTCATCTGACAAAGTCTTTTATTTTCTCCCAAACTTTAGCTTAATGCTTCCCAAATCCTATACACTAGAACACGCATGTGGCTGGCATGTAGAACAAGAAATATGTCCTGTGCTTTCTTTTTTTTTATCTCCCTATAGAAATGTCTTTTATCAAAACCTGATGAAAGTAGTGTAATTTGGAATTTTTGTTTCACACTTCAGATGAAATTACAAGGAATTCTATGCCAAAATTACAGATCAAGTAGCTATTTTTTTTAATTGCAGTGCTTCTTTTTAATTTCATTTGTGCACGTAAGAGGAGTCCTGACAGTGAAAGTATGCCTCGCTTTCTCTCATGGGAAGAACTGCTCCAATGAAGATTATTTGCGTGAAATTGTTACTTTAGAGTGTCATCGACAATACAGTAAAATTCACTCAAAAACAAACATTTACAATTACAGACACAGAGTAGGCCCAGCTATGCTTTTCTACAGTTACTCTACTCACAGTGACATTTACTCAGGTGTACCCCTACAAATCAGTTTCTAGAATGTAGGAAATTACATCTTACTTGGCATGCACTACGTTCTACTTGTTTGTAATTAACTCTTACTAGTGACCCGATTTACTAAATTCGGGAAAAAAGAGTGCATAGCTTCTGTAATAGTTAAATAAACTGGAACTACTTTACCTCATTAAGTCTCTGTCACAAGTTTAGCCCCCCCCAACATCTTTCATTCGCAAGAAATACATATATTACACACAATATAGATGAGTTTGTTTGGAAGTTGTATTTTAGACAGAGGAAACAAAATCAAAATACAGTTCATCTTTCCCTGCAAAAAGTACATCATTCTCTGTGAATTAATAAAAATATTTATGACAGACCATTTGGCAGGATGTGGGCAGTGAGGAAATACACTGTGGAGTGGAGAAAGGGAGACGTGAAACAATAAAGCAGCGAAGCTGCTCTGGAGAAGGGCAGGAGTTTCCAAATCTCAGACAATACAAAAAGCACTGACGTTCATACTTTATTAGCACTTCTTTGTAAAAAATATAATGCAGTGAAAGATGAGAATATCACGGTAACAAAAGGCTAATGGGAAGAGTATAACTACAATAGATAATAGTTCAAGAAGTCTCCAAAAGTTCAATACTTAGGAAATTATTTAACCTTGTAAGACTTCTCCACTCTTTTCCTAAGATTCCTTAAAAACGCCTCTGTTTGAAAATAGTGGGCATTATCTGAAGTTTATAATATATATTATAATACATTCAGTTTATATCTGAAGTCCCAATGCTATTCTTTGTATGTGAGAGCACTCTCATTAGGAGGCAATTCAGTATGCCTTAAACACACCAAAAAGCAATTAGTGCCCCATGTTAAAGAACTGGAGATGCCAACAGGACGTTACCCACCACCAGGCTCTCAGATTCATTATGTGCTTTGATGCAAATCTCTGTTCCAACTTAAAATGCTCTGGTTAGCACTGGGGAGTCAGACAACCCTTCTGGTTAAATTCCATGTTGCGCTCCAAGAGAGCCCCTGAAGTTCTCCAAACAGAGCTAGTCTGAATTAAAACAAAATGCACATAGAGTGGATATTGAGTCCCCAGCTCTATCTACTAAAGATACCTGCTCTTGTTGGAGTGATGCAAGTGGTTAATGCAGCTGAAGCTTACATGGCCTGGTGTGCAGACCTGCTGGTGTAACTAACATGGGTATATCTGCAATTTTCATTGCTATTATTGTAGGTTTTTTCTTTTTTTATTATTTTTTATTATTTTTTTTCTTTATAGAATAAGCAGCACCAGCTACCTGGGATTCTTGCAGGAAACAACTTCGAATTTCCTGAGACTAATGTATTTAAAATCTCAGACACAATTTACAGTAGCAATTTTAGGCATTGAAAAAAAAAAGAGGATTTATAGATTGTTAATGCAGACATGACAGACCATCTGCCCTTGCCTTCTACAACACAAAAGCAATGGAATGTCACCAGCTATTTGACATGATGCAGACAGGTATGGATTTATATTAAATATTCCATGTTTTGATACCGTGACAACAGAAAGCAGAACACTACACAGTATCTTCAACACACAGCTTCTACCTAATGTTATCCTCATGTTTTGCCATTTTTTTCTTTCTTTCTTTCAAATACTGTACCCTACTGTAGCTTAAAAAAATCCATGCTCTCCATGACTTGTTAGCCTCACTCAAAAACATGAAAATTATTTTTTATGCTTGAAAAATCTCCAGTTCAAACATTGCAACTTTACATGAATACTTTAATGACAGTATTATTCATTTCTATATAACCAGCACTCAGCTACTCAAAATAAAAACTAAATAAAGCCACTATCTTTTTTATCTGACAGCCCATTACAGATCATTTTTCCAACTGACTTTTGTGAACATATCTGGACTACAAAGCTCACTGACCATGTTTCCACACTTTAACACGCAGAAGGCTATTTCAAGTCAGATGACCTGCAGACTGTGGGTGATTTGATGTAAGGGATGTTTCCTTCTGTATTACTTAATGTTCTCAGTACAGCACCATGGTATACAGATGAAGCTAGAGAAAAGATGTACTCCAGCTACTGCAGAGCACCCCAGCCTTTTTATTCTCTTATTAGCAAAAGAATCGATGTCATCTCCCATATGGAGTCATGGAGCCACAGGGATGCGTGGAAGCGCACATGTGATTTGCTGCATTTGAAGCAAGAAAGCAGGAGGTAGGGAAAACAAGAGTTTTGTTGCACGTTCTTGCAGATGTGCATAAAACTGAGGACAGGTATCACCTGGGACTTCACAGTACTTTCAGCTTTAAAGCATGGTGAGCAGTGTTGTAGCAGTACAGCATCTAGAATGTAGTGTGTGCAGTTACATCATCGTAATTACTCTGCTGCATAAAGCCACTACTTAAACAGAGCACGTAAAACAAAAAGCTTTGAGCTAGGCAGGTCTTACACAAGCCTACCAGCAAAACCACACAGGAAACACTTGTGATAAACAACCAAGTAGAGGGACATACTGGTAACTAACAGCAAGCATCTTTTTCCTTGCCTGCATGCAAGCTGTTTAAGCCTATTCAACTGTCTTGGTATTTTTGTACCATCACACTCTCACACACAATTCAGAGGATGTAGTTCAGAATTTTAACGTGTCAATGTCGTTTATTCTCCTACCAGTGCTATCTCTCCTAATCCAAGCTGGGCACGTCCCAAAGTCTGCCAGGCATCCCAGGAACGTGGGTTCCTCTGAACAG